>NC_090929.1:202190062-202493092 GCF_040938575.1 Ambystoma mexicanum | reverse complement strand
GAAACTAAAGAAGAGAAGAACCAGCAACAGACGGAAAAAGAGAAAACTGGAGAGCCGCGGGTAAAAAGCGGCAAAGATGAGAGAAGAAAAAACGCCCGCCGCTGGAGCGGCGAGACGAGAAGGAAAGTGCCGAGGGATCGGCAAAGAAGAGGCTGTGAAAAGAGAGGCCGCTGCTAAAAAAACAAAAACGGCCAACAGGTACGTAGAAGAAACTTTATCCCCAGGGCCGGGGACAAGCAGACAGAAAAGACCCGCCGCACGCCGAGGCGAGCAGAGGGCAAGACGCTGGGGGAGCACAAGAACCAGAGCCGCTGGAGCGAGAGCCAGCAATAGGTTGAAACGCAGCGACTGCCGGGCTTGAAGGGCAGGTAAACTCCCGGCAGTGCTGTGATTGGCCACGAATAAATACTAGACACAAAGAAGGGACTATACCGCTCTACCTGCCGGTTAGCCTCCAACTTGGAAGGAGCCGCCACCCGCGGTAGCGATTGCGGATGACAGAATGTGAGAGGCCTATGAGGCAACATAAACGAGAATGAGAGAGAGGAAAAGGGAAGCCATCAAGTTATCTCATGCTATGCGTGTGTGGGTAATCCAGACTTGGTTTTATTTTTTTCATTCTGGGACTTTCAGTATTGCTACAAAGGAAGCACCAGGACTGGGCAACCCACACACGCATGGCACTGGGAAGCCTGCAAGCTCTGGAGATGGGTAGTCAGAGAGGCAAGACAAGAAAAAGAGGGTGTGAAAACAGACAAACGGGAGGCGAGAAAGATAATGCAGGGAAACCATGATGGTGACAAAGAAAACAAGGTAGAAGAGGGAGTCAAAGAGACAAAACATGAGGGAGGGAGGTACAGTTCACAATGGGAGCGATGCAAGGAAGAAGAGGGGAAGACAATATTAGAAGAACATGACAGATGCCTAATCAGGAGGAATGACAAAGAGAGAAAGAGAACAGGAGAAAGAGAGAGAAAATAGAAAAATGGAGAGAGAGCAGCAAGGGGAATGCAGAAAAGGTGTAACCAAGAGTACAATCTATCTATCTTCTATATAAATAAAAATGTAAATGTTCTTTGTTCAAAATCTAAAATCTCCGGAAGTTCTTCACTGATTGCTTTGAAATTCTGACACAACGTTGCATTTGAATAGGCGCGTGTTTTTATATACCTACTATACATAGATGTCACACCTGTGACAGGTAAAAACATGCTTTTTCTGAAAAACAGTGCCATCTGTTGGACGTAAAAGCAACACACGCTATACTGAACATTTTAATGCAAAACAGCGCCATCTGTTGGATGTTAAAGCAACACACGCTATTTTACGATTCCATTTCAATGTTTCCGATTTAGAACGGCTCAAATACGTGCCGAGAAAGCAGCAGAGTGACGTGCAGCCAGACTTTAGGATGCACGGTTGCGAGCACGGCGATCAAGTTCTGCAACTTCAGATCTGCTTCGTTCTCAACAGAATGAACGTGACAGGCTGAGAGTGGCTAAAAGACGTCAACGAGAAACATCAGATCAGTGTCAAACAAGACTCTGTGCTCGGCAATCATGCAATTACAATCGCCTTGCATTCCGGTACAACCCAGCTGATTATTATAATTTGAGCCAGCATGTTTTCATCGGCACCATGACTAAAGTGTGTCCTTATTGCAAGGCTCTGAAATTTAATGGAGAAACCAAAGGAATGTGTTGCACCGCCAGGAAAACTAAATTGTCTCAACTTGGAGCACCGCTAGAGCCAGACTGAGCCACAGCAATGTGTGGCCGGGGACAGCTAGTAGGGAATAAGAGAGCACAACAGAGGTATTGTGAAGGAGTGAATAGAGTAGGGAGCAGATAGGTGAAGCGGGAAAGAGGGATGGGAGATAGAACAGGAGAGTGAGAGAAAGGGAAAACTGGGAGGGAGTTTTAGGAATTTAGAGTTCGGGGAGAGAAGACATTGAGAAGGTGAGATAGGCGAAAAGAAGGGACTGCAATACTTAAGCCAACATAATGAGACATGTGTTGTGCGGGATCCTGTTGCTGTGACACAGTGAACATTCAATGCTCAGAGACCAGTCTTTTGCTCTTGAACATCTTCTCCTATTATGCGCCCCATCCTCCGGCATTGAAACAATCTGGGAATAGGGGTTCCCTGTGCAGGCTGTGCCGCTTCCCAACCCTCCTGCCGCATACGCAAATTCTTCCCTTTCCTTGTTATTCATTTTCACCCTAGGAATAAACCAAATGCCACTATTTGGCTTCAGTGGTCTTATCCCAAAAAGCATCAAACTTGGCCTAACTGGTCAAGTGGTATGCCTTAGAGTGGGTAACAGTGGCATCTTGGCATGCCACCATCCCACACCCATCACCTGTGACCTGGGTTGTGTGCCTTCCTCTCCATTACCAATGCCAGCCATCCCTATGACAATTAGCAGGTGGGTGGATAAGCTACAAAATGTTTTCATGTGGGGGGGTTGTCATAAATGGTTTCAACCCACTACTTTGGACTATTCCATTAAAACATAAACAACTCCATGTTAATACAAACCCCACGTTTATAATACACCTCAAAAGAATATTCTTTAAGAAAGTTAAGTAGCCCAACTGCTGACTGCTGATGACATTCTAATCAACCCCCTTTGCCACAAAGTATTACTTTAAGGACTTCATATTTATTCCCACAGAAAAAGTTGTCCCTCTTCTACATTTCTTGATTTACCCACACATCAGCCATCACTTTTTTTCTATAATGGAGCAAAGCAGCATCAACCCTTTTGATGTTACTGATAGAAAGCTGTAACCATTCTCTATACCCCCTGCCTTTGGGGAGCACTGTACAAACGTACATAGGCACTGCCATCAGTGGTGAACCTCCTATATATATAATAATTTAAGGGTGTCTGTGCATAGGGGACTTGACGCACGCACGCGCACACACACACACACACACACACACACACCTTCCATTTCTGAGGTCTGCTCCTCTGCAGTTTCACTCTTAAAACAATAATGTAGAACAATGGTGGAATACACTGAAGCAGACCCCACCCTTAAAACTTTTGCCAACTGCTCTTTCCTTTTCATCTAGAGATGTTTCCTGGCTACATGAGAAAGATGTGTTGGTTTTAGGGAGAATTCTCTGTTTAGGCTGAATTTCCTAACCTAGTGAGTCCCCCAGCAGCTTTGCTGGATTTCTGGAGTTTGTTTTTTTTCCATCCTGCCAAGAGTGGGACACTTTTTCTCCCACTCTTGGACATGAATGTGGTTAATTCCTTGGAATGTCAATGTGTTCTATGGGCTATGGGGTCTTTTACTCCGTAGGGTCTCATATGTTTTTCTATGTGTGTTACACCGCACCCTCCGTGCCGTAACACTGGGGCGTCCTAGAGGATCCCCACCATAGACTTCATACCCTGGGCCCGACTACTGTCTCCCAGGGCATTTAAAGTCACCATTGGCTTTACTAGGCCTAAATTTACTAACAGAACTAGTACAAAGCATCCTATTGTGGACGTACTAGTAGGGGTAATTCGATTACCCCAGGGTCTGTTATTCGAGGGGGCACTGTCCCGTCCCCCCTCGTCGAGTTTTGGCTGGTGGCAGTGGAAACTACTTGTTATATTCGACCCCGAATATAACCCTATGGGATTCTTCCCATTGTTGGAGGTTAATACTTTTTCTTGTTAATCTCTAACATACCACCGGTTTATTTATCTTAAATAAATCTATCGGTTGGTATTTTCTGCCAGAACTCGGTTTTTAAAATGCTGATTGTCTTCGTCTCTGTGACTCCTAAACCAAAGGTTGAGCCCTTTGTTCCACTTTTGGCGGGCTTCTGCACAGTGGCCCTCCAAAGTGGTGCCATTCTGTCTGGGTACCACAGGGGGTGTGGGAGGGGGTTTAGGCACCCTGGACTGAGTTGCCTTGCCAACTCAAGTCGCACTCTGGTGTGATTGGCCCAAGTGGTGAGCCACCCCGCTCACCACTTAGCGTTTTTTGATTGACAGCTAGGCTGAATGAATGGGGGTTTTCTGCATAAAAGCAGGGCTTTTGGGACTGGATCTTCAGAAGTTGCCACAGGACCTAAGAATCCGACAAGGGTAATGCTGAGCCGACCTGCAATGACGACACCTCCGGTGGAGCCCTGCTGAACCGACTCAACACTTCCCAACGACAGAGGAGATCTCCCGGCTGGAGAGTCTCTTCCCCTGACTGGTGGGAACAACCAGTCCCCATTGCTTTTTCTTCGCTTCCAGGGCTTAGTGGTCGAATTGCCCATGCTGAGCACTTCGGCAACCGGATAGCCACTAACCCGTACCGCAACCAAAAGGTGGTGCCTCCTGACGGAGCACTCCGCGGCTGGTCTCTTCCCTGGTGGTGCAACGATCTTCAACTTTCCATCAACGACGAGACCATCTCTTTCTTGGCAAAGCCCCGACTTGCATCCACCACCAGGAACAACTGCCCAAGCCGGAGCTGTCTCTCCACATACAAGGGTGACTCTAGCAAAACGAAAAGGTGATGGCTGAAAGGTTTTGAATAAATCATAACCACGGGCAAAGCTCTGGGCAACCCTCCAGACCATCGTTTTTCATTCTGCCAAGCCATTACAGAAGGGGAAAAACCATATGCAAATCAGGCATGGTCCTACCCCAAAAGGGGCAGTCCAGCCCGAACTGCTAGGTCACCCTTCTGCACGAGACCACAAGCATCCCCAGACATTTTTCAGCCTTGTTGGGCATCATCAGTGAGGAGTAGCTTGGGTCTCTAGGCCCGGCAGACTCGGGACCCACATCTGGGCATACCCGTCCCACTCAGGGTGACTCTAGCAAAACGAAAAGGTGATGGCTGGAAGGTTTTGAATAAATTATAACCACGGGCAAAGCTCTGGGCAACCCTCCAGACCATCGTTTTTCAGTCTGCCAAGCCATTACAGAAGGGGAAAAACCTTCCAGCCATCACCTCTTTGTTTTTGCTTTGTCACCCCGAATGGGACAGGTATGCCCAGACGTGGGGCCCGTGCCTGCTGGGCCTAGAGACCCAAGCTACTCCTCACTGATGAGGCCCAACAAGGCCGAAACATGTTTGGGGATGCTTGTGGTGTCGTGCAGAAGGGATGTGACCTAGCAGTTCGGGCTGGACTGCCCCTTTTGGGGTGGGACCAAGCCTGATTTGCATATGGTCTTTCCCCTTCTGTGATGGCTTGGCAGGCGAAGAACGATGGTCTGGAGGGTGCCCAGAGCCATGCCAGTGGTTAAGATTCATTCTAAACCTTACAGCCATCACCTCTTTGTTTTTGCTTTGTCACCCCGAGTGGGACGGGGATGCCCAGACGTGGGTCCCGTGCCTGCTGGGCCTAGAGACCCAAGCTACTCCTCACTGATGAGGCCCAACAAGGCCGAAACATGTTTGGGGATTCCTGTGTTGTCGTACAGAAGGGATGCGACCTAGCAGTTCGGGCTGGACTGCCCCTTTTGGGGTGGGACCAAGCTTGATTTGCAAATGGTCTTTCCCCTTCTGTAATGGCTTGGCAGGCGAACAACGATGGTCTGGAGGGTGCCCAGAGCAATGCCAGTGGTTAAGATTCATTCTAAACCTTCCAGCCATCACCTCTTTGTTTTTGCTTTGTCACCCCGAGTGGGACGGGTATGCCCAGACGTGGGTCCCGTCCTGCTGGGCCTAGAGACCCAAGCTACTCCTCACTGATGAGGCCCAACAAGGCCGAAACATGTTTGGGGATGCTTGTGGTGTTGTGCAGAAGGGATGTGACCTAGCAGTTCGGGCTGGACTGCCCCTTTTTGGGTGGGACCAAGCCTGATTTGCATATGGTCTTTCCCCTTCTGTAAGGGCGTGGCAGGCAAAAAACGATGGTCTGGAGGGTGCCCAGAGCAATGCCAGTGGTTAAGATTCATTCTAAACCTTCCAGCCATCACCTCTTTGTTTTTGCTTTGTTACCCCGAGTGGGACGGGTATGCCCAGACGTGGGTCCCGTGCCTGCTGGGCCTAGAGACCCAAGCTACTCCTCACTGATGAGGCCCAACAAGGCTGAAACATGTTTGGGGATGCTTGTGGTGTTGTGCAGAAGGGATGTGACCTAGCAGTTCGGGCTAGACTGCCCCTTTTGGGGTGGGACCAAGCCTGATTTGCATATGGTCTTTCCCCTTCTGTAATGGCTTGGCAGGCGAAGAACGATGGTCTGGAGGGTGCCCAGAGCAATGCCAGTGGTTAAGATTCATTCTAAACCTTCCAGCCATCACCTCTTTGTTTTTGCTTTCTCCACATACAAGGTACCGTGCCCGCCTGGCTTCCCTTGTGTCGGTTAGCGTGAGGTGTCCGAATCCTCGCCTCTCCATTGGGTCGCCTCCAAGCCTTCTTAACTTTCTGTTCTGAACTGGTCCAATCTTTCTGTGACAATTTGCGCCAAAGACTCGAAGTGCATTTCCACTGTGATACTTTTTCGGACATATCGCCTTGCCTCTCTCCGAGTGGGCCTGGCCTCTGAACTTTGCGATCTACAGTAGACCCTGCCTTTCTTGCCTTGCATTTCTACGTAAAAGTGTTGATACCGAGTTGATTTCATACCCTGCCTTTTCTCTCTTGTTAGGGGGATTGATTTACTTATAGTAATTGTAATTGAAGTTGTTTGCCGTAGTAGTGCCAGTGTGTTTTTCATAGATGTGTTTTTATAAATAAATAACTATATATCTTTACACCGAAGCTCTGTTCCGTGTTTGCTTGTTCTACTGTGTAAAATTCCTTATTTTGTATACTCCACATACTGCCTAACTCTTCTTGAGGGAAGTCTGACTGCTCAGCCACAGCTACCAAGTGAATCTGTGTGGTACAGACTGCTACCAATTGGGTTTACTGCCAAACACCTGTAGTCCTAAATCTTTTGCAGTGGTCCCAGAGGGAACTGCACAGGTTTCCACCTAACAGTTGGCCCTTTTTTACTACTTCTGAGATGAGAGTAACACAGAAAATGAGGCATGCCTGAATGGAACACAGAAATATGTAATTGTTTGTTTTTGCACTTTATAGAGTTCTAACATGCTTCTTGGCGTTTGCTTCCTAGCACTTTGTGTCAGTACAGCATGCTGTAAAGCCTTGAAACAAAATGCACTGTTCAGAAAGTTGCAACAAACAGAATGGGTTTTAGTGCACATGAGGACTGTGCACAGGCCCTAGATTCCTTAGAGAGACCCCAAAAGGCCTTTTATGTGTTCAGACTAACTGCGTGGCACTGGAGGCACTTTCTAGTAATGGAATGCCATGGAATGAAAAGCAATGCATCCTCTTATGCCATTTGGCAATTGGCATGGACAAGTGTGGGTGTGAGCATATGGCCCTTTGGGTACTGTGCATGCAATGGATGGGGATGCAGAATAACTTTGAAACCAAATAATTGAACCAACTCAGGAAGATGGCAAAGGTTCACGTTTTATTAACAATGAACTAAAACAGGTAGTTACAGCGGCCATCAACGGACGTTTGCACGAGCTCTCAGTGAATTTCTAATAAAAACATCCTTTTATATAAAAAAACATCAGACGTGACCTCATACCACGTGGCAAGTGAGAAAAATCTACAAGGGTTTGTGATACATTCAAGGGGAACATCTAAGTATACTTTCTATAAGGGGTGGAACATTCGGTTCACTTAGCAGCATGTAAGCTCAGACCCAAGCGCCAGGAGGTGGACTTGACTTTAGCTCCCCACCCAATTAGGCCATCATTGCTCATCACCCATGCCTTCTGCCATGAAGATTGTCTTTGAACCCGGTCTTGCAAAGTATTCTTGCCTCTGAGAATATATGGGAGTGCAAGCACACACTATCCTTGTTCTAGAACTCCAAGCTCAACTCTATTTTCATCCTTGGCTCACGTGACAGGAGACCATGATTTGGCCCATTTTGCAGCATTTAAATGTTTTAAATTGATAAAAAGTGACACCCTTGGTGTTCTTTCTTTGCACCTTAACAAGGGATGATTCAGCTTCTCACGTTCACCGCCTTCATGAATAGATAACCGGCCTTGGCTGCTTCAGCTTTGACTCCAGGCCAGACAGCCTTGTCATGCTCATCTACAATCTCAGCATATTCTTGCTGCAACACAGCTATATGCCTTTCTCTCCATGGGTTATGGCTTACTAAATTCATGACACTGATGCCCAGCTTCTATACAATGGCGGCTTCGCCTGCAGTCTATTAACTACATATAGCCAGCTTCTATGATCACTTAGTCTACTTGGGTTACAGCATCTGTACAGTTATTGAATGGCTTGCATTTTCTGCAGTGCTTCGCACACATGAAATCTTCATTTCACATTTGAAAGTTTACTTGATTCTTAATTTATCAGTTTCTGTAAGATCAACGTATTCCCTTTAGTCAGTAATACGAACAATCGGGTTACCCCCAGAGGCTAATGTGGATCGGGGATTGAAAATGTTGATTAATTTACAAGAAAATTATACACATATACAACAATTTCTGTTTGATTGTTTCTTTTTCAAAATATTTTACGAAGGGAAATACGACGTCTGACTTTTATCTTTATCTTTACCTTGACACAATATAAGAGTTTTCTCAGACATAAGCCTTCTTTCATGTGGGAGACACGCACGCGTGTATTTTCTTTTTTCGCCCGCACATATAAAATCATTTTTTTTTCCCCACACTCCCCTCTGGTCAACCAGCAAGTGGAACAACGGAACACCAAAGGAGAGGTAAGAGGATTAAGAGCCTTCTTCTTGGCACAACCTCTAAATATTTAGGAAAAACCTAAAACCATAAACAAAACAGTGCCAAGGGACTTAAACTGTTCCTCTTTCAATTTGTGTCCCAATACCTGCAGGGTTAGTCACCCATTATAAAATTGGATTCCAGACAAGTTTATGAAAAAAGTATATATATCTCATTTATTTATTATCATCATGCTTAAAAACTTTGAATTGCTTCATAGTCATCATTAAAAACAACAATAAACAGAAAACTGGTATAAAGTGCAAGTGCTAGTATCATATACCTCTTCACAACGTGGAGGTAAAACAGCAGAACAGATAGAAAAAATATCTATATAAAGTAATCACCAAAGATACCAAAAATTATTACTAGTACACCAAGTGAAAACCAGGAGTGACTGAAGAGTGGGGTCACTCCGGGGTAGTGCTGTGTAAATATCACTCAACTCAACCAAATCACTCACTACATTCATTCTAATTCAAATTCAGACATTCTCATTCATACATTGATCATTTTCCCAACATGTTTCTTTCTGAACGTGTGTGTAAGCAAAAAATAAACAGAAATTCATCAGGGGTAGTCTGCCGTCTAACAGAATCACAAACACCAATTACTAGTGTTGGTAAGAGTACATAACATGAGTTAATCATTAAATACGGAACAATACAGATACCAGCATGTAAAAACCACAATAACTCATGCAATAATTAGATGCATACGTACAAATACAATGGTAATCAAAGAGAACTCTTCTTGTCCAATAAATGATCCAAAGAGGAGTTTGAAACTCAACAACAGGAAAGGGACTCCATATCTGAAAAGGGAACAGATCAGGGTAAAGGGTAAGTGATGCCCTGTATATTCATTCTCTATTTATTTAAAGGAAATGAACATTTTAAAGTTAGACCCTATTGTTACATAGTGGTCAACCAGTGATAGATTGTCTAAAATGGCAATGTTATCACAAAACTTGGTCTAAAGAGAAACAGGAAAGACGGCAACGCTGGATAGGTATCAACACGTATAGTCTGACAATGTTGCAAAGGATGGAGGAAACACACTATTCAAAGTGTCACCTAAAACAAGGTTAAATAGATGGAAAACTCTTTACTTAAGACTTATTAAACAGTGTGGTATTTCGACTGCTATACTACTATAAAGGTAACTCCCCATAACAGGAGTAGGTGAAAAGACACAATTATTAGCGATGTCATTTAGCTTTATAATGTTGAAATTTCGTGTCGAAGTTATCACTTACATTAGGCAATCAAGTTTCACAACGAAGTGTAAAACAGGTCATCCAAGTCGATGGTTATTGGGCTCAGTATAACAACAGTCACGAGATATGATTAGCATTCTTAGTTATTCTGCAATAGGGGGGCAAAAGAAGGACAGGATGAGTATCTGTCGGTGAAATCTACGGCCGTGAGAAATATCAGTAACCATAGTGGAATAATCTGCTTACCGCTCTTGTTATTGCAAACATAGTCGCGCGGAGAACAGAGCCATCTCCTATCGATTCCCGTCCAGTTGAGAGCATTGGGGCTGACATTGAGCGAACCCAGGACAGCTGATCAGTAGCGTTTCCTGTGTTCGTTATTCTGTAAATGGCATCAACACACAGTGCACTCAATGCCCGCAAGAAATGGAAAGAAAGGAAAAGAAAGCCACTATCCCAAAGCATCTTTGCTGCAAGAGACTTTAACGTAGCTTCAGCTACCGTAAGCCGGAGTTTAAGACCCGAGGCATTCAGGACGCATCCAAGGGGAACAGACAGCTGCAGTTACTCGTTAACTCCAGCGTTCCGTCAACTTAAATAAGTATCCGTTCGTAGCTAGCTTAGGGATTACATGCTTTGTATCGAGCTAACTCCTATAGCCAAGCTCTAGATCTTACCGTTTGGTATGCTGCCCTCGGTAAACCACCGTCTGTGCTCACGGTACCGTTGCCGAAATGCATGCTGAATCACGTGATATATATACCAAGGGTTGCGTATTATTGAACGTCTCTCATGTCACGTGATTAGAGCGGCAGCGTGACGCATATGGTGACGTGTCGTGCTAGTACCAGTAGTTGGAAAAATAGTCAAACGGGTCGGAAAAGCTCCTCCTTTCACGCGGCAAACTATGCTAGCCTGTGCCGTCTGCGCATTTATCAGGCACTCCCCATTGAAAACTAGAAATCCATCAGCCAATTGCACACTAGCAATCGGTCACGGTATAGTATAGACTCTAGTGATTACCGTTCGTGTCTGGTGCAGTCGATTACAGATTCCAATCTGTTTTCTCATTGAGCCCAGTTCTCGAACTATTGGTAAAAAAAATAAGTTGTTGTTCTTTTTTTACCTTCAAGAGTTATCCCGCCTGTAATGTAACAACTGGGAGAAAAACCCGTGTGAAACGAAATTTTTTTGTTTTATCCTCATGGGTTACTATAACTCTTAGTATACTATACTATATACTATACTATAAGCAAGTGGTACTAACCAGCAGGGTAGGCTGCAAGCTTGCTACAGCAACCACCCAAACCCAATTTTCAGCATGGATCTCGGGATACACCAGGACGCTGCGCATTCACATGCAAGCGTTTCCAAACTTTCGCCCTTTTTCTTACAGCAGCACTGTTTTGCTTTTACCAACAACCTGGGCACGGACTTGGGGACAAGCAGAAAGGTAATAATTCGTCCCTGTTTTTAAGCATATAAATACTGATTTATGAACCCCCACGACATCTACTGTGTTGGTGGCTGTCAGCTCATGCCCTATTTACCTCCTTAGATTCACGGCCAATCCCTCCAACAATGGTCCTTCTATGATGTCCTCCTTACCTTGAAGAGGAAGAGAGAACACCCCGCTAACCCACTATATAGGGATATCATCTAAAAGGAAGGTATGTGCCTCTGCTCTAAACGTTTACACCTGCCATAAATCCTGCATGCTTTTATTAGTTGTGCACTGTCTGCATACTGTATTTGGTACACATTCGAACTAGACGTGGTGCAGATTGGCACAACACACCACCATTTTTGGTGTCTTTTTACAAGAAACCTTTTTCTGCACACATCACTGCAACATGTGGCTTTGCATGTACTACAAGCCATATCAGCTTTAGCTAGACACAGTTGGCAGGCAAACATGGACCAATTTATCAATCAGGGTCCTTTTGATTCGCCCTTTTTTCCAGTCACTTCTGCTCCCCACCCGATGCGTAGACAAATTCAGAACTCTGGGGCCTGAGACCAGTAGGACCGGAGCCTGATTCTTTGACCACAGGACACCCATCTCACAAGGCACCTATTTATGGACACAAGAGGCCTCATTACGAGGTTGGAGGTAGCCATGGCGCTATTAGCACCATGGCTGCGTCCAAACTCGTTCCGACTCCGCACTGGTGAATGGAACAATTACCGGTCCATTCCAAGGTTGGCGGGACCGGTAATTCCCCATTCACCAGGGCCCTTCCTCATTCCCATTTGAGCCCCCATAGGGCTCAATGGTAATGGGGAAGGCGCTAATAACGGTACCGCAAATTGCGGTAGCGTTATTAGCTCTAGATTCCCTTTGTGGGTCCTGTCCTAAGACCCGCTAAAGGGAACTCGTAGTAGGGCGGTAAGGGTTTAACAGCACCGGTCTCGTTACCGGTGACTGTTAACCCTTACCGCCCTACTTGTAATGAGGCCCAAGGACTGGTAAACATTCAGCTCCACCATTTATTTTCTTTTGGCACAATACATTATCCAGAGACATAACAACTCACTCCGGCTTTCTTTTTTTTTTAAACTCCTTCCTTTGCAATGCAGAAGTACTTTTGAGAATGGTCACCGGTTTGATCAACACATATAACCCTGTATATACGAACAGGAGGTTACATGCTTTTCTTATCCCTGCCTAAACAACAGGGTAAGTATTTTGTGGACTCTCTTTTGCTTCAAATTCTAAGCAGGCTTACTGCCATACGATTGTTTTTAGGACAGGAAAGCGTTGGTAATTTACAAATAACACTGATACACATATGTATTTTCCTTTTGCCTCCCTCATTTTAGGGACAAGAGGTTCCTTCGCCCTGAGGAAGGCTGAACAATGATGCCACCCATACTGGCAAAGCCGAAAAGTGTTTCCAGTGAACATTTACAAAAACCTTGTTTTTGTCCCATAAGTATTCACCTTATAGCACAGTGCAATTTCAATTAGATTTATAACCATCCATGTTGGCAGTTTAGCAGATCAATGGGCATGACTATACATTAAACATGCCGTTAGTTTAGAATAAATGTTTGTATCCTTTCAGGTTAAATACAAAATTATACCCAGATGTTCTCATAATAGTAGGAATATTTCCACTATGTAAACCATACAACTTTGTTTGATGATTGCTAAGATTGCTTCATTTGTTCTTCTTCTTTTTTTGTTTGCGAATTAACTGTTCCATAATTTTGTTTTTTTGAACGTGTCTTTCTCCTTGGTTCAAATCGTATTGTTTATTTCTTTATCCAGAGTTAGTTTAATATATATGTATGTTTCAATATATATGCTCACCTGAAAATGTTTTCTTTTGTGTTTTGAACCAAATCAACCTTGATGTATAACTTTGTCTTCTGGTTCTCTTTTAATTGTTTGTATCAATAATAAATACTGATCCAATTGTAATCAAATTGTAGTTGACCCTCACTTTGTTGTTCCTAGAGTGACTCTTCGAGCACAGAACAAGTTCCTTCATGAAATATTTTAAAATGAATCAAACAAAAATGGTTGTATATGTGGATCATTTTCTTCCTGTTAGTCAGTATCCTCAGGGTGTCGCACACGTCTTCTTGTGAGGTCACTCGCCTCTCTTCATTCTTTTTCATATAACTTCAGGGAATTCTTCCCTCAGATTGTCATCTCGTCTTGGATGCATTTGATAGGGTTTTCTCAGTGGATATCTTCTTTCGAATACTCGCTGTGGTATGGTCACAACAGCTGGTGTCAAGCATGGCACAATCTCACGCTTCCAACATATGGGAGGTAGGGAGGGTGGGATTTCCTGCAGAGGCATGCAGCTGCTCCTCTACACTCCCCCTCTGGTCGAGTCATCGACAACCTCTTCAATGGTCTCCACATCTTGATATTTTCTCTTGAAGAAGTGCTTCTTCGGAGTTCAGATCTTCATCACCCCCCCTCAAGGTGATGGCTGTTTTTACATGTTCATCCACACTCCAGGTCATGTAGTTGCACTGTCCATTCGGATTACAATAGACCCATCATCCCACATACTTCTTATGATTCTTTGGATACAAGAAATTTGTTCCTTCAGGTGCTACGATGCTGGCCTCTATGTATATTCTAACATCTTCATGCTTGGGCCCGGACCCTGATTCGACATCAATCATGATCTTCATCACTACTGCTTTATTTGCTGTCTTCTTGCATTGGGCAATTATCCTGATCACACAGAATCCAAACATCACCATTGTAAAGACTGGATGGTGGTTTCTGTACTCCCGTCTTCTATATGGCAGAGTAGAAGCACAAAGCACCCCAGTCAAGATTCTCTATGCGGTAGCAATGGACAAGCAATCATGGCTTAAGCTCTCAGGAGGTGATGCAGGCTGGTTCTTAAGTACAGTGTAGTCCCCAAGCCCCCACAAATGAAGGTCCACACACTATGTCAGTGATAACACAGTTCTTTATATAAATAAGGTTCAGGATATATACATACACAATAAAAAACTTTGTGCTCAGGCAATACTAATATGGTAAATATGTACAATATCTATGTGGTACCACAGTCAACCCTTGACTCCTTTAAAATGCACCAATTGCTGACAGTTGCAATGACATACAAGTCTAATAGTAATGTGAACCAACACAGACATGGGAGGCAAACAAGTTGGGTTAGACAATTGGCAGAATACTTTGTCCCTACCAAAGACACAGTTCTGTATGAGGATTCCCCCCACCTGGGCAACCTGTAAATAAAGTATTTTAACAAACCCACTCAATATATTGTTTAGCAGAGTCTTAATTCCTTCTAGAAATGTCCTAATACCCCAATTTACCTGGTTTAGCAGATTTATTCTATGAGTCATCAATGGATCCTTCTTGAGTGAACGCCCTTTAAGGCAGGAGCCATGGATCATCAAAATTCCTTGAAGAAAAGGTGAACAATGTCATCGAGACAGCAGCTTTGGTCCTTGCGGTCCTTGTCGATGATCGGTCGTGGACGTCCTGCAAAGATGAGGCATGCAGTATACCTCGATGATAAGAGTTCATTGCCACAAAGCAGATTGATGAAGAACGTAGGCCCAGCAAGGGCGTCGGGTCATCAGCGTTTGGCATTGGAGATCGGACCTCGACGACTGCTGGCTTTCGGACCTTCGTTGGTGTCTTTGTGGACTTTGAGTGGTGCAAAACCAACCAGCAGATTCTCCTCGGTTCGTCGGCGACCTCGACTTTCTCCAGCGGGCTAAAGCGGTCGACGGTGATGAGCAAGGGAATCCTTGATTTCAAAGTGTCTTAGGCAATGGAGCATTGCGGCTCCAGTCAACGAGGTTACATCGGTCCTTCAAACCTCAGTCGACGGTGATGGCCATCGATGGCCTAGACGTCCTGGCGCTTACTTCAATGTTCCTTGGTGGTCCCCGTCTCCGGTCGGCAGCCTTTTCGAAGAGTAAAGAGTAAAGGCACGATGTTCCCTTGTAGCTCAGGAAGAGGTCTCCTAGCCAGGTCCTCTCTTGGATCAGTTCTTGGAGACATAACAGCTGTCGGACTGCGTCGAAGGAAAGCAGCAGTGAAGCCTTCTTCCAGCTGGGCTTTCCACACTACATTCATACCAGTTTCAGGCAGGGCTGTCTCATTCATTGTGACACACACCAGAAACCAGACACCTATAACATGAAATGTATATTGGTCACACAATCCATTCACCCAGATCCCACCCAAAGTGTGTACCCACAAAATACAGTCATTGGGAAGGCTCCAGCCAGTCTGGCCTGGGCTTCCCCACCATACTATACATATGGAACTTCCACCCAACAGCCAGTCAGGGGGAAGGGACAGAGTCAGGGCTTCTCAGGACTTTGGGAAAACAAGTTAACAGGCAATAGAAAGCAAGAGGCCTTAGTGGCCATCTTGTCTCCTATCAGGAATTAACAGATTCCAATGGCAGGGCCTGGGTATTCCAAAATGGAGGCTACTCAGAGCACCTGTCAAGTTCATCATGGATCTACCACTATCCCATTCCCTGCTCTGTGGGCCAAACACAGGTGCCCACAATCATACACTAGTGGTACAGGGTTGTACCTCCACCCATGGGTGCCATAAGGGTATCCCAAGTGTCTGTTCACCGCAACAAACCACAACCAAAAAGAGGAAGAGCTGCACTGCCAGGATTCCCACATGGACTCCTGTGCAGAAAACAACACAGAACGCACATGAAAAAGGAGTAAAGGACAAGGACACAACCATGACCAATATTGCTCCAAGAAACTTGAAGATGTTTGCCATCCACTGTGGAATCCATGAGAATATGGAAGCAAACCAACTGTCATCTATAATGTCCTCTGTATCATTTTCCATCTTGTTATGTAGGTTCGTTAGCAACGTTATGGCCTCTGTCAAGGTCCAATTCTCATCATCGTGAGAAGGTATGAATGTGCATCATGATGGCCCAATTTTGGCTCAAACCCGTCCTTCCATCAATGTGATCATGTCAAGGACATATCTGTTCTGTAGGATCATTAGTCGTATGGCCCTCAGCTATTCCTTGATATCATTGAATGCCTTTATGGTGGTGTTGATTGTCTGCAGAAGCTCCCATCTCGTAATCTGCAACCATTTGGCATTCGCCATCCTCTGGATCCCAGGCTTGAAGATAGTCATGAAAATTGAAGCAGTCTTGCTGAACAACCTGTGTTCATAAGGAATGGAGTCATATGCTTCTATTGACTTGGCTGAGAAGTAATTCCCTCTTCTGGTTCGATTGTGAAATTCAAGCAATCTTCGTTTTCGCAAATGAAATCTACTTTTGAATTCTCCAATGTTCAGGTAACTCTGAGGAATCACTAATGCTGGAACATGGATGAGCACCAAGGAACAGGTTCCTCCCCAATCCTTGGGCAGCCTCATTTAGGCTCTGCACCCACAAGCCCAATATCGATCCATGCGGACAATAGTCCCAGCTCCCATCCTGGAAACGTCAACTGTAGTTTTGCAGTCTTTGTTATCTCCCACATACTTCTTTCCATGTCTCCGGAAGCACAATGTCAAATTCACCAATGGGATCACAACCATTGGACCTGATTCATCTTCTACCCATGTTTAACTGCTTAGAACAGGTACGCATCACAAAATTAATCTGGAAACTGATCTCATTCCCAATTTCTGATCAAGAACTGCGACTTAGGCATAACTTTCATGCTTCAATGTGTTTCTAAAGTAAATTTTCGGCCTACTAAAATTCTCAGCAAGTCTTTGCACTCATGCTAGAGTATCTACAAGGAGTGTCCACTGAATCTTAGTCAAAAATAAGTCTGTATCATCCGCTGGTAACTGCTTTATCATCCTTCTTCATCATTGATCAAGACTGAACACGCTGAAATTCTTCTTCTTGTCTTGCTTCTGGATCAGCAATGGTGGGCAGGCGGTTCTCACCTTTATAGGCTTTTACATCGCCCAGGTAAAGCCAAGCTCGTCTTCCTTGGACCTTTACAGCTTAAGGGGTTATATTCTCAACTCAAAAGGGACCAATGAATCGTGGCTCATGCCACTTCCTAGTGAAGTTTTTAATAAGTACTAGGTCTCCAACATACAATTTAGGTGCTGATAGAAGTTGATTTGGGTTGGTTGTTGAATTGTCTTCTTCTGTGTTCTGAGACCAAACCCCCTTGTGCTTGATTTGATCTGAAATGAGAGAGATGCTAGAGGTCATACGTGTCAAATAATCATGCAATTCATCACCTAAAAGTTTAGCTACACTGTGGGCATCACTTCTACTGCCAGATGGAGGTTTAAGGGGTGTTCACATTCGCCGCCCTCTAAATAGCTCACGAGGGCTGAGGTGATGGTCTGATCCGGGCTGATTCCGAAGGGCATATAAAGCTAGGGGTAGGCAATATAGCCATCCTTTCTTCAAGGTCAATTTAATCTTGTCAATCCTTTCCTTAAGGAAGCCATTGATTCTCTCACATACCTTGTTCGCTTCCAGGTGATAAGCAGAAGAAAACGTGTGTTTTATATTCAATAGAAGCCCTATTTGCTAAAATAGCTCATTAACAAAATGTGGGCCATTGTCAGATCTCAGCACTTTTCACACACCCCATCTTGGAAAGAACTTGCACACTAAAAACCTCACTGCGCAAGTGGCATCAGGGTGTGTACACGGACCTGCCTTGATCCACCTAGAGAAGAGACACACCACCACTAATAGATACCTATATCCATTACACACCTGAAGCATATCGACATAATCGATATGTAAAGGCTGAAACTGACCATTCGGTCGAGGTATTACCTCTCTAATTGTTCTCAGTGTACGCCCAGCACTAAACATTTGACACACAATGCAGTTTACCATAAATAGTGCAACATGTTCCAACAAATTCGGAATGAACCAATCTTCTGCAATCATAGCAGCAGGACTCTCCCTAGTTACATGTGCGAGGTAATGCAGCTGTTCAAGCGCAAACTTTAATAATGCTATTGGCATCACTAGCTTTCCAGTGCTGTCTTGTCGTCATAATGCTTCTGTGGGGGATAAAGAACACCCCCTTTGTTTCCATAATTCCTGCTCTTCCTGTGGTGCACTCCCTTGACTCTCCATTACTTGGGTTATCGATAATTAATTAAACCTTTATTGCACTAACATTGTTGTAACTACTTTTTCTTTAATATTCTTAGTATCAAAACTTGAAATGGCTGGGGAATATGCAACCCTTCTTCGTTTGTGGCTTCGTTCCTGCAAGAGATAAAATCTGTTCACTTAGTGTGTGCTGCACATTTAATGACTGCTATGGCCAATGGGAGCTGTAGTGCCTTAATAAACCTGTCCAATAAGGATGCGTGTTGCACTGGACTGCCATCCGCATGGGGGTAGCCCCTCCTTTTCCAACGCGCTAATCCTGCATGTACGGTTGATGTCACATAGGTGGAGTCACTGTACACCGTCACTTCCTGTCCTTTGTGTTTCTCAAGTGTGACAATAAGCGCTACTAATTCTGCTGCTTGTGCTGAAAAGAGAGGCATTAGCCTTGCACTTGCTACAACTTCAAATTCTCCATTTAATCTGTGTCTCACTACTGCTGCGCCTGAATGCCTTTCCCCACTAGTCTGATCAATGTTCGAAAAACCATCAATAATGAGAATTTCCCCTCCCACAAAGCATTCTCGTTCACACAGGGCATATCACTATAAAATTGAACATAATTAGCACAGTCATGCACATGATCACCTTCTTCTATTGGCTGAGCTATAAACATGGCAGGATTCACTATTTTACATCTTACAATATTAGGGGCTGATTCATGGAATTTGTGCGCCGAAAAACGGGGATTTGTGCGCCATTCTGCCCGCAAATCCCTGTTTAACAAATGGGGATTTGCAGGCAGAATGGCACACAAATCCCCGTTTTTCGGCGGACAAATTCCATGAATCAGCCCCTTAATCGTTGGGTTCGAAATCATTACCTCATATGCTGAAGCTCTTTAGGATGTCAATGTACTTTTCTTGTTTCTCTAAAATAGCAAACAAAGCATGCTCCATGAAGAGAGTAATAGAGCAGCCCATAACAATATGTGTAGACTTCTCAATTGCAAAAGCAGCAGCAGCCAATGACTGTTCACAAGGGAAGTGTCCTTTCATAAGTGGGTCTAAAATCCTACTGTAATATGCTAAAGGTTGGTACCCCAATGTAGTTCTCTGTGTAAGCACTGCTGTCATGACTGTCCCATTCGGGTGCGAAAACAAATACAATTCCTCAGCATAATTGGGGATTCCCAAAACAGGGGCTATACACATAGCTTTTTTCATCTCCTCAAACCCTTTCTCCATTTCAGCCCAATATGTTTTTACTTTATCCCCTTGTGCTTTCCTTCAAGCTTTCAGAAATGGTCTTGTATATTTACTATAATCAAACACCCAGGCACTGACATAGTTGCATAACTTCAAGAAACTTTGCATCTACTTCACTGTATTTGGCTTTGGCGTTTTCATAATCGCCTCGGCTCCTTCAGGTGTTACCTTCTTTCCTTCATATGAAATGAATTGCCCTATGTATAACACCTCTTCTTGGCAGTATTGTAATTTCTCCTTGTCTACTTTATATCCCTTGTCTATTAGAATAATCATTAACTGAATAGAATATTGTCTGCAATCAACTTCCGTGGTGCTACAAATTAAAATGTCATTGACATATTGTATTACTGCACTCTTAAGATCAATATTGCCTAAATCCATCTGTAGGGCTCTGTTAAAGATCAATGGGAATCACAGTACCCCTGGAGCAGCTGAGTATGTTTCAGTCAAGTTTGGTGTAATGTAAAGAAAGTCAAGTCTTGCAAGTCTTGGCGCAACAGGATCGAGAAAAATGCATACCTTCACTAAGGGCTTACCTGGAATGGAAATGGATTACATTGTATAGGCTGATTATGGTCTCCCCTCCCCTCACACTTGATTAAGATGTCTTGGTTGTTTTCCCGGTGGCATCTTATTCATATCTCAATAATATAAAGAAAGTGTGCATTGATACTCTAGTAGAAACAGAATGTCTGGAAGTAACGTTGAACCAAAATACTATGAAAGTTAAAGCACTTATGAAAAGAATGGATTGGATTAGAACTATAGCAACAATGAGAGAATCTAGGATAGGATGTTTGTCTCATTGACCCCAACTGACAAACCCATTTCAATTGAGGCCCACCTATCTAACGAAATTCCCTGATTCTGGTATGAGAGCAGATTTTCGGAGATTCCGTTTACATTTTTTACCAACTTTGGAAAGCCAGCATATTAGGGATGGTGTTGCAATATCGAATCCAAGGTGCCAAAAATGTAACGAGGTGGAGATTCTGACTCTAAGACATCTGATAATTTATTGTCCAGGGACTATTGAGAGGAGATTGCAAAGGCTGGCCAGATTTGCCCCACATAATTGGTGGTTGGAAACTGACTGCTTCTGAAATACACTGGCATATGGTCATAAGATTTTTCTTGCCGTGAATGTAGTGAAGCTACTACAGGAATGCAACCTGCTGAGATTATTTTAAAGGTGAAGAGAAGGACTATTATCGAATGTTAAATGCTATGGAACTAAATTCTTTGGCTTATGTAAAAAAATGTTTAGCTTTCGTCTTTTCTTTTTTTGTATTATTTTATTCTTTTTTTCCTTTTTATTTTTGTAGTGAAGATGCTCTATTTTGATTTATGCTTGATATAGTTCTTGTTCTCTCTTTTATTGCTAATTTCTAATTGTTGTAAGGATTTATTAGTGTCTTTTGAGATTTGTGAATAGTCAAATTATAACTTGTTTATGTTTGACTATATCACAATAAAAAAAAAACAATTTGCTTTGACGAGTTTAGACATCAGTAGACTTCTGGATACAGAGTCAAAGGCAGCACGAAAGTCCACAAAAGCCAGATAGAGAGGTTGATGTTGTGCAACACACTGCATTTCTATGGCTGAAATGGTTATCAAGTTGATTGCTGTCCCCATACCTGCAATAAATCCAGTCTGAAAGGGGTCACGAGTCAAGGACTTCATGGTCCACTCAGTGAAGTCTCTGAGGATGAATCGCGTGATTGGCCTATAATTTGATGGAGACTGCCTGTCTCCCTTCTTCTAGATAGGTACAATCACGGATTTTAGCCATGAGGTAGAGACTTGGTTTTTATCACGTGGTTGAAGATGTCATAAAGGATTGAGGCCCAGGCTTCAGGGTGGTCTTTAAACATGACATTACTCAAACGGTCAGGGCCTGGCGCACTTGACTAGATTTATGGATGTAATAGATAATGTCTTTGGTGATACGAAGATTAATGTTGCTAGTATGCCTATCCACATCCCGACATGGGCTGCCATTGCTGGTTGGTGACCCCCCATTGATTTGAATTGATGACTGTGGTATGTGATTGGCACAGTTGTAGGTCAAAGGTTTGAAAACAAAAGGCTCGAATGCCTTTTTTTCGACACCAAAATGACCGAAAATAAGGGTCGAATTTTTTTTTAATTGATTTTTTTTTTATGTGGGGGTTTATTTTCTTTCTAGAAATTACTTTTTATATACACTAAACTTAAAATAAATAAATAAATAAATAAATAAATAAAATTCAACCTTTTTTTTCCGGTCATTTTGGATTTGAACAAAAGGTCATTCGATCCTTTTGATTCGATCCTTTGACCGCACACCGATTGGCACCATTAAGCAGCTTCCATGTGTCAGCAGAAGAATTGGAGGTGATTGTTGCCAGCATTAGTTCTCCATCTTGCTTGTACAGCAGAGCTCTGCGAGCCTTTATCCAGTTTTGATATTAGTTTTTAGCCACCTCATCACTTGCACCCTTTCCTTTCGGACGAGATGTCTAATTCGTCTTTTGTCTTGTTTACGAAATTCAGATTTTCTGTGATGAAGTTTGAGATCATAGGAATGCTTCTGTTTATAGATCATCTTCGTGGTCTTGGATGGCTGAAGGACAAATAGTTGTAAGGCAGCCACAGAGGGTGCCCCCATGTAGTTCACGTACTCCTCAGGGAAATATTGATTGCGTACAATGCAGTAGTAGAGTTGCTTTAGAGTGGTATCCGTCCATCTAAAGCAATTTCTGCCTCCGTTGGTAGACAATTGGCCTTGATACAGAGGTACAGAACAGACAGCATTAGTTGTGTTCCAAGTCCATTTTAGTGCAAGCAAGTCGTGGTCAGTCAGCGCTTGCTTGATGACTTCTAGACTTATCGCTTGAGTGAAGAGTCTGATCAGTGTAGATGAATTCAATGATTTACTTTTGTGAGCCACTACTCCATGTGCTTTGGGCTGGTAAGTCCCCAGGTAAAGCTCCATTGGTCATTACGAGAAGGTTTGCCCTCATTAGTGTCGACCACCTGGTGATGGTTAATTTTTCAAGTTGGGAGGATTCACCCAGAAGGTATACATTCAAGTCTCCAACCAATATGATGTTTGTGATGGTGGATTGACTTGCAACCAGAGTTAGGATCATTTCTATGTCCACAAGGATCTTGTTGTCATTAATCCCTGCATGATTCCAATAAATATTTAAAAGTGCAATTTTATGGATTCTGTGTTCAATTTGTACTAGTTGCAAAAATTGATTAGGGGCGGCACAAGCCTCAATGGTGAAATCTGTCAAGTTTTTTGTTGCCACCAAGAGACCAGCTGAGTACCTGCCCTTGCTGTGACTTGAAGCAGCATGAGCTGCAATTCGGTATGCAACCTATCCTGGATTGTCAAGCAACCACGTTTCCTGTAACACAACAATATCAAAAGCATTAAGACAATTCTTTTTGGATCCATTCAAGAGGTGCACATGCCCTCTTGTGTTCCAACTTGCCAGAGATACAGGAGGCTTGTCTGCCGGCTTGGGTTGTTATGCTCCCAGGGTAAATTGTGTATGGGACTGATATCATAGAT
The DNA here is from genome assembly GCF_040938575.1 of Ambystoma mexicanum. NCBI lineage: Eukaryota > Metazoa > Chordata > Amphibia > Caudata > Ambystomatidae > Ambystoma > Ambystoma mexicanum. The sequence continues at coordinate 202,469,742 of NC_090929.1, read as the reverse complement.
CTCTTCTCACCTGAGAATGTTGTGACATGTATTGATGAGACTTTGAGCAAGTAACTGTCAAGGACTCAAACAAAGGGCAAGCTCTTTTTTGCTTTCCAAATCCAATTTAGAACCACCCCTGACTGAATCATTAGTCTTACCACAGATAAGTCATTAGAATTTAAAAATTAGACTTGGTTAATGTCTGGTGAAACTATATCTTCAAGATTAGGGATGTAACCAAATATTTTAAGGACACCTGCTCTTTAAGTTATAAGTTGCATAGGGGTATGGCCTACATTTCATAAGAAGGCGATGAGGATATGGGTGCTGTTGGGCCAATCTCAACTCCCGTTGATAGGAGGCTTTGGCTGGTTTGATGAATCTTGTAGGAAGGATGGTGTTTGGTGTAGAAAGGTCTTTGTTGATAGCAGGGATCAAGATCTTGTTTGACAGGTCTTGATCACCACAGGTGGCTGCTTGTGGAGCTTGCAAGGATCTAAAGCATTCGACTTCCAGCTTCTAAAAAAAGGGGTTGTACTGTGTCAAGAGATAAAAGTAAACAGATTTCTGAATTTCTGCTTGACGTTGTTCTAAGATTGGTGTTTCCAGTGCTTCTAGAGGCGTTTGAGCATTCCGAGGTTGATCTGTTGAGAGGCTTTGCATTATACAATGACAGTTGAGAGGTTCATGATTAGCAGCTGTCTGTTCTTGACTGCCTGGACAAAGTTGTATAATGGTTCATGAGGGATTATGGATCTAATACTGGTATTATTTGTTATGGTATTTGTAAGTTTTGCATAATTGTTACGTACTGCAGAGCTTTCAATCACACTTTGTGTCTTGGGAAGCAATATTGCACATAGAAATTGTTTCGATGATGACATAATCTGCAAGCGTTGTGTTCCCAGATTTTTGTTTCTTTCTCCTGAGAGGGAACCTTGCAATTTTTCTTCTTTGGCTTTGCTAATGCAGCTGGTGTGAAAATGTTGTATGATTGTTTCATCAATTTGGGATCTAAATCAGAAGAGCGTAGTGAATACAATGAGGGCATCCTTGGAGAAGGTTTGGAAGCAGAGGGGAAGACTGGGGAAACTTCCTAACAATCATGTTCTCGAGGCTTAATTATGTAGTCAAAAGGTGGGAGCGTTGCGGTAATTGGAACAGTCGTTTGTGGAACTTCAATGCAAGTACCATTAGAGAGCCCAGTCACAACTCGGAAAGATGTCATCGAAGAGGAACCTGCTGGAATTGAAGAGGAGGAGCACTTGATTAGTATGTCGGGCTCCCTTGTAAGTTCACATTGCACACGTTGTGTAATAAGCTGTGTTTGATGGTCAGCTTCTTCTACAAAAGTAAAAAAATCTTGAATTACTAAATCATCGCTGTATTCATGGTGGTTAACGTAGCCTCCACGTAAGGGTTTTCCTGCTGTATGGACGCTGATACGGGCTGACTGTGTATGGAGAGTCCTAGTTTGCGTGGCGTTTGATGAGAATATGATATTGAAGAGGCCGATGAATTGTATGCAGAGTGGCCAAACATAATTGGTGATTGTGATGAATTCTGTGTATTACAAGGAGGAGACGGGCCGTGATGCACAAAGCTGAGGTGTATAGGCACCAGAACCTGCTGATCACTTGCATCTGCTGTCTGATCACTTACAATCAAGGTCGGTACTGTAGGCTGCAAAGATGCAGCATTGGAATGAAATGTCTTCCTCCGCTCTGTTGATTGATGAAGCACTGGAGTTTCTTTATTTGCGCAATCATGGATTATTAAGGAGTTGTTAGCTCTAATAACGGGCTGATTAGCTGAGGGTTCAGCAGAACTCAGAGTCGACGTTGGCTTCAGCGTCGACATCGTTGTGCTAGCGTGATCTGCTGGAGGCAAGGAGTCTATTGCACTGGTCTTGTTCAGATCACATCGCCCCTCTAAAACGTGCAATAATGGGCGAGGTAGAATGTCAGAATCCACGTTGAGGGATCCATTCAAGTCAGTTAACGGGGCAAAGCCCTCACGCTGTGGTGGGTAAAAATCACAGATATCTGCTACGAAGGCTTTTTTCTTCAAAGCTGATGATGCTGCAATTTGTGCTTTCTTCACCGCCAAATGTGCTGGCAAGGGTCTCTAAGCTGTAAAATGACGTTGTTAAGTTCCTTCAATATAGGCATGGCCGATTTGAGAGTGTAAACTCCGTTTGACATGGTATGTACAAAGGGAGTAAATGCAAACGATCAATGAAAAGCAACTGTTGTGTAATGGAGGTGCCTCAGATTTTAAATTGCAAGTACAGGATCAAAATTGCAAAGTCCACCACAGCTAAGCAACACCTTCCAGCACTTCCGGTGCACTTCTTGGGTGCACAATATTATATAGAAGGTTTGTAGAAAATAATCACTGTTGGGCCACAAGCTGGGAGGCTTCTGAAAAGCAAAGATGCAAGCAACTCTGCAAAGGGCAGCAAATGCAAGTCTCCAGTGGGAGCAAGCAAGCTACAAACTGTAAGTGATTTCAATCTGGTACTTCACCTAAGTCAATGCATAGCGTGTGATGCACAACTGAAATCCTTATTAATTTGTGTCTAAAAGTTATTTTATTCTGAACGACGTACCACTCATATCACGCCCCTCTCTTGGAACCGTCCCCCGGTCACACTGAACCAGGAATCAGGCTGGTTTGCAAAGTTAAAATATTTATTTATGTAGTTACAATATAATCACACTGGGCCTCATTACGACCCGGGCGGTAAGTGAATAATGATGGCGGTAAAGGATTACCGGCATCATTACTGTTAGGAAAGATTTCGTAATTGTAGGTAATTTTCCTTCCATGTGGCAACCCCTAAACTTTTTGCTGTTGTTTTTCACCTTGTTCTTGACTTTGCCAGAGAAGTGCAGCCTTCTGCCGCACTCCTCTGGGCTTTCGCTCCTTTCTTACGGGGAAACTGACATGCCCTTAAGACAGTCAGTACCGGGGAACGCTGTTTCCCGTAGTTTCTTTTATCATGTTGCGGCTTTCGTGCAACATGACACAAGAGGGCACTGTAAGCTAAGTTACAGCTCTCTTGGGTCTCTAGCCTTCTACAGGCCCTAGATACTCGTTTGGGATTGTATTTGATCGGTGCAAGTCATTCAGGGACTGGAATGGTGGCAGCGATCGTTTTGTGTATTTTGAGCTCCATTTGGCGTTCTAAGCGCGTTTTTCGCGCTGAACCCAAAATGGTGGCCTGGCTCCCAAAATGGCCAGACCACGAGGCTCCTTTGTCCTGTCCACTGACCGTCTTGCTCCCTTCACCTTCCCCAGGTCGAGCGACCCGGGGCCTTCCTTATTTGGGCATGTACTTTCCCGCGAAACACAGATGCTTTCGCGGGCTTCTACATGTCTTTTGTGTGCCTCCAGGGTGTGGGCTGGGATGTCTGGTCCCAATACACATCCTGGGTGCCAGAGAGTCTAGGGTGGTGTGAATGCCTGGGACCACCGTGGTCCGTGATTGGTCCACGAATGGTGTGTGTGTTGATAAGCGGATCTCCCATTGGCTCCCCTCCGTTTTGGCGCGAAGGGAACCGTGGATAAGAGGGGGCTGGAAACACCACTACCATGTCGATCTCCTGAGTTCTCACGAACGAAGGAATACAGGAGCCAAGTATCCTGCAACCAAGAGGCTGGACCGAGGAATCGCTGGTGACCCGCTGAAGGACTCCTCCTTTGCACTGCTGTCGTCCTGTGAAACCCTTTCCTCCTTTGATCGAACCAGAAGGCCTGTACTGGTGCTTCGACCTTTGGAATAGCAGGAACAGCTATTCTCGGCGACTTCATCCTCTCCTGCCAGCAAGCCTTCGGAAGCGTCTCTGGGCCATCCAGTTGACTGACCAGCTTACACGGGAGTCCTGCTCTGTAACCGCCGCCAGGTTGTGTAGTATTTCGAGTCCTTGTCACTCTCACACGCTTCGTACACTTGGCGTTCCCAAGTCTGAAGTGAGTAGTGTACATTTGGCTCAGATACACACGGCCGCTCCGTTGCCCTGCTGTGGTGACAAAACTGTGCAGGTTTCTTCGATTGGGACGTCTTTTTTCTCTACACGACGACGAGGCATTCCCGGCTCTTCTGAACCTGCCAGCTGCTGAAACTAACGTGGAGAAGCCTGGGTCTGCTTGCATCGGGGACCGGTGAGTAGCATAGCTAGGATCTGGTCGCCCTCCTGCAGTAGCCCATTGCTTTTCCCCGCTGTGTAAAAACAGCACCCTTTTGTCCGTACTCGCGCTCTGCTTCAACTCACTGTGGAGGCTGCGCTTGAGTCGCGGAACCTGTTCTTCTTCTGTTGTGCACTAACCCGAACTGCCTGACTTCCTCCGAAGAGCTTCTCCTTTTGCCCGTTGGCACCAGCGTGTGCAGGTACTTTGAGCACAAGGCTCCACTCTTCGCAGGGCTCAGACTTCCATCTAGTTAGGTGCCTCTGAAGGCGAACTGAGTCTAAAGCATTATCTCACTGCCTGTTTTCCTTCCCTTTCAGGTGGACTACACATTTCGTGCATATAACGCTTGCGACTGTCGTATTTGTATATATATTGTGTTGATATGGTATGTGTTGGCTTAATATTGTGATATTGTGATTTTCTCGCTACGGTCATTATTTTAAAGGCCTTAAAATAAATGTGTATATATTTTTGATATAACAACTGTTTGGAGTAGTTTGTAAGCGCTCTTGCTTTGTGTGCTCATTGCGGGCTTTCAGTCACCCTCACCCCTCTTGAGACCTAGTCTTGACCGCCGCGATCGCTACCTTGATTGGTCTGGCTCGTCCAGAGGTTACCCTGTTCCAAGTAATTAGGTTGGCCTTCTGAACTTCTGCGCCACCAGGACAGAGTTCAGAAATCCGTCTTAACAAATACCACTCCGGCCGATTATGACCTGATAAACCACTATTAGCGGCACCATAATCAACGGTGCCGCTAAAAGCACCAAGTGTGTGGGCACGCGACCACCCATGCCGCAAATACCGGCATGGGGCAAATAGGGGAACATTACAAGTCACGCGGACATGCAATTAACACCCTAGTGAAGGCCGTAAAGTCCCTTACCACCATGGTGCAAATACCGGCATCGCGGACCACCCGTAAACGGCCATGTGCAGTGTTCTCAACTGCCACAGGTGCACACAATCAGCACAGGTGGAGGCAATACAGACTGGGCCAGCAGAAAAGGAGCACACCCCACCCCTTCCCCCACACAGTCACACTCCACAATGATTCCAATACTATTAGAAATGCAGGGGCTGGAGGACTTGATTGCAGTGGAAGTGCTTCTACAACAACAACAACAACAACAACAAGCAGCCAGCACAGAGGAGACACAGGAGGAGAAGGAGGGCAAGGCAGGTTCAGCATGCTCCGCCAGTGGCACCACGCAGGCAGCCCCCAATTCCACGCATCAGAGCCAGTCCATTCAACCTAACCCCTGAGCAGATCCACACCCTGTACCGTCTGGACCGGGACACCATCACCACCATTGTGGACATGATACATGACGACATTGTCAGCCTGATTGAAAACACGCACCACCATCCCACCCCTACTGAAGGTAGTGTCTGTGTTCCACTTCCTGGCCACAGGCACCTACCAGCACACAGTGGGGCACATGTATGGCATTTCACAACCATTATTCTCACGTTCGCTGAACCAAGTGCTTGATGCCCTACTGAAGCACACAGGCAACCACATTTCCTTACCACCACGGTCTGCCCAGGAGATCTCAAACACCAAAGTAGGTTTCCATGCACTGGCTGGCATCCCTGGTTGCATTGGAGCCATCGACTGCACCCATGTGGAATTGGTGGTCCCACATGCCATGGAGGTAGCGTACCGCAACCGTAAACTATACTACTCAATCAACGTGCAAATGGTATGTGACTCAAACAGGATCATCACACATTGTTGTGCCGTTTCCCCGGATCAACCCATGATTCAATGGTCCTGCGGAACTCCACGATACCACGCGACATGGAGCGACATGCAGGGCAGAGATCCTAGCTTCTCTGTGAGTCGCATGTTAGACCCATGGAAATGTGATGTGGGTAGGTGATTGGGGTATAGATGCATACTTCACCTGGCTGAGATGGGGTGGGAGAGATGCATACTTCACCTGGCTGAGATGGGGGGGAGATGCATACTTCACCTGGCTGAGATGGGGGGGGGAGAGATGCATACTTCACCTGGCTGAGATGGGGGAGGTGGGGAGAGATGCATACTTCACCTGGCTGACATGGAGGGGGAGATGCATACTTCACCTGGCTGCGAGTGCCAGAGGGAATGGACCATGCTCATACCCCAAAGCAGCCCAGGCTGGACCTGACACCTGACCACAGAATGCAAGATGTAAGCTGCCCTACCATGTAAATGAAGCAGTGTCACAACCATTCCACAGCCATCTGCATGTGCACTGTACCAAATCAGATCGCATCCCCCTCAACACAATGCAGCTACAAGCAATGACTATAGCCAATACACAGCACCAAACACCATGAACTGAAAGGACAGTCCCCCATTACTGCGTACAAAGGAGTCACATGAGGGTCAAATACATCAATACGCCACTACACTGACACAGAGGCCCAAGTGAATTGGATGACACCATTTGTTGTGCGTAGTGAGACCATCATGAGGCTGACATCAATGGTGCCAGGATGAAAGCCTACAAATTACTGGACATCTGCCAGATCACAGGATCACAGAAACAACCGCCGTGGACTAACACAGTGCATGAACACTCACAAGGAACTGGACCCCCCTTCACCTACTAGTTGATGGCACACACACCAGTTCATTAGAAGAATACACACATAGCAGTCACATCGTATGTCCCCATTCATGCATGGAAATGGGGTTGAAATGAACAAATAAATGCATGCTATGGTGTCACTTAATGAGGTCCCATATGATGTGATGACTTACACATATACATTGTTGCCCACATGCAGGTGATGCAGGCTATCCCTTGAAGAGGTGGCTCCTTACCCCAGTCCGGAACCCACAGAACAGGCACGAGGAGGACTATAATCGTGCACATACACATACGCGTGTGGTGATTGAGCAGACATTTGGCCTATTGAAGGCACGGTTTCGCTGCCTCAGCAGGTCTGGTGGGGCACTCCTGTACCGCCATGAGAAGGTGGCAAAGATCGTCATGGCATGTGTCATGCTACAAAATATGTGCATCAGACGGAATGTGCTCCTGCCCCCTGATGCTGAACTGCAACCACCCGACAATGAGGATGAGGAGGGTGGGGATGGGGCAGCACCTCAGGGAGGCAGCGATGCACAGGAGGGACGTGACATGCATCGGACTCTGATCAATCAATGTTTCCAGCACTCATGGACGGGGAGTGTGACATGGAGATGACACTCGGGGCACTGGGTGTGTCAGGGACATGGACACTGTAGACTGTTCAGCAATAAAGCACACGTACGCAATAAGCAATGTCCACACATGTGAATTATGAGTTACCAAAATGTGTATTGAAGATTTATGACAAAGTGAACAATCCCTCCACCCCACACACCCTCTCCCTCCTCCCCCTCAACTCCCCACACACCCTCTTCCCCCTCCCCCTCAACTCCCCCACACACCCTCTCCCCCATCCCCACTCAACTCCCCCACACACCCTCTCCGCCCTCCCCCCTCAACTCCCCCAAACACCCTCTCCCCCCTCCCTCCTCAACTCCCCCCCCATGGTCTGCAGTAGGCTGCACCAGTGGTCGCATGGCTGTGCCTACCGGACTCCCCCTCTTTGAGCACCAGGTGCCCCCTGTCCGATCTCCGCAGGTTCCTGCCAGACCTCCGCACGGGGCTGGTCCTGGTTGAACTAGCAGTTGATGATGTACCCGGTTGTTCAGATAACTGTGTTGGACTCATGGCCTGCATCGCTGCCACCATCTCACTGAGGACGTGCCGGACCGCTGCCAATTCGGCACAAATGTCCTTAGAGGATGACTCAATGGCTGATTTTAAAGATGCAGCACATTCCCGGATGTCATCCCTTCCACCCCCACATTCAGTTATGTGCTGCGTCAACAGGCCAGTGAGCTCCTGTTGGCACCTCTGAATGTCCTGGATCCCCTCTTGGGTGATTGGGGCTGCAGTGGATCTTTGAGGGGTTTCAAAAAGACTATGTTCCTCGGGCACAGTTGGTGTGGTGCTGGGAGTTGCAGGCCATGAATTATCCGGAGACTGCCCGTGCATGCTGGTGTTGCGCATGCTGCATGGTGACAGTTGTGGGGAATGCAGGGGGCCTGTGGTGGGAGTTGCAACATGCAGCTGATCCTCTTCCTCATCATCTGAGACTGCTGCTGTGGCAGCTGTCTTGCCCACTGTGCTGCTTGCAGCCGATGCAGTCCCTTCTGCAACTTCCACTTGGGTGCTGGTGGCTGTTGTTGGCGCTGCAGTGGGGGCCGTAGAGCACATTGGTACTGTGGCCTGTGGTGTTGTCTTGGCCTTCCGATGTGGTGCCGGTTGGCCTATGCCCCTTGAAGTGGAGGGGCGGTGTTGTCCCTCCTCGGCCCTGGACTTCTTACGTGGTGTTCCATCTTCCTCCCTGCTGTCCTCATCACCACTGTCTGATTGCGTGCCTGTGGGGGACCAATAGAGGGAGAGGGTTAATGATGGGTCTACAGGCATCGGGCATGCATTGGGATGGCTGCATCCATGTGGAATGGCAGATGATTGACATTGGAGGAGTGACATACGGGTTGCTGGCGTTTTGGGTGGGTGATGCATAGAGGCGTGTGGCCTTACACATATGGGGTGCATTCAACATGTGGACAAGGTAATGCTCTGCACTGCCTGTAGGCAGTCTTCTACTCATGTGTCTGGTGGACCCTCCTCTACATCAATGCACTGTCAGTTCAGGTGGACATCATCGTGGTGGTATTAGCATTGTATCATTTTGGACACCTACCTGCATCGGCCGATGACGGTGCTCTTCGCTCCATGTCCCCGACTCTGTGAATTGACTCTGCCCCTATGGTGGTGGTGCATATCTCCTTCCACAGTTGTAATTTGATGGGGGACTCCGCACCTCCACCTGTCACCATCCCCATGTTGCGGTTTGCAGAGACTATGCTGCGTACGCGTAAGCACAGGTCATCCTAGCGCTAACGGCATTCTTTTGGTGTGCGGGGTGTGATGCCAACGGCGCTGACTTTCTGGCTGACCTCTGCCCAAATCTGCTTTTTCTGCTGCAGTGCTGGACGGCACATCTCGTTTGCAAAGACCTCATCTGTATGCTCCTGCAGTGTCTCAGCTAGCATTGTCAGCTCCTCTCTGGAGAAGCGTTCCTTGCGTTGCCGATCTACCATTTTCTTCACAACTTTTGGCATGGTTAAATGCAAAAGATAGTGGTGGAGGTGTGTAAGAGTTCCGGGGGTCAGATGACTTCTGCTTGTGGTGGATGGCAATGGATTGTGTTTTTAAAGATGGCCGCCGTGCTCTTTGCCGTTCCTGTGCGATGACGCTACTTCCGGTTCCACTTATTAGCGGTAACCGCTATTAGCAGTAACCGATATCAGCGGTTACCGCTAATGCCGAAGGCTTGGATGCCGGAGGAGCTATTTCCACTTCAGTCGATGCCGGTAAGGGTTTTGTTTCGGGGTTTTACGGCATGGCGGTGAGGTCATTACCGGCATGGCGCAAAGCTCGTGCCCACAAACCCGTAATGGGCCGCTTTTAGCGGTCTATTGCCAGCACGGACACAGTAATTGTGCCATGCTGGTAATGACCGGTACTTACCGCCCGGGTCGTAATGATGCCCACTATGTTTAATGGGTATACAATGATCACCAATGGGGTGATGTAACACTAAGCAATCTCTTTTATCACAAGGAGTAACAGTGAGCAAAATAATTCAGCACAGAAATAATGCTTTTGTGTGGGTGCAAATCAAATAGCAATGTGGTGACTATTTCCCCATGCACACGCCTCAACCCCCCAACAGGCAATGTAAAGAGATAGGAGGAGAGAGAGCAGGTATTCAGGAATGCAGAATTCAAACAAAATGTCAATCCCAATTTCCCCCCAGCAAACACAAGAGAGAAACAGAATTGATTTACAAGCTGTCAAAATGGTTTTAAAGTTATCTTGGGAATGGATTGTGCAAAAACACTAAATCTGGTTTAAATTGCTGAAATTGTTTAAACTCTCATGGGAGCCGCTTTGGATAGTTACAGACACACATTGGCAATGATTTGATTCTAATAAGCAATGTGAAAACTGAAAACTGAGGTCAGGTGCAATCAAAACCTGTTTCACACGTGTAATATTTTGCCAATTCGCGGCAAACTTTACAGCGCGCGGTAATCTTGATTTCGGAAGAACTATATGGATATGGAAAATTGAGGAAGTTATGAACATTTATTGGAGGTCGTTTTTCTGAGATAGGCGCAAGAATGGGAAAACAGGAATACTTTTAAAAGGCAAATGGAATTTCTTTTACACTAGGTTATGACTATAGAAAACGAGAATGCCACACATGAATCTCCACAGTCCTGGCCACAGACCCTTCATGTGGTGGATTCTCACTTCCTTTCTGGGATTCAATGTACTTATTCACAATACTAAGGATTTAAGGTTTTGGAAAACAAGTAAGAGAAACTTAGCGCAAGAAAATGCTCTGACAATTCAAAAATACTCCTAACATTACGGGTTCTGAATACAAGAGAGGATGGGTTTAAGACAGGGATTACTATGGACAGTACATATGCTAGTGACACAGTTCTGTCTATAGATACTCATTATATGGGTTTCAAACAGAACCGTCAGGGATTCTGGTCAGGGATTCTGGTTCTGGGACAGACTGCTGGGCACACCAGATTGGACTGGGTCTGCAATGGTTCTGGTCACAGCTCGGCACAGGACTGGATCGGGTCTGCAATGATTCTCTGGTCAAAGCACAGCACAACGGGATTGAATCTTTTGGTTCTGGTAATAATTATTTTAGCAGGAAAGCAGTTACAGCACAGCCTGTCTGTTTCTTTTGTTCCCCTTAGGTTTGGTGGGATTTTTTCTGGTTCTGGAAATTCAAGGCCTAGTTGAAAGTGGTTCAACTAATGGAATGGGTTTTTCTGCTTGCCAAGTTTCTGGACTCAGGAGCAAGGAAAATAGATGGTTCTCTCGCAGGGTGCTCTGCCAGCAATGAGTTAGTGGGTGAATCTGTGTCTCTATTTATGCGTATCATAAATGGGATGTGTGCTGGTTTATCCTAAGCGCGCCCCCTTAGGCAGGCGATTGGCTACAGTCTCTTCTCTCCCTTGATTGGAGAAGAAAACAGGGTGTCACGATGATGATGTGGGATTATGAGTCAGAGAATCCTCCCCTTGTCCCTTTGAACATAAAATCTACTTTTAGTACAATACATATTTACATGTGTGAAATCTCTATAACAATCATATATACAGTTTACATATTTTGTGTAGCATCTACTCCTCCGATCCCTGTCGTTGAAGGATCTTGTGTCTGCTTTTGACAGAATTCTGCCCTTTTTGTCCAGAACACAATATCCAGTTTATCAGAACATTTGTACAAAGATGCACATTGAATATGGGCATCAGAGTATGAAGTTTCATGTTTTTGGCATAAATACATTTGGCGTAAAACCATATTTTCTGCTGTTACTTCCCAGAACTTCCCAAAGAGTTCTGGCGTCTCTCAAAACGTGCATCCAGAAATCACATTAAAAATGCTGTTATTTCTATAATTTTTACAATTTTACACCGTGATTTATCAGTCTTTTTTTAAAATGTGCTTTTGGCCTTTGTTAAGCAGCAAATGGTGGTTTGTCTCCGCCTCCTTCTTCTCCTGGCAGCTCAGAAGCAGTCTCCACCCAGTTCCTCCTCGGAGAGGCCATTTACGATCCTTCATAATTAACATCTCCTTGAGCTGGCGGAAGTCCATTGTCCCCTTCCTTTGCAGTACCAAATTCTCCTCCCCTGATCTAATCATCACAGGGGTTTGATTTCCTAGTGGAGTGAGCAGAAGGGAGATGCCTGGCCTCTGTAGGGGAAGTTGTTGGACTGGTGTGATTGCTTCCTAGACAGGCTTAATTTAAATGTCATTTTGTTACATTTTTTCTTGGTTTAAAACAAACTTGTAATTTCAAAACAAACAGCTAGAACACTTATTCTAGCTTCTAAACCATGGGATTTAACAGTTACAACCTAGGTTACTCTCATTGACAGGTCACTTAGTTTTCAGACATTAGATTTCAGTTGTATAAGTTTACAGTTTTAAAGAAGGCTTCTGACAGCTGTAATTCAGGTGGCCGGGTGTACTGTGCCCAGATTTTGACAGATTCCACAGGCAGGCACATTTTTGCTGTGAATGTTTTGATGACAAATTCAGCTTTTCAGGACATTGTCTGTTCATAATGATTCTTTAACCACGTGAATTGTAACACCCAGCAAGAATATTGGATGTTTGAGGGCGTTTTGTACTGGCATTCTGCAGTTTCAGCAACCAAGAAAAAGATTTAAAACAAGATTCTGGATTTCTTTCAGTAAAGCACTGCCTTTCATGCAGTCTTAATTTCACTTGTTGGGCATCCCAGTGACATGTTTCAGGAGTGCGCTCTCTGTTCCACCACTGACAACATGCATGGTAGATTTGGCAGCCATCTTTTCATGTTGTAAAGCACTTTTTCCATAGGTTTTGGCGAGCACAGGGGTTTTGCGGCCATTTTGATAATATTGGCACCACCAGAACACAGTGATGCCGCAGGACAGAGCATAAGTGGGTTAATACATCCCACAAAACAACAAGAGGTAAGTACCCCTAGTTAGACAGTACCTTAGGTCTGAGGAAAAGGATCCAGCTGGCTTCTGTTCTGGTTGCAGTCCTGCAGTTCCTTAGTTCCTGGGCCTCAGTCATGGGGACAAGAGGGAGGACGTCTGTCGGCAGCAATGGGCTTACCCCAGATCAGCAGAACTTTGCAGTTTCAGCTACCGGCAAATAGCACCACTGCGGTTCTTGCACACCTTGTGGGCTCCCCTTGCTTCTGGGAACCAGCACTCTGTTGAGGTGGCTCAGGCTTGGGTCATCCTGCTTCGGGAGGGTCCTTAGGATCTTCCTGCAGCTTGGGTCCGGCTTAAAGATGATGCACTTGCTTCTGGTGTTCCTGTCCCCTGGCACTCGGTACCAGCAGCAGCGAAGAAGTACAGCCAGCAGGGGCAGGGGTTCCAGTCAAGTTCGCCTTGGGGTCAGTTGGTCCCACCAACCCAAGAGAAGAAGATGTCTGTTCCGGGCTTCTCTAGTCGATATGAAAATTGGAGCTTCAGCACTGCAGCAGGGCTTCCATCGGGCAAACCAACAGTCCAGGAAGGTGCAGCTAGCTTCTCTTCCAGTTTCTTCTTTGGTTCCTTCATCCAGTGGTCGACTCTGCCTTCCTTACAAAAGACCTCGCCTTTTTATGCAGGTTTCTCCCATTCATTTGAAGCCCAGCTGTCACTCACACAGCAGGGTGGCTGTCCTCCAAGGACAGCCAGCCAATCACCTTTGGGTGCATTCCTGTAACCAAGGAGACTAAGCACAGGGAGTTTCGGGAATCTCCCTTGCTTCCTGCCCTGCCAGATACGCTGGAGCCAGAGGCGGGTTTCAGCACTGAAGCCTGCCAAAGACAAAATTAATAAAGGGACCAAACCTGGTTTGACTCGCAAAGTAAAACACCAAGAAAGACCTCACAAGCAAGAAATGACGATAAAAGAAGACCAGTGCCATTTTGACAAAATGGGCACCCATGGGTGCAATATTTCAGCTCAGGATTCAGTCTGTGGTAAAAATGCACAATGGTAGGAACATTAAACCACTGCCACCAGCCATTAACTGCAGTGATGGAAAAATAACAATGTTACACAAGAAAGTAGACAAAGGGGATACAAAGTAACCCCCCAGCACTCCACATGAGATGGGGTGTGCTGGGACTACAAAGAGAAAAAAGTAAGTAAAGTCAATTTCACTTTACTACTCTTGGAAACAGTAGTTTCTCCAAGAGAATGTATTTAAACCTTAAAAGAAATCTAAAGGACTTCTCTATGACAATGCACTGAAGGTGCTGTGTGTCGCAATACAAAAGGTGATGCCTATGGAGTTTGTCAGGCTCCAAAACCAAAAGAAACACAGAGTCCAAATCAGATAGAAATACATGAGAGAGTGAGTAAAAGGTCTCACTCACTCCAGGATAAAATTTTAAAGTCCTAAAGTCCAGCAAAAAGAGCTGGGGGTCTCTAAGATTGAAGGGAATTAGCACAGAAATGAGAATTCTCCCTAACATCTTGCACACAGTTATAGGGTTTGTTGAAGAAAAATCACTGTAGGTTCACAAGCTGTTACACTTGTGAAGGGTAGGGTTGAAATCAACTCTAGCAAGATAGCTACTCTCAACTAAGAGCACGCTACATACACTCAGGTAAGTACCCCAAGTCAGAACAGTACCTTTGTTTAGAAGAAGAGTGGTCCAGCTGGCTTCTGTCTGGTTGCAGCGATGCAGATCTTGGGTTCCTGGGCCTCAGTCATGGGGACAAGAGGGAGGACTTCTGGGGACACCTGCGGCAGCAATTCGAAGGTCAGCTGCAGCAATGGGCTCATTTCGAATCAGCGGCACTTCGCAGTTTCAGCGCTCGGCCTTCTTAGTGTTAACTTTCACATCACATATACTTACTCCTCTTGCCCAAAGCTTTCTCTTCTGCACTCCTTTAATCTTGGTCAAATCCCCTACTCCGCTCGCATATCTCATGCCCCTCTATAGATCTCATCTTATCCTCCTTTGTGTCTGATACCCTTGTCTCTGCTTATCCTGTTTATCTTAACCAACCATATTCTTCTATCCTTTTCTCGTCTTTCCCTCAACTCAAACCCTGCTCCATCAAATTCCCTATGTAAATACCGCAATTTATGCTCCTGTGATTCCCCTACTTTCTTGTCTTTTCTGACCTCCTCTTTACCTCTGATCAACACCTTTGCCTCTCTCTCACATGATGTAACTGTATCAACCTTTAGCAATAATCTTCTCAGTATCAACACAACCAAGACAAAAATGTTACGTTGAAGTAAAAAATATATATGTAGAGACAATTTTGTATGGCGTATTGAGGGCATTCCGCTGATTAAAGTGACAGAATATAACTATTTGGGATTTTCTATCACAGCAAATCCCAGTGGGAAATTTTACCAGGAAAAGATCTTTGCTAAAGTCTGGAGAAAGTGGTTGGCCATAAAACATTACATTGTGCCCCGGAGGGGATATAACATCCAAGGGTTGTCTCGGGAGGATAGCTCAGGGGCAACGTGCTCCCCTTGGAAGTAAGACAAAACAAATCCCCACAGGTTCGATCCCCGGGTCCGCGCTTAGAAACCTCTGGGTATTAAGCGTGTTATAAATAACCTATCATATCATATATATCAAGGGCTCCTTGAGGTGTACAGAGTGAGTATAATGCTGACACTACTCTATGGGATGGTTGCTTTAAAATATGAGCAAATTGTATAGTTAGAACAACTTGAGGGTACAGTGCTGAGATCAGTTATAAGTGTACCAAATTCAGTGCCTATAGAGGCCCTCCGCCTCGAGTATGGGGTTACATCAATAATCACATTGTGGTACGTTTAAACAACAATCTTGTATGCAAAATTCATGAGTGCTACTTGTGAGTCGAATTATTTTCTACTACTGATGGGTAAAAGCACTGACAACCTGAGGAAAAATAGTTTCATTGTTGAACTTAAAAAATCAGCAGAAATTTTTATAAACCAGAATAAATCTGGCAGCGGATGTGCTAACATCTCACCCTAATTACGTGGTGAATATAAAAACAAAAGCAAGAAGATGGGATTTATCAAACAACGTTGATAAACTACATAGTAAACCTCGATACCACAATATGTCTCAACAACACTTCAGTGGCCAATTACCCACTACTTACTTAATTAAACATTGTCCTACTGATCTTAAACGTTTTGCCCTATCTATGCACTTGAATGTATTGCCTACCATGGAGTTTATCGGGTCTTGGTCCAAACTTCCCTATTAGGAAAGGCTTTGTTGCATATGCCATAAGGAGGTAGAAATCTGTCGTCGTATTCTCACAAGTTGTAGGTTTTTGAAATCGTATTACATACGTGGATATGCAAATTTCTTCACCAATTTAGAAGACTGCTCAGGTGACCAATTTTGGTGTAACTTATATGGTGCAACATCATTGGTTGTAGTGGCAGCAGCATACTACATATGGAAAGAAATGTTGAGGAATGTTAATTAATAAGAAGCAGTGTTATTACGATAGTTGAATACTGGAAGATCATAACGTAGTGTAAGGCCACTGTTAAGATAAAAAATACCAGAACGATAAGTGTATGAAATTATTTTTAATATTTTTTTCATTGTTTTTAATCAATCACTGTGTAGCTGTTCTTTTCTCTATATGCTTTTTTAAATGTAATTTATATTGTTTATTTTACTGTTAAGTGTCCTTAAAGTTTCTTTGTATGGAACTAAATGCACAATAGAAAAAAACATAAACATAATCTTTAATCTGTTGTTGATTCTCTTTATCATCCCCAGTCTTCCACTCACTCTCAGAAATGCCCCCAACCTTTCCTGTCCCCTTCTGTTTTTAATTTGAGATATTCCCTGCAAAAAACAGAATGTCAATGTAAAAAAAGTCAACCCTCTAGTGACTTATCTCTCCTTTTCTCCCTCCACTCATCTTATGGCACTCACTTACTGAAAGCTAAAAACACTAGTTTTCTGGTCTCACCCTTTACTCTCTCTCATCAACCTCGCTGTCTTTTCCATTTGGTACCTGCATTCTTTCACCTCGTCCTCCAGATCTCCTCTCACATCTATGCTGACTTCTTTGTCACTAAAGTTACCAAATTACACTTCTCATTTACTAATGGTGCAATTCACTATGTCCGTCCTTATCCTTTCCACTGTCTGCTTCTGTCCCACCCCTCTCTTTGCACCGTCTCTCTGGTACCCCACCATTCTTATTTCAAGCTCATTCTACTCCCTCACGCCTGGATCCTCTCCCTCCAACTTCTATTCCTATTGTTTATCCTCATCTCATTCCTTATCTTATCAATCTCTCCTTTGTCTCTTCCACTGTTCCCCTCTCTTTAACCATGCCAGTGAAATCCCACTAGTCCAAACCCCCACGCTTGGTTCTGTGTCACGGATGTAATGAAATAATCTTGTACATGACCCCGCCCTCTATCCCCAACCCCTCTCACCTTAAAACGTACCTCCTAGTCCTTACTTACTTGTGCACGGCCACCGCTCCTTCCCTGCAATGCAAATTCCGACTTCCCCATTGAGGGGCAGAACTTCCGCTGCATGGTCTGTTTTGTTCTTTTGGGGGGAAAATCTTTCTTCCCCCCACTTTCCTTTTCAAGGAAGCAGTGGACACCCCCACCACCCTTGAATTTCCTTAATGTCAAAAAAGGGAAGCGGGGGGACACCCCGACAAACCCTGTCTCCTTCTTCAACATTTAGCATTTTTCGGGTTTTTTTACACTGCCAACTTCAGCATTTTCTCTCATCCGGTTTTATTTTATTTTCTCTCTAAATTGCTGGAAACTATTGTCTATATTCAGGTCTCCCCTCACCTAAGTCTACACTCTCTAATACCTCCTTTACAATCTGTCTGCGGTCCCTCCTATTGGGCCGAAACTGCTCTTCCTCATATTCCCGACACTCTACTCTCTGCCTGTCATCTTAAACACTCTTCTGTTCTCATTGCTTCTTGATCTATTGACAGCTGTCAAAACGGTTGATCAATCTACCGTTCCTTCAGCTCTCAATTCTCTGTGGTTTTCTGGTCCTGTCCTCCATGGGTTTCATGTGTACCTTTCTGCTCATACCTTTTCTGTCTCCTGGGCCAAGCAAAGCTCTTCTGCCCCCTTCCATTTGCCGTTCCCTAGGGCTCTGAACTTGTTTTGCTCTTTTTTTCTCTTTAAGCTATTCCTTTATCTCACCTTATCTCTTCGATCAATCCTGTCATTTTTATGTCGATAGCTGTCAGATCTTCCTGTCCTTCTCTTTCACTGACTCTCTCTGTTCCACTGTCTCTGCCTGTCTCACACCTGTCCAAACAGGGATGCACCAAAACTTTCTCCACCTTAAGTCGACTAAAACGAGGGTATCATGATCATTGTGGTGAAGTGTGTGAAAGTAGTGAAGCGGGTGGTGCTGGTGATAAGGATGAAGATGATGTTGATGCTGGTGACACTGTTGAAGGTAATGATGGTGATATGGACATTAATGTGAAAGGGCGTTTTGACACCTACGAAGCCAGTAACTGACAAAAGGTGTGGGTACCAGGTCATAACATGGCAATATGTAGCCATATACAGGGTTAGGAATTGAGGGGAGTTGAGAGACATTTAGCTCCTGCTTGTAGCCTACATGAGCCTAGTTATCTGGACACCACCAGCTACCAGGAGCTACTTTTGACAGCCCAGGCAAGCTGATGCCAAACAAACACACCTATGTTGATTTAACTGTGTTTGGGACAATCTAAAAAAACATTAGGACACTTCTAAACAACATTTAAAGCATAAGGAGTCATAACTAATGGACACATTGATACATTTGCAATGTATATTAAAGTTAGATTTGCAGAATCCTATGTACTAGCTCATTGTTCTCCAGTGGTAGCTCCTGGTCGCTGATTAATGCTGGATACCCAGAAGCTGCCTTTAGTTCCTGTTCATCGAATCTTAATTTCGATCCCTACATACGGTAGCAATGTGTGCCATGTGATGTGATTAGCACATCATATCTCAGAAATGCCTGGAAAATGATCATTGTATGTTGGAACGTGGTGGCAATACGTGGTAATAGAGAAGGTGTTTTCACCTTTCCAAAAGCCATCACTTGTGTGGCTTTGCTAGTTTGTAATTTGTTTTAAGGTCTGGACCAATGTGTATGTTTTCCTTGATAAACTACCATTCTTTCCAACATTTACAGTGAAAATTGAATCGTTTTTGTTTAACTTGATGACGTTTAATATGGTGCATGATCATATTTGTCCGGGTAGTTAAAGTTGAATGCTGGCTCTTATTTTTGTTCAGATACTATTTGTAAATGACTGTTTTTTTGGTTGCAGTTCTAGCTTTGCAGATTTTAAAAACCCAGAGTTTAACCTCATTAGATAAACATGGTCCGGTCCAAGCATAAATGAAAAAGTGGCAAACAATCCCACATTACTATTCCTTACTTTTCAGAACAGACTCTTTGAGTACTACCCAAAGGGGTGTTTGGGGGAAAATATGTTGCATATAATGCATTTGAAAGCATATATGCTTAGTAGCATTCATGCAACTGGCCCACTCTGGCCCAGAAAGTGGCCCATTTTGTCTCCAAAAACCTGAACTACATGAATCATAGGCTTGCGCTATTGCTCTTTGGCCAGTCCATGTCTGATGACCCTGGTTTGATATTGGGCTAATGGGTGTGCAGACATCTCAATATCACTGACAAAACCGGGGCATTGTAGTTCAGTCACACAAACTGGAGGTTGAGTTTATGGCCTTTTAAAGTCACAAAGATGTGAGCTAATCCTAACACGCTTGCAGTCCTCTTAATTTCACTTTGAAAGGGAATTATAATACATGTTTTACCCTTAGGGAAACTTGGGAAGGATTTCATGTTCCGAACAAATTTAACTCCGATTTAATGGAAATTCTGCAGTTCTATTTTTTTCTTCATAGTTTGACACACATGGTGCTTGCTCAATGCAGAATTACCAATGCTTACAAAATTGTATTGTGCTTTGAAATTGGAATATATTTGCATGTATTGGAAAATCTGCATTAAAATTGTGTGTGCTGATTCAGTGAAAGGTCAAGCTACATCAATAAAGAATTATTTATTTAAGTTGTACACCCACCTCAGCCCATCAATTATCCATTAATCTTATGTGTCAGCAGCCACTTTCATTCAGTCCTCGACTCAATGTTACAACAATGCTCTTTTTAATATTATGCACGTTGTGTCACTGTCTTTAACTGCTGACACTGCACATTCGCAAACCCGCTGCCACATAAGCAGTGAAACCTGCAGCACCGGGCAGAGGCACCCATTCGAAGAGTAGCTCTCAGCAGGGTCAGACTGGGAGATAAAATCCATCCAGGCACTAATAGAAAAGTGGTCTGCAATCACACATTGCAATCCATGACTATCCGGAACAGACTGAATGCTATCCATGGGTGTGTGTTTGGTAAAATACGTTGCAAATAATGCATTTGCTTAGTAACACTGCTTAAAACTAGTGTAGTAACGTATGGTCAAAGATGTCTTGCCAAAGTAGTGGT
The DNA here is from genome assembly GCF_040938575.1 of Ambystoma mexicanum. Classification (NCBI taxonomy): domain Eukaryota; kingdom Metazoa; phylum Chordata; class Amphibia; order Caudata; family Ambystomatidae; genus Ambystoma; species Ambystoma mexicanum. The sequence goes on along the minus strand of NC_090929.1, from coordinate 202,449,407 downwards.
CCAGTCTGTCACAAGAAACTGGCCCATCCTCGAACCCATGCCTTGCAATGGGTCTCCCTACAGAAAGATTACCTTTTTTGCATTATGACATGGCGATCAAAGGTGTAATGAATGAAGTTGCATCTGGGTACTTCCAATAGCGGTTGGGATAAACAAAGTTGCCGGTCTCTCTCTTCGCCATTTGTAATGAAAAAAAAATTATAATAGTAAATAACTTTACCTATTTCATCCCAACACATGAGTCATTCTATTAGTTGGAGTACCTTCTTGTGAATATGTTGACTAACTTTAAACCAATGCTCTCACCTCTGAGCCACCAGTCACCCTTCTGGCAGCATAGCTTTTTACATTATAACATGGCAGTCAAACGTGTAATTTATGAAGAGGCACCTGAGAACTACCAATGCCAGTTGGGATAAACAAATGTGCTGGTCTCTCCCCCTGAGTCATTTATAATGGAAATAAATGTAAAAGAATATTTTTATAATGGTAACAATAAGTTACAAATTAAAAATGTTACTACTTACTCCCAACACATGTCAACCTATCAGTTTGAGTATTTTCATGTTAATGAGGGGACTTGAACGTGCAATCTTATCAGTTGCAAAACCAACCTCAAAGTTCTGAGCCACTTGATCCACTATGAGAAAGCATAGCTTTTTGCAGAATGAAATTGTGGTAAATTGTCTAATGTATTAAAATGCATCTGCGAACTTCCAATTTTGGTTGAATAAACACATTGGCTGGACTCTCTCTTTGAGCCATTTATAATGGAAATAAAGATAAACCAATATTTTTATAACAGTAAAAAAAATAAAGATGTCGTTTTTTCCCAGCAAACAGGTCAAACTATCAGATGAAGTATTTTCAAACTACCGATTGCTCTGATTGTATTCTATACGTTTGTTTTCTTTGTTATGTTGGGAAAGGTCAGTTTGTAGTGTATTTGTTACCTGTGCTCGCGCACGGGTGTTGAGTGGAATGTTGGGTAGGTGAGGTGTGGAATGTATATGCATGGCTATGTTGGTGAGATGCGAGGAAGGCGGTTGAGAGCGGATGTTGGAGGAAGCACAGTTTTGTTTAGTCTATTAATAAAGGAGCTTTATTTACCCGTTCAAAAGCTCTAGTGTTAATATATTAGACTCCACAATCATCTGTCTTTGAACTTGAACAAAACAACATTAATGCCCTTCACAGTAGCTAAGAACAGGAGAAGCAAAAGATGCAGGTGGTCTCTGAACATAAAGGACATCGAACAAGCCACTGAGTGTAAATACTTGGGTATAATCTGTGACTCCAAGTTAAAATGGGGGCACCCAACCTTCACTTGGAGAGAGAACGCTATGTGTAGCAGGGGGCGTTCCACCATTGTGCATCCTTTCATGCTGGATACTCTCATACAGCTCTCTGGACCATCTACCTTATGAAGATCTTGCCCAAACTGACGAATGGTGGACTTTTTCTGGGCATGGAAAAATGACAAGTCGCTACGGAGGTCGTAGAGCGCCTGCCTGAGAGCACTATGTGACCCCAACTGAATTTGTACGATGGCAGTTGAACATTACTGCTGCTAATATGGTCATGCTTAAGCAATAGGCATGCTACTATGAAATGCAACATCGAAAAATTCTTTAGTGATCTCCTGCAAGAAGCGTACGGCTTATCACACATGTGCCTGCATATGTGGGAAACTCAGTCAGACTGCAAGGAATGCTGTCAGTTGGAAACATGGTCCTGACACTGCCGAGATTCAAAGATTTGGTGAAAGCACGCGCGAAAAACTTAGAGCACAAACGTGGGTGGATTTATCAGCTAAAAACACCAGAAAGGAGTACATAAACATACACATTATTGGCCCCAGCATGGGGAACTGCACGCAGGATATTAGGGAAGAAAATATTTGGCTAAAATGCAACCTGATAGAGACCTGGGACAGACTGGGTGCTTGTATGGGCTTGCCAAAACATGAGAGTAGAGACCCCATTTTATGCACTGATTCAATCGAAACAGCCAAACAACTACTTTGTGAATGTAACACATTTTCACTGGACCGTCGAAGGGCGATGATTGGCAGCACTTCTTGGAAGCTGATATATCATTTAATGGGACTACGGAGGACAATCAAACCATCATTAAAAGCAATGATGACAAGGCGATAGTGAAAGTGGCGCAAAGGAACCCTATAAGCCTGAACAAGTCTCATGATCTATCGAGTAATGGATTTTGGGGATTTCAATTATGTTTTTTTATAAAAAGCCAATGTATTGATGAGGTCCAACCAGACCGAAACACGTGTCTGGGGTTGCTGTTGGTACTCTTGTTCAGAGAAGAATTGCCTAGCATTTCGGTGCTGGACTGCCCCTGGGCAGGACAAAGACGATATGTTTGGGATATTTCTCTTCTGTGAAAGAGAGTGAGCTAAAGAATCTGGGTAAGTCTGCCGCAACCAGGACTAATGTCTGGCAGAGAGACTCCCAGGACCACCCTTGTCTTTTTTGCATATTTGTAACTTTGGATCTCACCCTAGTTAATAGGGGAATCCAGACGTGGACCCCTTGGTCACTATTCTTAGAGAGGCAGAGCTCCACCCTACTGATTATTTCCAACCAGACCAAAACACGTGTCTGGGGTGGCTGTTGGTACTCTTCTTCAGGGGAGAATTGCCTAGCATTTCGGTGCTGGACTGCCCCTGGGCAGAACAAAGACTGATATGTTTGGGATATTTCTCCTCTATGAAAGATAGTGAGCTAAAGAATCTGTGTAAGGCTCCCGCAACCAGGACTACCATTGAAACCAACAAATAATTCCTTTTTTCCAGTCACTGCTTTGGTCGCTAAACGACTCTCAGTGGAACTTACTCCTTTTATGACCAAGTTTGTAAATCTTTCACTTACTCAGGGGTTAGTCCCTGATGCTTTAAAATTATCAGTAGTTTCACCATTACTGAAAAAAGTTAACTTGGACCCTGAAGATTATAATAACTATCACCCAATTCCCAGCCTTCCTTGGCCAGGTAAGGTCCTGGAAAAGGTGGTTACTAGACAGTTGCAGGACTATGTTGAGGACCATGGTCTTCTCCACACCCTGCCTTCTGGCTTCTGCCCCTTACATGGGACAGAGACAGCATTGACTGCGGTCTGGGATGAGATGCTACAGGCAGGGGATGCAGGTAAACTCTCCCTGCTTGTAATGCTTGACCTGTCCGCCGCGTTTGATACGGTGGACCATGGTATCTTGTTAGACCGTATGCAAAATCTGGTAAAAGCAGACCCTTGCGCATTACAATGGTTCACCTCATTTCTTACTGGTCATCAACAGCGTGTTCAGGCCAGCGGCTTCTTGTCTGATATTCTCCTCCAGTCCTGTGGTGTACCACAGGGATTGGCACTTTCCCCTCTCCTCTTTAACATTTACCTTCGTGCCCTTATGAATATCTTGGAGAAATATCATCTCAGATTTCATTCGTATCGTGATGATACCCAGCTATACATTAGGCTTGATGATGAGGAGGAGGCCCTTGCCATGGTTAGCAGGTGTTTAGAAGAAATTGGAACCTGGATGGAACAAAACTGGTTACAGCTCAACCCTAAAGAAAAGGAGGTGATTCTGTTTGGGCCAAAACATCTCCTGGAAGGAAAGAATTGCCCCCCTCCACCTCAGTTCTTGGAGACGAGTATTAAGTACAACTCCAAAGTAAAGAATCTTGGCTGTGTGTGGCAGAGCGACCTGGGATGTACTTCCCAGGTCTCAGCCAAAGTCCAATCAGTCTTCTATAACATCTGCCATCTGCGCCAAGCACTACCCTATGTTCCTATTATTGATCGTGCTGTGGTGGTAGGGACCCTAGTCAAATCCAGTTTATACTATTGTAATGGACCTTTGGCCAGAGTAACGGGCAATCAAATCCACCACCTTCAAAAGGCACAAAATGCGGGTGTCAGATTGGTCTTTGGTGTAGCCAAGAATACACATATTTCTGGTCTTCGTCGCTCACTACATTGGTTAGTGGTCGAAGACCGGATCAAATTTAAAACTGGATGCTTGGTCTACCAATGCCTGACTGGGCTGGCACCAGTCTACTTAATAAATAAACTGAAGCACTATCAACCAACTTGAGCCCTCAGATCTGAAGACCAACTGCTCTTTGTTATCCCTAGGACAAACTGTAGATCGAGAGGAGATCGTTGCTTCTCAGTGGCCAGACCTAGACTATGGAACAGTCTTCCACTGAGCCTAAGACAGGCAACTTCACTGTCTAGATTTAGAACAGGCTTAAAGACGTACCTATTTAAGTAAATCTGTTCATGGTTTCTTGCTGAACCCATAGGTCCTTTGGTTCTACCAGGTTTACGTTTTCAGTTCATATTTGGTTCCATCTGCACCAGGATACAATTTGGTTCATTGTGTGCGTGTCACAAATTCCTCAAACCTCAAACCACTAATGTCTGGCAGAGAGACTTCCAGGACCCCCCTTGTTTTCTTTGCATATTTGTAACTTTGGGGCTCACCCTAAGTTACTAGGGGAATCCAGACGTGGACCCCTTGCTCACTATTCATAGAGAGGCAAAGCTCCCCCCTACTGATGAGGGCCAACCAGACTGAAACACGTGTCTGGGATTGTTGTTGGAACTCTTGTTCAGAGGAGAATTTCCTAGCATTTCAGTGCTGGACTGCCCCTGGGCAGGAGAAAGACTGATATCTTTGGGATATTTCTCCTCTGTGAAAGATAGTGAGCTAAATAATCTGGGTAAGGCTGCCGCAACCAGGACTAATGTCTGGCAGAGAGACTCCCAGGACCCCCCTTTGTTTTTTTTGCATATTTGTAACTTTGGGTCTCATCCTAAGTTACTAGGGGAATCCAGACATGGACCCCTTGCTCACTATTATTAGAGAGGCTCAGCTCCACCCTACTGTTGAGGGCCAACCAGACTGAAACACGTGTCTGGTGTTGCTGTTGGTACTCTTGTTCAGAGGAGAATTTCCTAGCATTTTGGTGCTGGACTGACACTGGGCAAGAAAAAGACTGATATTCTTGGGATATTTCTCCTCTGTGGAAGATAGTGAGCTAAAGAATCTGGGTAAGGCTCCCGCATCCAGGACTAATGTCTGGCAGAGAGACTCCCAGGACCCCCCTTGTTTTTTGTATTATAATAAAGAAAGAAAATGGAAATAAAGATAACATTTTTGTTTATAACAGCAACAAACGTTTCAATTTCTACCAGTTGTTCCCAACACATAAGTACACCTATTAGTTTGAATATCTTGTATGTCAATGAGTGGACTTGAACCTGCAACATTGCAATTATCAAAAAAATGCTCTAGCCATCTAAGCCACTGGGTCTCCCATCACATCGCTTAGCCTTTTGCGGTGGAACGAAGCCTGATTTGCATATTTTTTTTCCACTTTCTGTAATGGCTTGGCAGCTAAAGAACGATGGTTTGGAGGGTTGCCCAGAGCTATGCAAGAGGTTAAGATTCATTCTATACCTTCCAGCCATTATCTTTTGTTTTGCATTAGTCACCCTGAGTGGGGTGGGTATGCCCAGACATAGGTCCCGAGCCTGCGGGGCCTAGAGACCCAAGTTGCTCCTTACTGACAAAGCCCTATGAGGGTGAAAAATATCTGGGGATGCTTGTGGTCTCGTGCATAAAGGCGTGATCTAGCAGTTTGGGCTGGACTGCCCCTTAAGTAGTAGAACCAAGCCTGATATACATATGGCCGTTCCCCTTTCTGTAATGGCTTGGCAGGCTAAAGAAAGATGGTTTGGAGGGTTTCCCAGAGCTGTACCAGAGGTTAAGCTTAATTCTAAACCTTCCAGCCATCATCTTCTGTTTTGCTTTAGTCACCCCGAGTGGGACGCGTATGTCCAGATGTGGTTCCCGAGCCTGCTGGGCCTAGAGACCCAAGCTACTCTTTACTGATGTTGCCCAATAAGGATGAAACATGTCTGGGGATGCTTGTAGTCTCGTGCAGAAGAGCCGTGATATAGCAGTTTGGGCTGGACTGCCCCTTATGGGGTGGAACCAAGCCTGATTTGCATGTGGGTGTTCCCCTTTCTGTAATGGCTTGGCAGGCTAAAGAACAATGCTTTGGAGGGTTGCCCAGAGCTGTGCCAGAGGTTAAGGTTAATTATAAAACTTTCCAGCAATCACCTTTTCTTTTGCTTTAGCTTTTTGGATTATGCCATGGGGATCAAAGGTTTAATGGATGAAGATGCATCTGGGAACTAGCAATGCCCTTCGGCATAAACAAAGGCGCTGGTCTCTCTCTCTGAGCCATTTTTAATGTTAATAAAGTGAACCCATCAGTGTCAACATATTCAAGCTATCAAGCAGACTTGAACATGCAGTCTTGCCATAATTAAATCCATGCACGTGCATCTGAGACAAGGGATTTAGCTTTTTGCATTATGAAATATTGGTCAATGGTGTAATGAATGAACCCTAATCTGGGAACCAGCAATGCCGTCTGGGAACAAATAAACACTGGTGCTCATCTTGTTAAACGGAAAATCATATTGTGCCTCCTTCTAATGTATATTGGCCTAAGCCTAGTCGCTCTGCAAAGAAAACCATGTTGCAAAGTTCTGATTTTGGATCTACTTTGCCGCCATTTTAGGATCATCCGCCATTTTGATTTCTGTTTGTATGTGATTCTCTGTTCTAAAAAGGTGGATTGTGTTTCTAACTTGTAATCGAGCCTTCCCGACCTCTGAGTCCTGTTAATGGTTAGACTGTCCGAGGGCCGAATGTTTAGACTAGGTAACGAGACCTTGCCCCGAGCATGACTTGTGATCTAAGGATTGTCTGCATTAACAAGTCTCATCCACAAATACACATCGAGGACAATACTAAGTAAACGTTGAGCGTGGACACGGGCAGTACTACATCGTGAATGGATGTACTAAGGCTCACTGTTAAATCCAGGAATACACTTTGGCCCTCATTACGACCCTGGCGGAAAGTGACTGACCGGACCGCCACAGCGTAAATAGCGTTTCCGCCATTGCACGATGGAGCAAAGTGCGGCCCATTCCGACCCATCGGGCACGAGCACCACGCCATGGCGGAAGTGCAAAGTCCGCGATGGCGGAAATGACCCCAAAACGGCCCACACCGCCGCCGTACGGCGCCCTAGGTGCAATACCGCCACCCATCATAGCGGACACCGCAGTGAGCGCCAACCGGAAAGTACGGCGACCGTAAATATACGGAAACGGAAGTAAAAACATGGGCCCGGAACGGGAAACAACACCCCGTACACCTATAAAACCACAAAATACACACAACCACTAAAAACACCACCCTGAGACACATCCCAACCCGTCATCCACCCTAGTGAAACCAAGAAAAATGGGAAAAGTAGCGAAGAAAGCGTGCGACCGCAAGCGGCAGGTCCACTTCTCCCGTGAGGAACTCACCGTACTCACAGAGACCCTCCAGGAGAATGCCGCCGCCGTCTTCTCCACGCAAATGACCAGGACGGCACTTGCGAACAAGAAGGCCATATGGGCCCTGGTGGCACAGCGGGTAAGTGCGGTGGGGACCGCACCCCGCAACCCACAGCAATGCAGGAAGCGGTGGGACGACCTGCGGATACGCGTCCGTAGCATACTTTCTGCCAACCGCAACATTGCCACAGCCACCGGGGGAGGGTCGGAATCACCCATCAAGTTGACCCCCTGGGAAGAAATCTGTGCCTCCACCATTGGAATGGAGAGCATAGAGGGAGTCGGAGGGATGGAGAAAGGAGTGCAGACATCCGGAGAATCAGGTAGGTGGCCCAAATAAAACCATGCCAAATCCACAATGTCCAATCATGTGACTCACAAGTGTCCACATAGCGCAACAGCAACACATGGCCAGGAGAACGTCCACACACATTGGCCTGATAGCGCACTTTAAAACCACAATAAATACATAAATAATTAAAAACCCCAAAAACACCCACTACACGTGCAGCAGGCACACCCTAACTGCAGGCTGCCAAACAACTGCACCCTCACTCCACACACAAATGAAAGCTCCTCCAAGGCCCCGACCCAAATCACCCTCAGGTACCACCCCAATGCATGTGATACATTGCCATTCCAATTCCCACAGACCCATTAATAACGCTCGCCCTCCTTTACTCCACCACAGGGTCCGATCCAAACGACGAGCTCCAGGACACCCCTACCAGCACACCTGCAAAGAGGGCCAAGACCGACGGCCAAAGACCCTCCACCTCAGCTGCACGCATCAAGACACGGCAGCAGCACATATCAAGTGGCAGCACACAGGAGGGAACATCAACAGGCACCCCAGCAGCCAGCATGCCCACAACAGCACCACCACAGGTCCCCCCAATGGATGCCACAGAAGGTACTGCCTCTGGTGGCAGCAGCACCATAGGTGACACCCCATTAATGGCAGCATGCTCCGACACAGAAGACGGGGATCTCGAAGTCAGATCCATCCATGACCTGTCCCAATCCCCCTGTCTGTTCCATCCCGTACACCATGAGGATACCACGCAGGGGCACCCACAAGACGACGACTGGCCATCCCCCACAAGCCCTGTGGCAGGGCAACATGAGGCGAACAGCCCCTCTGTGACACCACCGCAAATGGCCATGGCCCAGCAGAGGCAACAGTCCCTCGACCAGTTAATCGTGCAACAGCAGCAACTGGCCACGCTCCTCAAGGACCATGCCGATGGATGTGGGGGCACTAAGGCAGACATAGAAACATCAACTGAGACACTTAGGGCACAAATCGAGAGTAGCACCGAGAGCCTGAGAGTCCAAATGGAGAGTAGCACCGAGAGCCTGAGAGTCCAAATGGAGAGAAGCACCGAGAGCCTCAGGGGGGAACTGCATGCGACGTCCAAAGACGTATGTGCCGAACTTGCCGCAGTGCGCCGTGTGCTCACTGAGCTCTCACAAACCCTTAGGGACATGCATGGACGTGAGCAGGCAGAGACATCATCCGTTGCAAGTTCCGTCCAGGGCAGCCCCCAACGTAGATCTGGGAGGAACCTGCGCTCCACAGGCAGGGGTGCCCCTGATACCCGCAGAGGGGGCTTGCAATAGCGACTGCCCACTGACAATGAGCATCTTTGGACACTGGTGTTCGGGGGGGAGGTGGGAGGGTGGAGGGGGTGTGTTGGGCTCACTTGGGTGGCGGGTCGATAGGGTGTTCCACATGATATCACATATGCCATAAACAATGCACGATCAAACAATGAGATGTGTGGACAATGATCTTTGTGTACTAGGCCATCATAGGCGTACAGTCCATATTGTGCATGTACCAGACACACACAGTGCCACGAGTCCCGTGTCCATGTATCAGCCACCAGGCGTGAGTGCTAGAAGCATGCATCTATGAGATGCTGACGAATTTCACGGCCCTCCTGTGCCTCGCAGACTCCTTGAGGTGCTGCCACATCCCCACCCTCATCATGACCATCTTCAGGTGCTTGCAGTTCTGCGTCAGGGGGCATGGGCACATTTCTACGTACGCACATGTTGTGGAGCATGACACATGCCATCACCATCTTTGCAACCTTCTCATGGCGGTACAGGAGTGCCCCGCCAGACCTGCTGAGGCACCGGAAACGAGTCTTCAGTAGGCCGAATGCCTGTTCAATGACTACACGGGTACGTGAGTGGGCATGGTTGTAGTCCTCCTCATGCTGGTCCCGTGGGTTCCGGACTGGTGTGAGGAGCCATCTCTTCAGTGGATATCCGGCATCACCTGTATGTGGACGATAAACGAATTATGTGGAATGCCATTGCTACGTACGCACCCCCCCCCTTCCTGCCAGGTCATTGCCGCATCACATACCCCACATCATCATGCATGAAATGAGACTCACCGAGTAGCCAGGATCTGTTCCCTGCGTGTCGCTCCATGTAGCATGGTATTGTAGAGTCCCTCAAGACCATAGAATCATGGGTTGATCCAGGGAATCGGGCACAACAATGTGTAATGATCCTGTTGGAGTCACACACCATTTGTACATTCAGTGAATGAAATTGTTTTCGGTTGCGGTACTGGGCCTCCATGGCATGTGGGACGACCAATTCCACATGGGTGCAGTCGATGGCACCAATGCAACCCGGTATGCCGCCAAGTGCATGGAATCCCACTTTTGTGTTGGTAATTTCCTGCTCCGAGCGTGGTAGAGAGATGTAGTCGTCTGCGTGCTGCAGGAGGGCATCGAGCACTTGCAATAGTGTCCGTGAGAACAGTGGCTGAGAAATGCCATGCAACTGTCCGACTGTGTGCTGGTAGGTGCCTGTGGCTAGGAAGTGTAGTACAGACACCACCTTCAGTAGGGGTGGGATGGCGGTTGGGCTATCTATCATGCTGACAAGGTCAGCCTGTGTCATGTCCACAATGGCGGCTATGGTGTCCCGGTCCAAACGGTAGAGGGTGTGGATATGCTCATCAGTGAGGTTGAACGGATGTGCTCGGAGGCGTGGGATTGCGGGCTGCCTGCGTGGTGGTAGTGGCTGTGCTGGCAGCCCTTGCTGGCCCTGCCTTGCCCTCCTCCTCCTCCTGCGTCTTCTCCGTGCGGCCGGTTGTAGTTGGTGTTCGTCTTCTTCTTGGAGTTGGAGTACTTGCAGTGCTATCAGGTCCCCCAGGGCCAACATCGCGAGTCCTGCCGGTAGCATTTCGGAGTGGTTGTGGGAGGAGACTGGGCGTGCAATTTATGTGTTTTCAGGCTGTATGGCCTCCACCTGTGGTGATTCATTCCACCTGTGCAAGCTGCTCTCCCCTTTGGGCGAGCACGTCCCGCACACAACGCTGCAATTCGAGGAATGGCATCTTGCTATTACAATCATGTATTAGTACCCGATGGCCGTGTAACATTGGTTGATATGTTCATTCGGCTATGGTCCCATTGTTTCACATGCATTCTTTGCAGTCGCGAACAGACTTGTGAAGGGTCAGTGGAACGTAGTACTCGAGTAACGGTGGGCCCTCATGCATCACTGTACCGAGTTGCACCGACGGGCGGGGCGTCCCATTTGTGGGTGAAGGCAGTTGCCATTTTCACACACAGCCGCACTAGATGGATTAATTTGTGATTTCAAGCGGCCACAGATGCCTTTTCGACGTGATGTTGCAAATGAGGAATTCGAAGGGCGGCGCTTTCGGTCTTCAGCTAGCGGCGAGGAGATGCCCACAGGTCTGACTGCAAATATAACGTTCTATTGTTCAGTGTCCTTGGGACAGGGGCCATGGCGAGGATGCAATGATTGATATGAATAGTTTGGGATGCGCAATAGCGAAGTGGATGATGAGGCCGGACGTTCCCAAATACATGTTACTTCACAACACTGGAATTACGGGCTGGGGCACAGTGGATTTTGCAGGCTGCATAACGCACAGACTCAATGGAATTCTCACATGTTATGTGAGTATGGAAACAGGCGTTATCATTACGGGATGAGGGAATGATGAATGGATGCATGGGCAGATGATTTGATACGGTGTTTGCCATGTACAGGGCTTCTTGGAATCTGTCCGCCTCCCCTGCGCTATGTGATGCAGGGCTGCCATAGTGGGACCATCGTCTATCTGGCCTTGTTGAGCCCTCCCTGTCTCGACGCGCCTTCAGACACTTGTGTCCATGCACGTTACCAATCCCATCTGATGGATTCTGTTTTCACAGACGCATGCACAGGTACACTCGTTTGTGATGGTGTTTTCACCTCGATATGGATAGTTATGAGTCGCAAGTGGTTTTGGGGTGGTGATGATCCTTTGGAGTGGGCTAGCATGCATATGGCTGTGGATCTAGTGTGATCATTGAAGTGAGTTGTTCGAATGTAGTTCTGATGGCCATTCTTTTCTTTTTCTTTTCTTTTGGTTGACAGGTATCTCCTCCCCTTTTGCCACTGCCATCTGTATGCCACTCCTGCAGATGGGTTTTACTCCCGACACCTGCTGCTTCGTGTTAATCAGTGGAGCAGCATTACGATCTTATGGGACGATCGCCAATGGGCCACATGCCCTTACGCAGTACTAGTGGCTAGGAGCAACATTTCGGCCTTTCAGCTGGACTAGTGCCTCCCTATTGGGATGGCCCTGCGGTTCTAGGCGCTTCCATGTTGCCTTTTCGTACGAGAATGTAGCCCCTGTGTACCATGAAGGAACAGGGCGTCACACAAGAAGTAGCTGGTCATTTATTGCGGATGCAGCCCACAATGGTGAAATGTGTTTTGGAGTTCATGGCCTAATGGCTGTATGGGCTTGGTGAATTTGTTGTGCATTAAATTTCTATTCTGATATGGGCCGTGTAGCGTTCTTCTTTGCAAGTGATGTGGCATATTCCTATTTGGGGAGCAATGTATTGTGAGGAGATCTGCATTGGGTTCCAGCTTCGGAGTATAGTTGCGTGGTACTGTGCTGGGCGCGTTTGCCTACGAAGCCCAGTGAGGTCAGGGGTGAGGGCTGCCAATATGACTGTTTGGATGATGTCATGCTCAGGGGCGGGGGATTAGGTTTTGTGTAACAGATGCCGGTCAGCCAGGTGGATTGGTGGAATGATGTGATTATCAGAATGTTGCTGGTCACAGGTGCCTGTGTTTGCGTGCGTTTCTTGGTGGGAGACTGGGGTCATGTCCATTGGTATAGCTTCTGTATTCGTGCCATCTGTGCCCTGCAGCTCCCATTGGCCCCTCTTGTGATTCTTTTGTTCGTTGGCATGCATGGGTGACTTGTACATTTCACTGGTTGCATTGTGACTTCGTTGCACCTACGGGGAGTTGTACTATGTGGCCAAGGAGCGGTGTACAGGCACTCAGTGGGGCCGTTTACGGTTGATTCGCGATGCCGTACTTCTCACCATGGCGGAATGGTACTTTCCGCCGTGCTTGATGGCGTTAAGTACATGTCCGCTAGGGTCGGAATTCGCGTACCCTTGCGCCATGGTGGTAATTACGGTTTGGCATGGCGCGCGCGCGCGTACTTGGTGCAGTTAGCGTTGGCGTTCACTACGGTGTCGCTAATGGCATCGTACTTTATGGTGACGGGTCATAATCGCACCGAGCGCTATTCGATGGCAGTATTGCATTTCCGCCATCGTTTTTCGATTTCCGCAAGGGTCGTAATGAGGGCCTTTGTCATTGTAACTTGTTGGAAACACAAACCTATGTAATTCATGTGCATATTATTGTATGAGCTACATGTGAACTCGGCACAAACTCTAGACCGCAGATTATTAACCTGTAGAGGGACTGGACAATATTACAGGATATGTATAAATAATGCAAATGTTTAGATGTCCAGCACCTCTCCCTCCTTACTCTGACGGGCTGGTACTCATTGCGGGGTGTCGAGAGCCAGATAGCTATCTGTATCAGATCTGTGTTTCTTTGTAAATGCGCAGTATTAAAAGATCTGTGAATCTTTGTAGCCTGTGTTTGGTGTATTTCCTTTTGTGGTACTCAGCCTTGATATTTCCTTGCTTTTACAGATGGCGCCCGAATAGGGACCCTCAAGATTGATGCCATCTCGTTGAAGTGTTGATGCGGCTATCGGACCAGGATTGGATGGTGAGAAAGGGGGCCCCTTCTTGGATGAGATGCGATACCTCAACAGTACTGCACGACCCGATCCCTGGACGGTGAGCCTGCGGTCCGAGACGGCATCTTGACGAGGGTCCATATATCGAGGCAGCAGTTTTGCCGAAATCACCAACCGTGAGGGTCCTTAGTTGTCCTTAGTAATCAGATCGGACCTCCTTTAGTTCTTTGATCATGTGAGTCGTGACTCGATTCTTAAGTATCCTGATAATTTGATTTGGCATATTGTACTTGCGAGCACAATTATTGACCAGGTAACACCAGGAATCTGATATGCCTGAGAAATTGTCTGCCTGCTTCAGGGCATTATTCCGCAGAGGCAGACAATCTTTGCAATTTAGCCGCCGGCGCCACAGGCGGGGTCACCGGCTTGTACTATGTACTGTAAGCATGGCATTGGTAGTGTAGTGTTTAATGATATTTGGCACAGACAAACTAAACATGCTTCCAAACTTCAGTGGCCAACCAATGGTAGCTTTGAGATTCCTCATATAGAATATTTAGAGTCTATATTGTTAAAGAAAAAAGCTAGACCTGAGCATTTGATGTATTACAAAATTGGAAGAAAGAAGCTATGCAGCAACTTAAAAGTAGAGAGAAACTTGCGCACCGACACATGTCCAACGCTGAAAAAGCGTTATTGTATGATCAAAATAAACAGTCAGAGTCAGTTAGAAATATGGATAGGGCTTTTCAACTCGGCATTCAGAAAATATATCCGTCTAAAGATTTCGTGTCGGATGAATTAATTGACAAGTTTCTAAATGAACGAAGGCCTGGTGCCACTGTGCCACCTCCGTATGTGCCTATTCCTGTTGCTTTACCTCTTCCTGCTGTCGTTCCTCCTCCCATAGTAATTCCCGCTCTCCCTATCATTCCTCCTATTGCTCCTCTTCCTCCGGTTATTGTTCATCCTCCTATTGTTGCTCCTTCACCTGTACCTCTGCCTTTGCCTACTGTTAGGGGTCTGGTAGATTTGTCTTCTGCACCAGTGATAGTACCTGTGTTACCAATTGTACAAGATTCTTCTACTCTTTCTCTTCCAAGTGGTTCTGTTCCGCTTGTAGTTGATAAGGGAGCGGAATCAAAGATTGTAACTTGCAAAACTGTGTCTAAAGTGAGAAAACGTGATTTGACTGCATGGGCTAGACAGTGCATGGAGAAGGGTGAACAATCTGATGTTTTTGCCACACTCTCTAATATAGAAAGTTTTCCTGAGAAAAATGTTTTTATCGAAGGACTGGGAATTCATTTATCTGTAATGTGGAACAGACTGAATGATGTAGATCTCCCACAAGGGTTGAGGGATCTGAATGTTTTAGCATATTCTTTTTTTTTAAACTTTTATTTTTGATGGCAGAGGTATACACTAGATACACGCAACAGTCCAGCAAATGAACAGCACAGTCACATTGTTATTCGGTATATGAGAAGAGCCACTCACAGTGGTCACAACAATCAACTTAGCTACACATAAGAGAAGTGGGAGAATGGGTTCAGGGTGCAGGAGTAGATTCCGCTGGAGTAGGGGACGAGCCCGAACCGGGCGCGTCCACACCTTGGCTATTGAGATACGCATTAAATTTAACCCAAATGTTCTTAGGGCGTGAATGGCCCGGGAGCATTGCCAGATATTCCTCTTCACAGTTTCGTGACCAGGTGAGCATCTGCAGCCAAGTCCGGAAGGCCAGAGGGGAGGAGCTCCTCCAGCCCTGGAGCACGCATTTCTTGGCCACCATACAGCCCATGTTCAAAAACTTAGCCAGGCCTCCGGTGCAGACCCCCCCCACACCCCAAACAGAACCGCCAAGGGATCCGGGTCAAGCACCGTGTCTGTTATTGCAGCAAGTGTTTCTAGGATACGCCTCCAGAACTCTGACAATTTATCGCAGGACCAAAACATATGTAAATGATCAGCTTCTAGGGCCCCGCAGCGAGGGCAGGCACGCACGGTGGCATGTGCGAACCTTGAGGTGTGATGTGGAGTGTAGTATAGCCTGCTTAAAAGCTTGTATTGCATGGCACGATACCGAAAGTTTAGAGAGACTCTCTGGGTGTGGAGACACATCCTCTCCCAAATCTCATCGGAGATCTCCAGACCCAGTTCGTCCGTCCATTCGCTGCGCGCCCTCGGGGCCAGAGTCGTGGTAGTGTCCTGTAGGATCTTATATAGAGAGGATGCAACGCCGCCGGCGCCGCCAGAATTGGCGATGTATGCAACTGCCGGGGCCTCCGGGGGCTCGTCTGGGAATGAGGGCCACATGGCACGAAACGCTGCCCGGAGTCTATAATATTGAAGAGTTTCCACTGCGGAACCAGAGTGCCCCGGTTTCCACGTCCGGGGTTCAATAAACCTACCCTCGGGGTAAAAGTCGGATAAGGTCAGATAGCCCAGTGAGCTCCAGTGTCGAACCAAGGCAGCGTCATGTGTGGGTTCCAGCCCGGGGAAGGACCATGCAGGGAGCCATTTGTAATATGGAGAGGACTCAGGCGACGCATTAAGCAGGCGCGTCCAGGCACGGAGGGTCGCATTGAGTGGATCAATAGGGGAATCAGGTGTGTACTGTCGGTGGAGAATGAGGGACATTATGTTGACACCAGCGGCAGCAAGCCGCTCGAGCTTGACATGCGGGCGCTCTTGGGAACCTGGGTACCAATGTGTGGCGTGTTGGGCTTGAGCCGCCGTCCAATATAGAGTCAGATTCGGGGCCGTGAGACCCCCTCGTTTGTATGGAAGTGCCATGCCGGTCCACTTCTTGCGCACCGCACCGGAGTGCCACAGAAACTGCGCGCAGAGCGAGTGGAGTTTGGTGAAGTATGCCTTCCCGGGCCATACGGGTATGTTGGTAAAGACATAAAGGAGCTTGGGGAGTAGGATCATTTTAATGAGGGAGAGTCTGCCAGCTATGGACAGAGGGAGAACGCGCCATCGCAACAATTTGGCCTCAACGGTCTGCGCCACAGCCGTATAGTTGTTGGCCAGTAGAGCGGGCTTCGCCAGGGAGATGTGGACGCCAAGATATTTGATACCTTCCGGGGACCAGCGAAGAGGGAATTCAGTAGCGGGTTGTTTAGTTGAGCTAGTCAGCGGAAGGATCTCGGACTTGGAATAATTAATTGTGAAGCCAGAGTGGGTGCCAATACGGGTAATGTCCCTCAAGATGGGGTCGAGGTGCGTTGTGGGGTTCCTGATGTACAATAAGACATCATCTGCGTACAGAGAGATGATCTCAGGGTTACCCTTCAGCCTGATCCCCCTGTGAACGTGGCGGGCACGGACCCAGTCTGCCATTGGTTCTATCACCAGGGCAAATAGAATGGGTGAGAGGGGGCAACCCTGGCGGGTGCCTCTAGAAAGCGTGAAGGGGACAGAGGTTAGGGAGTTGACCCGCACCCGCGCCACAGGGGAGGTGTACAGCAACTTAATGAACTTGATCATATTTGGGCCAACCCCCATTGTCTCCAGTACCAGCCACATGTACCGCCAGGAGACCATATCAAAGGCCTTCTGGGCATCGAGCGTGACTGCCACAGCCTGCACATCCTGGTCCATCCGAGACATAACGTTAGTTAGTCTCCTGATATTGTGGGAGGTAGCCCTCCCAGGGACGAAGCCGGACTGGTCTTCGTGAACTAAATAAGTCATGACGGGTAGGAATCGATTCGCTATAACTTTAGCGAAGACTTTGGTGTCAAGGTTCATGAGAGAGAGAGGTCTATAAGAACCACATTCATCTTCGGGCTTACCGGGCTTGAGCAGGACCGTTATGACTGCCTCCCGCATGGAGGGGGGAAGAGTTGAGACCCGTAATGATTCGGCCCAGACCTCGAGCAACCTAGGGGCTAGTATGGCGATGTGCTCTTGGTAAAATTCGGCAGTGAGACTGTCTGGACCCGGTGCCTTACCTTTAGGCAGGTCCGAAATGACGGTCACCACTTCGTCCAGTGTGATTGGGGAATCTAGCAACTCCCGGGTGGAAGGGGAGATCTCCGTAGTGGGAATCTGGTCTAGAAGGTCGCGGGTGTTCTGCTCGGTATGCTCTACAGGCTGGGTATAGAGGGAATTGTAGAATTCTGTGAAGACATCAAGGATTTGTTGGTCGGTCCATAATGTGTTCCCCTGTTTATCTTTAATTGAGGTGATCTGAGTACGACCAGACTCCCCCCTCACAAGAGTGGCTAACGTTCTCCCAGGTCTGTCCCCCTCCCCATATTTCTTGGCAGCCTGCGGGCGGCTAAAGTACCGAACCTCACTGGCGGCAAGGGCATTATAAGTATGGAGCTCGTCACTGATCTGAGCGAGGACGGTGGGATCTGTCCCAGAGGAGCCTAGGAGTTCCAATTGCTTGAGTTTGGTTTCAGAGCGACCAAGGGCGGCCCTGATTGATTTTAATACTCCCGCCTCCCGTGAAATAGACATACCTCTAATATATACTTTGAAGGCGTCCCATCTGACCGCCGCTGAGGTGTCCTGGAGGGAGTTATGGACAAAGAAGGATTCGATATCAGCCAGTATCTCAGCTCTGAACACAATGTCCCGTAGGGCGTCGGATTTAAAGCGCCAGCTGGGAAACTTGGGGACAGGGATCCCTAGCCCAACGGTCAGTGTAATTGGGGCGTGGTCTGAAAGTGTGCGGGCTAGAATCTGAGCGCCCTCTACTCTGCCCATTGTGTCCCCCGACACCAAGAACAGATCTATTCTGGACCAACTGTTATGTACAGACGAATAATACGTATATTCCCTCTGCTGGGGGTTTAGCGTCCTCCAGACGTCGCATATACTGAGCGTCCCGATGTGGTCTCGCAGTCTGCGGGAAGCTCTTGACAGTGCCCGAGCAGCCGTGCCAGTTCTATCCAGGACAGTGTCCAGGATAAGATTTAGGTCGCCACCCCATATTATCTGAATGCCAACATAACCCAGAAATATAGAGGCGATAGTGTCAAAGAATTCAGGAGAGTCGACGTTAGCGCAATAGGTGTTAACAAGCAAATATTCGCTATTTACCAGTGTGCAGTGAAGTACGACATAGCGACCCTCCGGGTCAATGTAGCTTTTATGTAAGATAAACTTGATGGATTTGTGGATCAGCGTGAGAACGCCCCTAGCCTGGGTCGAATATGCGGTGAAGAACCTAGCGGGGCCCAGGTCGGAGCTATGGTGCTTGGCAAGTGTCCCGCAGAGTGTGTCTCCTGCAAGAACAGTATCTTACACGCATGCCTGTTGGCATATGCCATAATCTTGCGGGCCTTAGTGTGGTTGCTCAACCCCCTGATGTTCCAGGACATGATGAGAGTGGACATTACAGTGTCAGACAGCTAATCTCGCAATGCATAGTTAGTGTACCTCCCAAGTCCAGCGATAGCATAAGTTACCAACCGTGGTGCTGAGAGTGCAATCATAGCCAGTTAGTGCGTGCGCCATGCAACCTCGTGTGCCTTTTTTAAATAACACCCAGTTCCCACCCCCCTCCCTCACTACCGCCCAACAGGCAGCAGTGTGTACATTACCCGCCCTTAACTGTAAACCACTGGGCCAACCCCAACTTGGCCCAAACTGTCCAAAGGCCCAACTAGGGCTAACACACAACCATAGCATAAAGAACATTGCAATCGCAGTGGGGTGCGCCATTGCCGTGCACCGGCGCGCTTAAGGCCCAGAGGGTCGTTACAAAAAACAAGCAGTGGACTGCGGTATCATGTTGCAAGTGTATAAGGGTAAATATCGGCAAGTTCCGCCTGCCAGGCCACGCCCCCACACCACCAGGAAAACTCAAGATTAACATCAGAATTGTTGTAGTTAAACTAGCAGTAAGAATTGGGGACGCCGACCTACATGCAAGCTGTCAAGGCCGCATGTTCGGGTAAATGACATAACAATAGAACCATCAATGTGATCGGTGGCCAACAGCCCTCCCAGCACCCCGCAGACAGAACAGTTAGAGAGAGCAGGGTCCAGACCAGTTTAGTCATTGTCCACGATGTCTTCGGCAGGGCGATGCAGGGGAACATGTGCCTCTATGAATTTCACTGCTTCCGAGGGGACCGTGAAAAAATAGAGTTTGTTGTTAAATGTGAACTTCAGTCTCGCTGGGAACAGTATGGCATACGGGATATTTCTCTCTCTGAGCAGCTTCTTAACACCGAGAAATTGCCGGCGTTCCTGCTGAACACCCACTGAGAAGTCAGGGAAAATCCGGATTACCTGCGAATCCAATCTGAGCTCCCCCTTTTCGCGTGCAAGCCAGAGAATCAGGTCACGGTCGTTGAAACTGAGGATCTTTGCAATAATGGGCCTCGGGAAATCGCCCGGCTTAGGGCGAGGCAACAATGCCCTGTGGGCTCTCTCCACCGTGAAGAAGGGGGACATGTCGGGGTTGCCCAGGAGGTCTTTCAAAAGGATCTCGACCGCCAGCTCGAGTCGGCCCTTAAGCGCATTTTCCGGGACTCCGACGATGCGTACATTGTTCCTCCGCGACCTGGATTCTAAGTCGTCACATTTGGCCTTGACCGACTTCATGTCCGTGACCAGAGTGGATACAGTGCCCTGCAGCGTGGCTATGTTGTCCTCATTAGCGCTAACTCTATTTTCAGCCTCTGTAATTCTTGAGCCGTGCTGGTCCAGTGTGGCTTTGAGAGACGCTACGTTTGCATTAATATCGTCTAGCTTTTCGTGAAAGGCAGCAAAATTCTTGGCCATTGACTCCATCATAGCTTGTAGGTCCGCGGGAGGTGCTTCAGCGGCAGGCAGTGAGTCCGCCCGGTCCCCAGGCGCACGGGGCGAGCCAGATCTCGGGGTGGCTCTTGCAAATCTGTCCATGGCTCCGGTCTTACTAGTATTCCTAGGTCGATTGGGCATGGCGCTATACGGCACTAGAAATACATATAACCACTATGAGCGGTATGTCTGCATGAAATACGTGTCACAAGGGTAAAGGTGGGCGCTATCTTGATGAGTCCGTGCAGCCAAGGTCGGGATAAAATTACAGGCAGGCAGCGCCGGCGCCAAGAGCCAGGGGACCGCCGGGAAGATCCGTCGGTGGCAGGGAACACAAGGCGTTCAATTCGGCGGTGAGCTCAGCCCAGGGTCACGAGGAAGCGCCGGGAGGGAAGCAGGGCGGTACGGGAGCAGCAGTCCCAGTTGAAGTAAGTAATCCCGGCTCCTCACCTGCATCTGCCGAATCCGGCAAGTCCGGTCCCCCGCGGCCACAGCACACCCAGCGGAGCACGACCAGCCACCAGGAGCCGCCCAGGAGCGCCGGGGATGAGCGGGGGCCAGCGACCCAGCCAGACCCCAGGAGCGGTAGCCGGGCCGACGCCTCTCCGCGCCGCCAACCGGGTGAAAAATGGCGCGCAACAGTCAGGTAGCGTCCACCCGGCCACCCAACCGGCGCAGGGCTCAAGACGCAGGCCGCGGCGTCCGGATCCTCAGGTGGCCCCCAGGAGCCGCCGCACAGCGCAGAGGGACAGGCCAACAGCCGCTCGGCGCCGCAGGCGCAGGCGGCCCGGCAGCCCACGGCCCCAGATGAAGGCGGAGACAGAAGCGGGCGAACAGCCGCCGAGCGGCCTCCGGCAGTGTAGCTCGGCCGCCAGTGGCCCAGGGTCTCTGATGCCGTGGAGGTGCAGCGCCGCCCGCGGGCGGGCCAGGCAGGCGGCGGCCGAGGCGCCGACTCCGGAGAGGCAAGTCTGCAGTCCCGCGTGGAGGAACAGGCGGCGTCCCAGGCACTATGGTGCGGCCCCGGCGGGATGAGGGGGCGGGAGGCCGCGCAACTCCCGGCCTCAGAAGCCGGCTCCACAACACGCCGTATCTCGGCGTCGGAGGGCCGATTCTCGGCGAAAACACACCGACATGCAGCCCCAGATGTCAGGGAGGCAAAGAAGCAGGAATAAGGGCTTATAGGAGTCGCAAGCCGCAGATGTATCAGGATAAGAAGCGGCCGTGCACGGAGCTATCAGGCTAGGCAGCCATCTTGACGGCTGCTCAACAGCGCCCCCATGTTTTAGCATATTCAAGAGATACTGCGGAGAAAGTATATGAGCATGTCAGAAGGTTTTTGAGTATAGAAGGGAGTTGGAAAGAGGTTACGGAATGAAGAAACTGATGGTGATAGTTTGAATGCTATTTTTGTACAGAAGCGGTTCCTACCTCTTTGTAAGTCGATGAGTGAGGAAACACAAATTTACACAAAGGATGCGATTAGATGGATTTCAGACATGTCGATATCTCCCGTAGAAGTATATGACACGTATAGTCAGTATACGCCAGAAATGCAGAGGAAAATGATATAGGTTATGGTAGAATACCTGCAGGATGAATGTATAAAAAGAAAGATTTGTTGTCCCGCAGAATTATTGAATATTTATAAGAGAGCTATTTTGTTTGACACTCCTTCAGCTGCTTTAGCGCTCGATTTAGCTTTGTTGCTCAGTAAGCGTTCGGAGTTTCCTATCTCTCAGTTGCCTATGAGAGAGGTTCCTCCGACATTTGTCCCAAAAGTTGAGAGTCCAGCTAATGTCGCGACAGGTACTGCTGCTCATGACATTCCTGCACATTATGTATCACAGTTTGTTCATGTCCCGTTTTCAAGACAGGAAGTGAACACCATCAGACAATCCATCCCAGATATTAGAAAGAATCTAACAGGGTTCTATAAAGAGATAGAATCTGTCTTGCAGTTGTCAGTATTTACTCTGAGTGATATAGATTTGTTATTTCTCATGCTCCTACCCATTGATTTGTGGAAACAAATTAGGACAGTAGATGATGCAGCAGGATTAGGGGACAAGTGGGATAATATGGTTAGACAAGATAGAGCTAGACCAGCTGGCGAGAGACTGCCACAGGTAATACTGACTTTGCCCGATAGAATAGTGACAAAACTGAAAGCCTTAATTCCTGAGAGAAGGATTGTTTGGGACAAACTTACTGCTTGTGTCCAAGGAAATTCTGAGGGTGCTACCGAATTCTTTAATCAGTTTGAACAAGTGTTTTCAGATTTCAGTGGACAAGATTTGAGCACAGAATCTGGAAAACGACTATTTGTAGACAAATTTGTGCGTGGATTGTTACCTGACATCCAGTCGCAAATTATGACTTCCGAGAGTGCTTGGCAAGCTAAGTCTCAGTCTGAAGTATTGCATATGGCTCAGTATTATGAAAACTGAGTCAATAATGAGAAAGAAAGGATTGAAAAGAAAAAGGGAGACCTGAAAACCAAGGTTTTGTTGCAACAGATTGTTAGAGGTCCTGGAGGGGGTAGTACACAGTTTAGGGGACAGTATGTTCCACAGGGTACTGTGCCGTTGGGTCCTGTACACGTGAACCAATGTGCTTATTGCAGACAAGAGGGTCATTGGTGAGCACAATGCCCGATCCTCCAGAAGAGGTTGAATAACACATTTGGTACCATGGGTAGACGATCCAGAGGCCACCCTAGGGTTGGGGGTCCTGTTAGAAGCCGGTTTTCTCAGAATTTGCAGCCTTTTCCACAAGACAATCAGTCACTGAGTGTGGATAATAGAAACATTTTTGATGATCCTTCTACTGCATATCTCTCTGAAGACCGTCCTTTTGATGATATACTGTTTCGCTAGGATTGCCCGAAGCAGGGTTTGGAACCGACGCCTATTCACGTTAATCAGAAAGGTCCCTAGGTTGAAATGATAGTGGGAAATAGGAAACATGTATTCTTGATAGATACAGGAGCGCAGAAGTGTTCCATTGTCCATTCACGGGTTCCAAACATTCCACTGTCAGGGCAAACCAATGTTTCTGTAGGGTTTTCTGGTACGCCAGTGGTTAGTCCGGTTTCTTCGCCGGTACCGATTACACTGGGTCCATTTACAGATCACTGTCTGTTACTTTTGACAACGAACTGTGGAGAGAATCTGTTGGGGTTGAATCTGTTGAAGGAATTGAGGGGGTAATTCATAGAATTCAGCGCACAGTGTGCGCATGCGGCAGTCTGCGCCAGCCGCATGCGCCAAAATCCATTTCCGCGCACAGCGTATTCATGGATTTAAACATCCATAACCAGCCGTGGCGCAGAGTGGCGCAGAGACCCTGCAGCAGCGCCAGTTACGTCCCCAACCCCTCCCCGTGTGACATGAACAGCGCACAAATCCCGTACATGGCGCACAGGCCAGTGGACCAGAATACAGCCCCCCCAACCACGAATACGCCTGTAAAACTCCCTGCGCACCCCTCCGAATACACGTACCCCGCTGCGCGCGGCGAATCACACGCGATTGGCCCTGTGCGAGCGGGGTACGTGTATTACGGGGGTGCGCGGGGAGAATCACACGTGATAGGCCCTGTGCGAGTGGGGTATGTGTATTTCGGGGGTGCGCGGGAAGTTTTACACACGATTGGCCCTGTGTGAGTGGGGTACATGTATTTTGGGGGTGCGCAGGAAGTTTTACACGCAATTGGCCCTGTGCGAGCGGGGTACGTGTATTTCGGGGGTGCGTGGGGAGAATCACACGCGATTGGCCCTGTGCAAGCGGGGTACGTGTATTTCGGGGGTGCGCAGGAGGTTTTATCTGCGATTGGCCTTGTGCAAGCAGGGTACGTGTATTATGGGGGTGCGCGTGGAGAATCACACGCGATAAGCCCTGTGCGAGCGGGGTACGTGTATTTCAGTGGTGCGCGGGAAGTTTTACACGTGATTGGCCCTGTGCGAGTGAGGTACATGTATTTCGGGGGTGCGCAGGAAGTTTTACACACGATTGGCCCTGTGCGAGTGGGGTACATGTATTTCGGGGGTGCGCGTGGAGAATCACACGCGATTGGCCCTGTGCGAGCGGGGGATGTGTATTTCGGGAGTGCGCAGGAAGTTTTACACGCGATTGGCCTTGTGCGAGCGGGGTACGTGTATTATGGGGGTGCGTGGGGAGAATCACATGCGATCGGCCCTGTGCGAGCGGGGTACGTGTATTTCGGGGGTACGCGGGAAGTTTTACCCGCGATTGGCCTTGTGCGAGCAGGGTACATGTATTACGGGTGTGCGCAGGGAGAATCACACGCGATAGGCCCTGTGCGAGCGGGGTACGTGTATTTCGGGGATTCGCGGGGAGAATCACACGCGATAGGCCCTGTGCGAGCGGGGTACGTGTATTTCGGGGGTGCACAGTAAGTTTTCCCCACGATTGGCCTTGTGCGAGCGGGGTACGTGTATTTCGGTGGTGCGGGGGAAGTTTTACCTGCAATTGGCCCTGTGCGAGTGGAGTACGTGTTTTACGGGTGTGCCCCAACGAATTGGCAGTGTGTGTCCTCCCAGGTGTGCCCTCTCCCCCCTCCCCAGGGCCTGAAGGCAGACCACAACACAGGGGAACACACTGCACCCCTGGCTATGCCCCACAGGCAGCCCATCCACCCTGGCGAAGCCCCCCAGCCAGCCCACATGTGACCACGCACAAGTGAGCACTGACACATGTCCCCCAGCACCCACATCCACCCAGCATTGAGGGTCAGGCCCCGACTCATGTCCCCCAGCACCCCCATCCACCCAGCATTGAGGGTCAGGCCCCGACTCATGTCCCTCAGCACCCCCATGCACCCTGCATTGACGGGCACCTGCCAGCAGGCCCCGACTCATGTCCCCCAGCACCCCCATCCACCCAGCATGGACGGGCACCTGCCAGCAGGCCCTGACTCATGTTCACCAGGACCCCCATCCACCCAGCATTGAGGGTCAGGTCCCGACTCATGTACCCGGGCACCCCCATCCACCCAGCATTGAGGGTCAGGCCCCGACTCATGTCCCCCAGCACCCCCATCTACCCAGCATTGAGGGTCAGGCCCCGACTCATGTCCACCAGCACCAACATCCACCCAGCACTGAGGGTCAGGCCCCGACTCAGGTCCCCACCCAACATGTCATGAAGATGCACATTCATGGGCCTCATGTCCACCAAAATCCCACTGCACGCCACCCCAGTCTTTAGACACAATCAAGTTTCCCATCCACCCCACACTGAAAGGCCTATTACTTGTCACTAACCAAAAGTCAAATATGCACATCAACACATGTCCATCACACACACACACACTGGGTGCGAGTGATTGTGTAAACCCACATTGTGACATGCAGTAAACCAAAGAGCAAATACCACACATGGAAGTAAGAAATCAAAATGTATTGTGCACACAAATAATAAAAATGATTCAAAGCATGTAAATAATCATATACAAGAAAAAAAGGCATGTCCAAATAAAAAAAAAAAAAATGATAACACTTTCCAAATGAATCCAAAATAAAGTTTGTCAAAAATCCTTGTCCACCAAAGTAAATCCAAAGGAAACCAAAATCCCCAAATTCCATGGTGAGGGTAAATGATGTTAGAAAAAAAATCCACTGTCCAACTATGTACAAATATTGCAACAAGGGTCCATGAGCCCAACAAATTAAATGAAACCTATATACAAAACCCTACCTAATTTACAACTATATACAAAAACGTGGGGCATTGTCCAAGAGTCCCAAAATAATAAAAAAAAAGAAAGGAAACCTATCACTAACTAACTATATACAATGGCGGCTGGCAAGTCCTGCGGCTCACTCTGTGATTTTGCGGGCCAGGGCATCATCAAACTCCATGTCTATCTCCTTGAGGTAGGACTCTGTCCTGGCCCCGAGGTCTCGCAGGGATGCACTCATGGCCTGTTCCAACTCCCTGCCAGTTGCCTCGAGGCACTCAGCCCGCCTCAACGCCCGACGCATGGAGAACTCCGCCCTGACAATGGTGAGCCGCGCCTCTTCCGCCCGCCGCCGCTCCGCATCTATACGCTGGCCCAACCGCAGCCACATGGAAGACACTCCCATTCCAGGGTTCTCCTGCCCTCTGGCCGATGCCTGCCCCTCTGATGTTGATGGCCCCGAACCATCATCGCTCCCAACTAGAGCCTGCTGCTGTCCATGTGCTCTGTCCGATGATGCCTGCACATCCTCCATCTGCTGGTCTCCAGTTGTTGGGGTGTCCACCCCTGCTGGACCGCCGACTCCTGACTGTGGCAGGGATGGAATCTCCACCAAGCTGGCTGTGTTGGTCGGGCCAGGTCCACAGGGGGCCCTGGTGGAATCTGGGCCGGAAGACATCAGGGAGAATGACTGGTGCATAGTCTCCACAGAAGAGGAGAGGTCCGCCAGAGTGCGTGACACATGTAGGAACCCACCGAACAGGGCCCCTCCCAACAGTGCCACGTTGCCACGCAGCTCTTCGTGATGGCACGGACATGTGTAATGCATCCATGGCATTTCAAAGTCACACACATGCTTCTCAGACACACAGACATGCACACCATACATGTACATGAGAGCAGCACCCATCTCTCACCCCCCAGCCATGTCCAAGAACAGGGACTGGCATGCATTCATGTGTGCATTCCGCATGCAGCTCCCCATGTCTCATTGGAACACATGCACCATCCATGTGGTTCACGCATCACTGGTCTCACATGCATTACCATGATGTCCCGGCGCACACACATCCATACATGGCCTATGTTACACATACAGGCAAGTAGCTGACTACCAGCACACTGCAACATGCCCTGTTTCACACAGCAATGCATGGCCACTTACCGCTCGACTCCAGGCGGGTCTTTCGTCCGAAGGATCTGGTCATGGAGCGCTGGGTTTAGGCGTTCCAGGACCCTCATCTGGATGTTGCTCAGGTGGACCCACATTGTGACATGCAGTAAACCAAAGAGGGTTCTCCTGCCCTCTGGCCGATGCCTGCCCCTCTGATGTTGATGGCCCCGAGCCATCTTCGCTCCCAACTAGAGCCTGCTGCTGTCCATGTGCCCTGTCCGATGATGCCTGCACATCCTCCATCTGCTGGTCTCCAGGTTTTGGGGTGTCCACCCCTGCTGGACCGCCGACTCCCGACTGTGGCAGGGATGGAATCTCCACCAAGCTGGCTGTGTTGGTCGGGCCAGGTCCACAGGGCTCCCTGGTGGAATCTGGGCCGGAAGACATCAGGGAGAATGACTGGTGCATAGTCTCCACAGAGGAAGAGAGGTCTGCCAGAGTGCGTGACACATGTAGGAACCCACCGACCAGGGCCCCTCCCAACAGTGCCACGTTGCCACGCAGCTCTTCATGATGGCATGTGTGCTCCCCCCAGGAAGCACACAAGTCATCACGAATGTCACACGTGCGCAACGCGACACCAATCAGGACGGAGCCCATACGGTCATGGGACTCCTCGTCCGCAGGTAGAGGAGAGCCAGATGACGTGGGCCTCCCCCCTACCTGCGGACGGGCCTGGGACGGGGCATCCCTGCTGGTGCATGGTGGTGCAGTCACAGGGTCAGGGACAGCGACATGCACAGGCCCCTCCGCGGTGACCTGTGCTGCCTCCTGACCCTGGCCCTGGACTGCACCACTTGCACCAGTGGTACTACCCCCACCAAGCCCCATGTGCGGCTCAGTAGCAGGCTCCTCCTCCTCTGTGGAGACCACCAACCTGGATGTCTCTGCACCGTCTTCTGCCATTGCAAGCCCCTGTGGGTGCTCACCCGACCCTTCCGCTACAGCCGTAGTGGCAGACGCGGCACCAGTCCCCTCGCTCCCGGATGATGGCAATTCCTGGGAGGGTGGCTGGGCCTTGCGTCACCGCCCGGTGGAGGCATCCCCACCACTTGGCTCCACAGCGCTGTGTCCGCCCTCTTCTTCACTCGACGCTGCATAGAGGGAGACATAGAAAACAAGCATCAGGGCACTGTATAATAGTTCCCTAGACAGGAAGCAATAACACATGAGTGGCACTGTCAAACGTCACTTCCATCCTGTCCCTCCAGAACACATGGGTCAATGCACGCAACACACATGCAGAAACAGGCACGGCACATGCAATCAACATCAGCATTCATGTACATGGCCCTCCATGGACATAAATGTTGCCTTCAAACTCACATGCATCATGGCTCATACTGATCCCATGCACACACATCACCGCAGGGTCATGCATCATGGCTCGTACACCACAGACACAGTGGATACAACGGTGACCAGACTGCACGAGTGAATCTACACATCGTCACGGACATGTGTCATGCATCCATGGCATTTCAGAGTCACACATATGCTTCTCAGATACACAGACATGCACATCATACATGTACATGAGAGCAGCACCCATCTCTCACCCCCACCCATGTCCAAGAAAAGGGACTGGCATGCATTCATGTGTGCATTCCGCATGCAGCTCCTCATGTCTCATTGGAACACATGCACCATCCATGTGGTTCACGCATTACTGGTCTCACATGCATTACCATGATGTCCCGGCACACACACATCCATACATGGCCTATGTTACACATACAGGCAAGTAGCTGACTACCAGCACACTGCAACATGCCCTGTTTCACACAGCAATGCATGGCCACTTACCGCTCGACTCCAGACGGGTCTTCCTCCGAAGGATCTGGGCATGGAGCGCTGGGCCTAGGCATTCCAGGACCCTCATCTGGATGTTGCTCAGGTGGACCCGGCACCCCTCTGCATCCTCTGCCTTCACGAGGCGCAGGGCCTTGTTGAGGGTCCTGGACCTGAGCTCCTCCCAGCTCTTCCAGACGTGCTTGATATCGCGGGTTGCCACCCCCTACGCGTTGATGGCAACCACAACGTCCTCACAGATCCTCTCCCGTGCTTCCGTGTCGGCGCGCAGTGGTGTGAAGAGGGCATCATAATGCCCCAGGACATCCTCCACCAGGACACCAACTTCCTTCTCACTGAAGCTGGTGGCCCTCTGCCGCTCTGGCTGGGAGCCGCCAGTGGTCTCGGATGGTGTTTGCCCCGACATGGGTGAGGCAACTGGGTCCTGAGGCAGGCATGGGTGGGCAACTGGGTCCTGGGACTGGGCTGTGGAGCGATGGTATCCCAGTCGGGAGTCTTCTGTTCCTGCAGTGGTGGACACAGCAACTGGACCCCTGCAGATGGCTGACGTGCAGGGATCAAATAGCAGGGCATGTGGGCAGCAGGAAGGCAGCAGCAGATGTCAGGTGGGAGCATGCTTGGGGCTCTTGGGGGCAGGAAAATGGCCTTCTGGGCAGGAGCGTGGTCTTCTGTGTGTTTTCGCATGGCCAGCTTGATAGGGAGTGATTTTGCACGTGAAAAAATTGCATGTCAGCGTGTAATTCGAGGAAAGGCCCTTAGCGCGTAAGCGCGTCTGTGACGTAGCGCGCACGGCGTTTCCCTCAACACGGGTGCATAGTGGATCAGCACATGAAAAAACCACACGTCCGTTTGTGAATGCGTGTAATTCAAGGAAAGGGCCTAAGCGCGTAAGTGACGTGATGCGCTCGGGCGTTTCGCTCAGCACGGGTTAAAGGTGAGCACGGCCAGCAGTTCGCTGTCCGTGCCTTTCGTGGAGACCAAAGTGTGTGTTGCTACTTCGTGTTGTTTCGGGCGCCATCACAACTTCACAGCGGATCAAGGACGTATCTCTTCTTTTGGCGGGGGTATTGGCTACGGGTGTTTTTCATCATCGCGCTAGTCTAACGGTGAGTCGCGCACTTTATTTTTCCCACTACGGGTACCTCTGTGTATCGCGTACCCGTTTTCGAGGTCATATTAGCCTGCGTGTCCCACGCGTACACGTTTTTCGTGTTCCTGGGTGCCACCGCATACTGCGGGAGGTTAAGTCCACGCACATAGGCTGCAGGGGTTGCGTGCACGGTTTTACTGCAGTTTTGGGGTGCCTGAGCATTGCGTGACCTGTCACTTCATCACCGAGGTCACATACAGCCTTGCAGGTGCAGGGGTACTGTTTTTTTTTAAAAAATATTTTTATTGGTTTCACAACAAGAAATAAACAACAAATACAAAAAAGCATCATTGGCGAATGGTTAAGCATATCAAGAAAACAACCCAAACCCCCCCCCGCCCTCTCCCTTCCCCCAAGACCACGGTTAGTTCACTGTTCCTCTCTAGTTCGTGCCGGTATCCGAGCAACTCCCTCCACTCTGCTCCGTATCATCCGCATCAGGGTGGAGCAAGGGCACCGTCAGGGCCACCCAGCGGTGTAGTTCCTCGCTGGAATCCAGTCTTTGCACATGAATAGCCGTTTCCCATGCCGCGGTTTCAGCTATGATCCACTTCGTGAGGTCACCCCACCATAGGGGCATATGTGGACCTCTGGGGCTTTTCCACCCCATGGCAATACGTCTTTTGGATGTGATGTAAATAAGGTCAGTGAGCTTGGATAGGGGATTGTTCTTCCTGTTTCGCCTGTATTTGCCAAGAATGCAGGCCATAGGCTCGTCCACCTCAACTACGATGTCTTCGCCAGCCACTCTGTCCTTCACTTGTGACCAGAACTCCCTGATTACTGGGCAGCCCCAGAACATATGAGTCATTCCCGCCCTGGGTTCATTGCATTTGGGGCATGACTGGGTTCCAGCTCCCGTGAATCTCGATATGGCTTCCGTCGTGAGGTACGCTCTATTGGTGATATACAGTTGAATGAGGTGTAGGCGGGCGTCCCATGAGACCTTCTTATGATAGTGGGTTATGTCACCCCAATCTTTGTCTTCAAAAACGAGGCCCAGTTCAGTTTCCCACCTACACCTACATTTGAGGTCTCCCCTGTTCGTACCCCATAACAGGTCTTAGTAGATTCGTGAGGTTTCGTGGCCCACCTCAGCGGAGTTCAATATCATTTCAATGCATTTGTTCTCCTCGGTCAGGTCAGCTGCGACTGGACATCTACTGCACAAGGCCTGTACAACCACCCTGTGCAACAGGAACTGTCCAGCCGGGAGGACCGTGGTCTCACAGAGTTCCGAAAAAGTTAGTGTTTCCTGTTCTTGGATCAAGTCCCCCAGTGTGGCCACCCCAAGGGGCTCCCATTGTGTACGTGTTTCGACATGCCCCCAAGAGTGAGTGACCATGAGTGCAGCGATAGGGATCTGTGGGGAAAACGGGTCATTCGACCTGACCAGTTTGCAGGCCCTTTTCCAAAGCCGGATCCCGAGCTTGGTGAGGTAAGGGCAGTGTCTCGTAGCACCCTCCCCGGCCCACAGTATGTCTCTGAGTAACAACCGGCGGAGGGCCGGCTGAAGGAGACGGGTGTCTGTCGTGCTTTCGTCCGCCATCCACTGCGTGACATGTCTCAGCTGGCTGGCGAGGAAGTAAAGCTCAAAGTTGGGGATCTTAAGTCCACCCCTCTCATACGGTCTTTGGAGAGTCTCCAATGCCACCCTGTGCCTGCCTCCCTTCCAAAGGAAGCCCCTACAGAGTTTGTTGAGATCTTTGAAAAAAGAGGGGGGAATGTTGAAGGGGACGTTAGTGAAGTTATGTAATAGGCGGGGAAGGGCGACCGTTTTGAGGAGTCCCGCCCTCCCGGCCATCGAAAGTGGGAGACGGCCCCAGAACTCCATAGATTTTGTGAGAGAGTCTTTGGCCCTTATGGTAGTAAGGATGTGTTCGGTGGCTGGGTTGCGGTGTATAGTTATCCCCAAGTATTTGAAGGAAGTAGTCTGCCATTCGAGGTCCAGAGGGGGGAGGGACCTGTATTCGTTGGTGTAGAGAGCTGCGAGGGGATAAAGGCAAGACTTGCTCCTATTGATCTGGATACCGGTGAGCTTGTGGAAACAGTCCAGGGTTTCCAAGATGTAGGGAAGGATGTGCTCAGGGTCCCGTAGGTACAATAGGGTGTCGTCAGCATACATAGAGATGAGGTGGGTCATCCCGTCTATCTCAATGCCACCCTCTCCATATTCCTGTCTCAGGTAGGCCGCCACTGGTTCAGCGGCGAGGATGTATAACATGGGGGACAGAGGGCACCCCTGGAGGGGGCCTCTGTGTAGGGACCAATTAGCGGAATAGGTTTTGTTGGTATGTACCCTGGCAGTGGGGCTGGCGTAAACCAGCCAGGTCCACTTAAGGAACACAGGGCCTATCCCCATTCTGGCCATAGTGGCATACAGCTAGTCCCACCTCAATGAATCAAAGGCTTTGGTGGCGTCAAGTGATGCCACTGCAAGTTTCTGCGGCCTTCCCTAGGTGCAGGGGTACTGTTAACATCTTGCATCCCACCCCCTTCACCCCAATTGCCCAGGACAATTGTGGTGTACACCTCCCATTGGCACTTCTACATCTGTACCGGCACTACTCCATCTGTGCCATGGTTGGGAGGCCGTCAAAGGTGAGGGGCGCCTCAGCTGGGCGTACTCCTCATGGCGGGCGTGATCAGGGACGTGGCTGGGGTGACCAGGGAGTAGGGGGACTCCAGGGTACTCTTAACATCTTGCATCCCACCCCCTTCACCCCAATTGCCCAGGACAATTGTGGTGTACACCTCCCATTGGCACTTCTCCATCTGTACCGGCACTACTCCATCTGTGCCATGGTTGGGAGGCCGCCAAAGGTGAGGGGCGCCTCAGCTGGGCGTACTCCTCATGGCGGGCGTGGTCAGGGACGTGGCCGGGGTGACCAGGGAGTAGGGGGACTCCAGGGTGTCCATGGTGGCCGCAGAGGGGGAAGAGGAAGGGGTGCGCCACTTGGGCACGATGTTGTGCCATGTGTCGGTGGAGTCATGCCACCACCCCCTGTTGTTCGGGGAGATACAGCTTCTGCATCTGGCACTGGTGCCCATGTGACCCGGCAGTCCGTTTCATCGACTGCCACGGGCCCAAGGGTAGTGGTAGCTGCAGGTGCAGCTGTGGACACCACCACCCAGGCTCAGGGTCTGCCAGCGCAGGTTGCGTTGGCACTTGAAGAGTCCATGGAAAATTTCCAACAGGGCAGGAGGCAAATTGTAGGAGCACGCCGGGCTGCCCTGACCGAGACACGTGTCCCAGGGGCAGTAATGTCATCTGCTGCCTCGACCAGCCGGGTTTTGACAAGTGCAGGGGCAGATGCAGCCAACAACACCCCGGTTGTGAGTCTACCAACCAGGACAGTCACAGTCAATGACCCTGCCACAGCGGATGTTGCTGCGCAGGGTCCATTAGAGGGCACTCAGCTGCCACTGACGCAAGTCAGGCCTTTGGTCGTCCTCCCACCTGCCACTCCCTTGGCTCAATCCACCGGTGCCACTGGCCATACTGATCAGGGCGGCATTTGCCAGCCAGGTTCTGCGCCACAATCCAAGAGGAGGAAGGTTGCACCGGCAGCATAGGCTGGGACCCCACACACAGCCACAACCTCCTGCATGTCGAGGAAGAAGCCTTTCTGCAACCAGGAACTGGACTTCCTTGTGGACTACGTGCGGGACCACAGCCGTGACATGCTAGTGGAGCCTAATTGCCAAACTACGGCTGCCCACCGTGATACCCACTGGAAGCAAGTTGCGGAACATGTGAGTGCATACGGCCATGAGGTGCGCAAAGCGCAAGAGTGCAAAAAGCGTTGGAATGACCTCAAACGCAGCGCTAAGGCTAAGCGTGCCTCAAATTACAACTTGACTCTGGTGACTGGCACTGGGCCGGCACCTGAGGAGGAAGACCTCACTCCGCACGAGTCACTCGTTGCGGAGTTCATACCACCTGAATCGGTCGAAGGAGTGGGAGAGATGCCAGACTTTGATGCCCAGCCCAGTGAGTGTTGCTGCGTGTTTGTTGAGGACATGTGTGTTTTACTTGTGTGATGTGTTGTGCATGACTGCCACTACATGTCATGTGTACATGGTTCTGATGTGCAAGTAATGCAATGCTTAACTGATACATGGCTGCTCTGCAGGATGGTGGACATGTGGAGCAGACGGGGACTGTCCGCATCACCACTATTGCACCCTACTCACATGCTGGTCACCAGGATGTCCCTCTGGTCCATGTTCCAGCTCACTGGCCCTTCTGCATGTAGCCTGGGGTGACCTTCGTCTCAGCTCTGGGACTATGTCATAGCATGACTGACGTGCCTGTGTCCTCTGCCTGCATGCGGGTACTCCACGTAGGCATGCTCCCTTGCCCCTCCACCCCCCCTCTGCACCCCAATTTCACCTTTGCACTGGTCTGCATCAATTTTGCCGTAAAGTTCTTGCCTGTTCATGCGTCCTGTGTATATGCTAACTTCCACCAGCCAACCTGCCAGACATATGCTGTGTGGTACATCCTTTGTACTTGATGCAGGGTGTCTCACTTGGACTGTGCAGATGTCAGATGCTCCGCAGGGACATGAGTGCCCATTCATGCTCCATGTGCATTCCATGCATGTCCCCATGTGTCCTTGACTGGATGATCATTGTAGTACATGTCCAGGGTGACCTACATTGCATGGCATTTCATCAGCCTTCCCATGGCCACTGTGGCTCAGTCCTGCGTCCCACACATGTTTAGGGTGTGACAGTCTGTGTGGGTCACAGGCCTCAGCCTGTTTCATGCCCAATGACTCTGTCCAACTGGTGTTGTGTCTTCTTCACATGTGAGTGTACTCCTGAGGTTTCATCATGTGTCCTGCTTACTGTCCCATCCTCATCTGCTGTGTTGTCACTTGTCTCAGATGATGCAATTGATGCTAGTCACCATGTCTGTC
This sequence comes from Ambystoma mexicanum, assembly GCF_040938575.1. Taxonomy (NCBI): domain Eukaryota; kingdom Metazoa; phylum Chordata; class Amphibia; order Caudata; family Ambystomatidae; genus Ambystoma; species Ambystoma mexicanum. The sequence goes on along the minus strand of NC_090929.1, from coordinate 202,414,345 downwards.
AATACACAGGTCTATGGTCATCCTTTTGACACCATGCAAGGCATCCCTGCATTTCCACTTGGGGGGAGGGGTGGTTTGCTTGTAGCCATGCTACCCATTGCATGCACATTGCACGTGATGCCTGAAGTTGACCTTGCACTGCCTTCAAATTTTTTGATACACATCATGAAGTACTTGTACATGTAGATAGTGAGTAACGTACAAATTTGCTGCACTGCATCGACCCACTTCTGAGCGGTATAACACCCTTCTACATGCCTAATCACAGAAGCAATGTCAAGTTGACCCAGCATGCATGGCAGGTTCTCTTTTGTGTGTGACATGTCTGCTTGATGTGTTTGGTGTCTGTGTGATGTCTATGTGTGTGTGTGTTGTGTGCTTCTAACATGTGTAGTGACCTTTTTTCTCTCTACTTTTCAGATGATGACGCAATGGAGCCAGAGGATGGTGTTGTCATGCCAGGCACAGGGTTGTTATCACTACAGTAACATGGCACAAGTGGGGGTCGTGGGGTGGTAGGCCACGAAAACCCACATGTGCTACAGACCATCTTGTCTTTGGCTGGCAATGAGTCCAGCCCTGATGACCACTCTGACGTCCATGTCGAGTTGGATGTGCATCAGGTCCATATGTCATGGGTGAGTGATTCTGATGTGGACACTCCTCTGTCCGCGACACCTGCACTGAGGGGTCAGACAGTGTTGAAACCTCCGCCTGTGGTGGATCGGGATGCAGGGTCACCCTCCACACCAGTCGCTGATTTGCCTGGGCCATCACGTCGATGGGGGCATGTAGTCGTGCAGCCATGGGCGGTGCCAACCCAACGAGGACACCTGGTCCTTGGGTCCCGCAGGTGTCAAGCCCAGCAATGCAGTGGCCGTGCGCAACCGCGGTATACTGAGTGGGAGCAAGACATGACTGCCAATTCTGAATGCCAGGCGGCAGCAATGGAGAACATCACTGTGAGCATGGAGCGTGTGGCCTAATCTGTGCTCCCCCTGCTAGGCAGGTGCTTCTCCAGCACCAGACGGCTTAGTCCACAGCCTGCTCACTCATGCTGGGCATGGCAGCCTCAGACAGGGCACGCCACGCTGAAATGTTGTCTTTACGTGAAGCAATTGCTGCTCACGCAGAGGCACACATGGAGGCCCTGAGGGCTGAGTACGAGTCCCTCAGATCCACTCTGGGTGTCCTCTTGATGTCCCAGAGGGCGCAGTCAGAGTAGAGGTTTGAGCAGCTTGAGCGTACCATCTCGGCTGAGCTACGTGCTTTCCGGGAGGTACATCAGTTGTCCAGCCAGGCCTTGCAGGAAGAACTCCGTGTTACACGTGTTACCTTGCAAGAGGAAGCATGCATATCACGGGAGGTTCTGCATGCATGCCTACGTGTCATCGCCGCACAGAACCAGGCTCACCCATCCGGCAGACTTGCTGCCAACGAGGGGCAAGCTGCGGCTAGGTGTGGTCAGGCTCCTGTGCCACGTCCTCCTTTTCAGGAAGAGCCAGACTCGGACGACGAGGTATCTCCCACATAGGTCGGACTGTGCAGGCGTTGAGCCCATGGAGGTTTTTTTTTTCCTCAACATCATCACATGTGGGTTTTGAGCAGCACCCTGTACCTCCCGCTCCTGGGTGGCCCCCCCCCCCCCGGGTCGTATGTGGCAATTTTTGATTTTTCTTTAAGTTTAGTGAGTTAACTTTAAATTTGATAGTTAGTTTAATTAGGTAATGTAGGTTTTTAATAGTTAGTCTAATTAGTTAATATAGTTTAAAATTGCTTGTCTATTGTGCTTTCATGTGACGGTGTGGTGCTATGTGGCTTTTGAAAGCATCCACTGTCTGTTCCAGCTGGTCCCTTCAAGCTTGTCTCGTGTATGTGTTTGCAGCTTGGGGTCCTGACTCACATATGCCACTCCTGCTTAACTTATCCATGGTCTCGCAAGGATGGTTCGGGGTTACAGCATATTACACAAGGGCTTTGGACTGTCATATCCGTGGCCTGTCTGCTGCTGTACTACTTGTGTTGACACTCCTAGTGGGGATGATAGGGGTGATATTGACTACAGTTGTTCCTTTGCTAGATAGGTGGTTTCATGATTCATGTGTGCATTAATTGCTGTACATTGTGTAGTATGTTTCCTATCTTTTCTGTACATGTGCTTGATGCAATTCATGCTGTAGACAGTGGCTAACACACTTTGCCTGTGAAAGTCGCACTGATGGAGTGATTTCTGATGTACGTCTCTGACATGGTCCAGTCATGACATGCCTGAGGAGACACACACAGGGAAATTTCAAGCATTAATCATGTGTTTTCTGCCCTTTCTGCAGGGGGATGAGCCTCCAGACCACCTTTCCAAGCAGACATGGCCCATTGGACGTCTGGAAGCCGGCCACATTCGGTGGTGCAGACATGCGCATGTGTGCGCAGGCAGAGCCACAGGGATTGTGCTCATACATCCTACAGAAGCTGACGTGTTTCAAGGAACTCCAGGCAAGGTGAGCAGCACAAGGGGCCACACCGCAGCCAACCTTCCACCAGGCCAGTTGCACATGCATGCTAAGTAGCACCACTGACGGTGAGCTTGGACAGATATTGGTGTTGAAGCGCACAGTACAGCTAAGATGCGTTGGTGGACTAATAGCTAGTTGATGGGAAAGTTGTCAGGGGCACATGCAGGGGCAGTGGCACATATCCTCCGGTCCACCATGATCCATTGAGGCAGTTGTATTAGCCATGTAGCATTCCAAGATAGGGAAAGAAGCAGCTCACAGGGACAGACAGCGAGGGACAGACTTGTGTGCAGTGCATTTTCATGTTGAAATTGCCACATGCACTACCTACTTTATTTAGGTTATGCTGGAACACGACTTGTACTGAAGTCGTACCTTGCTAAATGCGTCTGGCTGCTTACCCAGGGAACATTGGATGTTGTGTGAATCTTGACACATTGGTCTTCCATTTGCCACGCACCCACTGGCGCATGACTTACTGGATTGACTGTGTATAAAGCATCACGGGGGAATCTTACGTATGGGTACGAAGCACCACACCAGATAGTTTTTTGTAGAGTATTTTGTTACTTTGGGGCATGCATGGTGGTGTGTGCGTGTGTGTTATGGGCACGCACAGATTAGCAACTCTGGCACTCTTTGCAGCATTGAACTGCTCATGTTACCGGACCTGAGAGTGCGCAGGCAGGAGGCCAGCACTCACCCCAGAGATAAGTTTCTCTTTGACTTCCATTTGAGTCATTTGGTACTGTGTGCATGATGTACACGTTTGGTCTGATTGTGTATGTGTTAATGTTATTATTATATTTTTGTACATTCCCTACTTTCCCTTGTCAATCCTACTCCCCTCTCCTGCCTCTCATTCTGGTTATCCTGTCCCGACTGCATATCCCTGACCCTCCGTCCCCACCAGGGTCTCAGAGGCCCATGTGAGTTTGACCTTTCAGGCACCCAGACCACGGTGGGGGTGGTTGGTTTGTGCCACTCCTGCGCCTGTACACGGGAGCTGTGACAGTACACATCAGTTCATGGTGCATCATTCTATATTATGTACCAAACATGGTACACATCCTGTTGTGACATTGTTTTACTGTGCTAACTTGGTTGTTCCATCATTTTGCTAGTACGTGTGCTTTGTGACGTACTGCTACTTCAAGTCATCTACTGGAGGCTCTTCTGGTTAGTTTTGCTGCCTGCAGGCTTTTTGCTTGGCTTGTGTGTTTGCCTGCTTTGAGTTCTCTTTGATTTGGTGTTTTTGCAAGTCAAGGTGGCCTCTGAGGGTGCTGGACACTTTTTACACGCAAGGTGGAAGATGGAGACAAAGGGGAAGGGTGATCCTGTGCCCAGGTGAACTTCAAGGATGAAGGCTACATACCCCATGCGCAGTAGTTCAGTGGGTCATGGTGATATGTGAGGGAGGGGGGGTATTTTGTTGTTGGACAGTTGCCTTGCCCCACAGTGTGATGGGCACCCTGACATTGTAATTGTGGTATCCTATGTACATGATGTATTCTGCTGATCAATGACTGTTCATGTGCTGTGTTTACCTTTCAGGTGTGAGGGTATAGTTGTGGTTTGACATGCTGGGGTGTACACATGGGCAATGTTCACATGTGATGAGGACACTGATGGTCACTTGATTGCACATGCATGTATTGAGTGCATGTCCCTACTGACACACACACTCGCACTATTTGTATTTGTATTTGTATTTATTTTATTTGTATAGCGCACCAGGCTCAGGGGCAACCGTGTGCATCACTTAGTTACAACATGAGAACAAAGTCGGCACAATAATTACAGAAGTATGCAGGTGTAATACAGCATTTACAAGAGAAAATAATAGCAATAAAGGACAAGCAGATAGTATATACAAGGTACAGTTATGTACAAGTTAAGCAGTGCACCTAGAGCTAAATGTCTTGGGCGACCAACCAGGTTTTGGTAAGGTGTTTAAATCTCAGGAAGGAGGGTTCTGTTCTAAGTTCATTAGGAAGTGTGTTCCATAATTTGGCTGCCATAATAGGGAAGCTGGTTCCACCTGATCTTTCGAGATTGAAGCGTGGAACAACAAGGCAGTTTGAGTGAGCCATTCTACGGGGTCTAATGGGGTTATGAAGGGCAAAACGGTTGGCTAGGTAACAAGGAGCTTGGTTGTGAAGGCATTTGTGGGTGAGAGACAGGGTTTTCAGGGAGATTCGGTGAGGGATTGAAAGCCAATGAATGCTGCGTCGAGTGTCAGATATGTGTTGGCGCCTGGGAATTTTGAGGGCAGCTCTGATCGCATTGTTTTGGACAATTTGTAACTTGTTTAGATTGCAGCGAGTAGTGCCTAGGTACAGTGCATTACAGTAATCAATCTTGGATAATACAAGAGTTCTCGCTAGGGTAACACAATTGGTTGTAGAGAGAAAAGGGCGACAGGCTGTAATAAGCTTGCAGGTATATGCCGCTGCGGATGAGACTGAGTTGGTTTGTCTGGTCAGGGATAGAGTCGAGTCAATGTAGATCCCTAGGGTTTTAGTGTCCTTGGTGGTTAGGATGGTATTCCCATCGATGATGAAGGACTTAAACGCAGGGTCGAGTTTGGTAAGTTTTTGTGGCGAGCCAAGAATGAGAAGCTCTGTCTTTTCATCATTAAGACAGAGTCCGTGTTGTGCCATCCATGCTTGGATGACCTGGTAGATGACATTGATGGCGAGGGAATCAGCTGTGTAGTCACCTGAGATAGGGATTAGTATCTGGGTGTCGTCGGCGTAGTTGGTGCAAGTGACACCCAGATAGTCCAGGATATCGAAAAGGGGATTGGTAAACACGTTATACAATGTGGGTGAAACACACGATCCTTGTGGCACGCCACAGGAGACAGGTGCAGGAGGGGCGGCTGCTAGTGGAGAGAAGACGCGCATTGATCTATTGTCTAAAATGGAGCTAATCCAGGATGTGGCTTTATCAGAGAAGTGTGCAGCAGATTTAGGGTGATGGCAAAGAATTTCATGATTGACGAGATCAAAGGCTGCCGAGAGGTCCAAAAGGAGTAGGAGAGCGAGTTTGCCTTTGTGTTTTAGATCTTCAATCTGTGTTTTTAAATCTATGAGGGCAGTACAGTGCCGTGACGTGGTCGAAACCCAGATTGCCTAAGTCCCAGGAGTTTGTTAGATTCGAGGTAATCGTGGATTTGTAGATATGCTACACGGTTGAGGATTTTAAGTAAAAATGGGACCGTGGTGATTGGCCTGTAGTTTGTGGGTATGCTGGCGTCCAAGGTAGGTTTTTTCAGTAGGGGGGTGACCCATGCATCTTTTAGATTATCAGGTACAATCCCAGAGCTAAAGGAAGAGTTGATGAACGTAGTAATGAATGGCGCTAGGTCATGGGCTGCTTCCTTAATAATGGGCGCTGGGCAAAGGTCGCCTTAGCAGTTGGACGGTTTAAGGCTGGCGATGATCTTTTCCACTTCGGAAATGGAGAGTGGAGAGAAGTTAAAAGGAGTCAGAGAATCTGGGATGGCGTGGTTTAGGGTGGGGATGGGGTTAGGTTGTGGATTGGATTATAGGCTTGTTTGTTTATCATTGATTTTAATTTGGAGAGTGGCAATCTTGCCAAGGAGAGCCTCTTGGATTTTGGTGCACCAAGTGCTGTCTTTAATGCAAGTATCTGGTGCAGTGACAGGAGTTTCCAGTTCTTTTAGGATTCTAAACAATTCTTTGGTATTGCATTTGGCTTGTTCGATACGTTTATTGTAAGTGTCTTTTTTAGCCTGGAATATGGCTTCCTTGTAGTTAAGGGTGGCCAGGAAGAGACACGATTTGTTAGCTGCAGACTGGTTGCTTTTCCAATGTGATTCCGCAATTCATTTATCTTTGCGTAGGGTTCTGAGCTGGGGTGTGAACCAGGAGTTCAAGTGAGCTCGAGGTTTGGGTTTTCTCAGTTTGGATGGGGCCATGGTGTCTAAGGCTTTTTGCATTGCAAGGTTGAAATTGTCAATCATAGCCGTGGGGTCAGAGCATGAGCGAACCTGGTCATTGAGAGCAGGCAGGAGGAGGGGGAGGAGTCTATCACAGGGATTGTCACGTTTATTGCGGGTGGCAGTAACCGGCGCAATGATAGGAGAGGGGCTAGCAGGTTTGGACTCAATGTTAAACGTAATTAAATTGTGGTCGGTCCATGCATACTGTTGGTTAGAGATGATATGGATGGGACAATTGTGGGCGGCTAGCCAGTCGAGGGTTCTGCCCTTAGCGTGGGTAGGTTGGTTGATAAGCTGTATGAATCCTGAATTCATAAGCATATTGTCAATAGCTGCAGTGTCATTGGGATCAGTAAGGCCAAGGTTAAAATCCCCTAGTATCAAGGCTTGGGATTTGGTTTTGGTGTTATGAGTGATGATGTTAGAGAGGTCCTCAGCGAAGGAGGATAGCGGCCCAGGTGGCCGATACAGTAGATGGAGGGTGATAGAGTAGCTAGGGGTGACGGCTAGTTTGGCTGTCAGTGCTTCCATAGAGGAAAAGTGATGCACAGAGGAGAGGTGGAAGATGAAAGCATTTTTATGGATAATGGCAATGCCACCACCTTTGGACTGGTTGGAGTTACGATCATGTCTGATAATATTGTAACCTTGAGGGATGGCAAGAGAAAGTAGTGGGCCAGAGGCTCCGTGAAGCCAGGTTTCGGTGATAGCCATGAAGTCGAGGTCGAGAGTTAGGATGAGGTCGGCTACTTCTAGAGCGTGTGCCGTGAGAGATCTGACATTCATTAGCGCACCCTTAATATTGCTAGTGTTAGGGAGGTTGGAGTGAGGTGGTGATGGGTTTTGTATGTGTGTGGGCGGGGTGGAGGTTAGGGGCAGTTTGTTAAGATGCGCAGCGTGATGGAAGGCATGCGTGAGTCGCGATCCGAGTCTAGCATTTCTTAAAGTGATGGAACAAGGTATGTTCGGAGAGGGTTTGGATGCAAAATGTTGGAGCCATAGGGCTAGGTTGTTAAGGTATGGGTTGGTTTGGTGAGCGATGGAAGGCATAGTTATGGTGCTGTGATGGTTGGGATAAAGGAAGGAGGCGGCGGTGTCGTTAAGTAAGTAACTATGATCCACAACATGTACAACCACCCTTCCATGTCCATATGTGCACTCAGTTTGCCTTCTGGGGCCCACTGTGCAGCACATGATCTATGACCATTTGTGGATCCTGTACATGCGTGATTTGTTTTTTTTATTTAGTTTGTCGTTTTCATGTGATGCTCAGGGTGTGCGTCTCACACACAATGGCTGGTCACTATGCTGTGTGCTGAGCAGTATGTTGCAGGAGATGGACACAGCACACGTATTATGCAGTATTGATTTTGTCGTGCACAATGTGCATGTAAACAGGCATTCATTGTTATATTCAAGCTACAACTGTTGCTATGCATTTGGGTATGACCTGCTTTGTGTGGGAGGTTGTTTGTCAGTCATTTCATCTGATTCCATGGCAGGCATCATGGTCTGACGCCACTTTGCATTTTTCACATGTCAATGTGTACATTGTTGTTACTGTGTTGGTGTTTTGCTATTGCTTGCCATGTCATGTTGTGGTTTTGGTGGCTTTGGGTGACATACCAGTGATTGTCATGGCCTGTTTTGCAGGTCTGTGCGATACACACTTTGCATGTGTACCTTTTGGTCACACAGGAGTGGTTAGGTTTGAGTAGCTAGGGATGCACACAATGTGGCACTTCCATGGCAACATTCTCAGGGTGGTAAGGTTGTGACAGTTGACTGTCTCTTTGTCATCATCGATTGTCACCTGGTATGTTCCAGGCCTGTGTGCACTCCGCAGGGGTGGGAGTTTAGGTGAAATATTTTGCCACAAGCTGGGTCCGGGCTGCCTCGCCACGTGCCCTATCCCCTCCCATGGGCAGCGCCTGTGTCTGTGGTTGAGGTTTTGTGGGGGCACCACCATGTCCACCGGTACACCCTGCTGTGTTGCAACATTGTGCAGGACACATGCTGCCACAATGATCCTGCACACTACTGGGGGTGCATAGAGTAGCTGCCCGCCACAGCGGTCAAGGGAGCGGAAGCGTGACTTGAGCACTCCGAATGTGCGCTCCACTATGGCCCTGGTTGCAATATGGGCAGCGTTGTATCTTACCTGGGGTGGGGTGGTGGGGTTCCGGATAGGCGTCATCATGTGGTTGCTCAGAGGGTAGGCACTGTCCCCTGGAGAGGTGATAATGGTTGTGATTATTGGGGTTTGTGTATTTGTCTGTGTGTGACATGCATGCATGTGCACAGGCATTTGTACTCACCTAGGAGCCATGTGTCGCCATGCTGCCCAGCTTCCAAGGCCCGGCTCAGGGCGGACATTCTGTATATGAAACTGTCATGGGTGGAGCCAGGGTAGTTTGCATAGACAGAGGTGATGATTCCCTTGGCATTGCATACCACCTGCACATTGATGGATTGCCAGTGCTTGCAGTTTTGGTAGATGTGCTCAGTGGCTCTAGGTGGATGTAGGGCCACATGGGTGCAATCTATGGCACACAGCACTTTGGGGAAGTGTGCCACCCTGTAAAAGTCCTGGACAATGGCCTGCCTTTCTGCAGGTGTTCTGGGCATGTATATGTGCCTGCGGACTGAGCGGCACGCAGTCATGATTGCCAACACCTGGTGTAGGCAGCGTGACTGCGTGGCCTGTGAGACCCCCCCCACTATGGCAGTAGTCCGCTGAAATGACCCAGTGGCCAAAAAATGCAGGACATTGAGCACTTTCTCCAAGGGGCTCAATGCTTGGGAGCAGAGGGTGGGGGATGTAAGGTCATCTTCCAACTCCCTGACTAGGTCTAGGATGATACGAGGTGAAAACCTATACCTGCCATAGACCTGGTCATCAGGCATCCCAAAAAGGCTAGTCTGGGGGGAAAAAATGCGGGCCCTCGCTCTTCTCCTCCTCCTGCGGTGTCCCACGATCAGTGCTGCGACAAATGGGGCATTCATCGTAGCGGTATGTACGTGTTTGTTGTTTGTGCGTGCTTTTATACTGTGCGCGGGGACGCTTACGCCTGCCTTCCTGTGGCGGACGTGTTGACGCCTATGCACATTTTTTAGCGTGCGCTTGTTTCCCGTATTCAAATCCATGAATATGAGTTGTTTGCGTGCGTGTGGGCGTTCTGTGTATTTCCCTGCAGTACTTCCCCAGTTACGCCTTCTTTTTCACGTGTTGTTCCCCATTCCGTGCGTTATGCCTGTGTCCCGCCCCCTTTTTGGTGTTTGCGTGGACGTTGTGCGCTGTCCCTGTGCGCGTCGCGCAAGGCATTCCAGTTGTTGCAATGACATGTGCGCCCGTGTGCGCCACGCATGGATTTGATGCACAACCAGTGGAAAACACGCGCAGCGCCTTCCTTGAATCGCATGTGTGTGCGTGCGCTTGCTTTCTCACGCTTGCGCCACCTTGCGCCAGCTTGCGCTGGGATTTTCGGTGCACGTTTGTTCCATGAATCGGCCCCTGAATGTGCTAATTCATTGTTCTTCAGATGGAGTGCGTTTGACGATTTCACCACAGCAACTTCCTGCCTCACAGTTCCTGAGTAGACCTTTGCCGCTGGAATTTAGTGATTTTCCGGAGTGTTTATGGGCGATTAATAACAATGATGTCGGTGTTCTACAAATTGAGCCTGTTAAAATCATGTTGAAACAAGGAGTAAAGTTGCTACGTATTCCTCAGTATAAGATTTCAGTTGATGGTGAGCAAGCTTTGAAATGTATAGTTTCTGATTTTGTACAATGTGGGGTAATTGAAGAAATTGCAGGTAGTTTGTGCAATATTCCAATTTTGCCTGTGTATAAGAAAGGAGATAATGCAATTCATTTTCGGTTTATCATTGATTTACATGCTATCAATAAGATTGTTGCTCCACAATTTCCTATTGTGCCTGATATTAACTATGATCCCAGCTTCTGCTACTCATTTTAGTGTTGTAACCCTTAAGAATGCTTTCTTTAGCATTCCTATACACAAGGATAGTAGATACCTGGTCGCGTTTAACCTAGGGGGACGCTCGTTTATATTCACCCGTGCGCCACAAGGGTACACGGAAAGTCTGAGTATTTATAGTAGGGCTTTGAAAGAGCAGCTTGATACACTTGTGTTGCCTACCACTTGTACATTACTTCAATATGTAGATGATCTTGTTTTAACTGCTGATTCAGAATGTGCCTGTAAGAAGGGCACCGTGTTGTTGCTTCTTCACCTAGCAAAACATGGACATAAAGCTTCACTCAAAAAGTTTCAATATTGGTCGCATATTTAGGCTATCTCGTGTCAAAGGAGCGAAGAAGGTTGACGCCTGAACGGATCAAAATCATTTCTAGCATGTCTGTCCCAAATACACAGAAGGAAGTCAGAGCCTTGATAGGAATGCCTTCTTACTGTATTACCTTTCTGTGACGAAGTGTCACATGACTGCATTTTCACCACAGAACAAGAGACTAAAGGCAGGATTGATCTGAAAGATACACCTTTGAACGACCCACAAGGGGAGTTATTTTGTGATCGCTCCTGTTTCAAACTTCTTTATGGTACATCCACGGCTTCTTATGCCATCACCACATTAAGCACGATTGTGGAAACCAAAAGAATTCTGCATAACTCTGCGTAGGCCACAGAGATTATTGCATTGACTCGAGCTTGTGAACTTTCCGAAGGGTTTAGAGTAAACATATATACTGATAGTCAGTATGCTTTTGGGGTAGTTCACAACTTCGGTAGACTTTGGGCAGAATGAGGTTGCTTGGCCTCACATGGGACGAAGATTCAATATGGTTCCTTGATAGAGCGGTTACTTTCAGCACTTGCACTTCCCACTCAGTTAGCGATCATGAAATGTGCAGTGCATCAGAAAATCATAAATGATGTAGGAAAAGGGAATGCTTTTGCTGATCAGGTAGCCAAACAAACTGCTACCGATCTCTATTCAGATATGTATACTACAAGGGAAGCCACAAATGTTTGTACCATAGATGAAGGTATTGAATCTGTAAAGAATATCCAAGCCGGTGCTACTTTAGAAGAAACTAAGCAATGTGCTGAGGGTTTGGTGAGGTTGGATGATGATGGGTGTTGGCTGGACAAGTTAGAGGGAAAATGGATGCTGCCAGATGCGTACATTACTATGATGGTTGCAATGGCTCATGGGCCCACCCAAATCTGTGCAAGGAAGGTTTGCAAAATGTTATCAAATGTCTGGGTGAACGATAAAATCTCGAAAACAGCTGAGCATTTTGTCCAAAGTTGCATTATCTGTCTACAGTACAATATGGGAAAGGGCACATCGACACCAAGGGGTTGTTTTGGTCCACCTCTGTCCCCTTTGAAGTGATCCACTTTGATTTTATTGACATGCAACAATGTTAAGTTCGTTTTAGTTGTTATTTGCGCCTTTAGTAAATGGGTTGAAACCTTTCCTGTAAAAGATGCCACAGCAATGAAAACGGCGAAAACCATGCTTACAGAATATTTTCCTAGGTTTGGTTTGCCAAGGGTCATCTGGTCGGAAAATGGTCCACATTGTATCGCTGCAGTAATTCTGCAGATATGCGCAGGATTACAGATCGATAAACGGTTCCATTCGGCTAGACATGCTTAGAGTGCTGGATTGGTGGAGAGACACAATGGAATTTTAAAAAACAAGTTCGCTAAGACGTTTGCCGGCACGAAATTGAAATGGCGGGACGCCTTACCGATAGTATTACTGTCAATGCGCACCACCCCACAGACTAAGACTGGGCTCTCCCCATATGAAGTGATCATGGGAAGCCCAGCTAACATTTGGAATATCCCAAAACCCCGGGTTCTGAGGGACATTGAACATGTACTTCTTTCGGATTACTGTGACCGGTTAACTAAAAATCTGTATTTGATTTACCTAAAGGTGCGAGAAGCCCTCCTGGCAAAATACGAGGGCCAGGTCATAGTATCCGACCTGGGCAGTGGGTGCTCGTGAAAGCATTCGAACGAGCATCTTGTCTCGCAGCGCGGTGGAGAGGCCTACACCCGGTCCTCCTGGCCACACCGGCGGTAATTCGGGTGGAAGGCAAGAGGCACTGGATACATGCACCGCATGTCAAGCGGATACCCTTCCCATTGCCACAGGACACAGAAGATACGAAGAAACCTACCTGCTCTGCTCCCAACGATCACTCAGCGTTGAGCAGTACTGAGAGTTCTTCGGAGACACTCCCTGAGCCCGTTGGGCCTGGGGAAACAGCTGCTTCCCCTCCACACTCTCCTGCAGATCCTTTTTCGCCACTGTTAGGTTCTGTTGCAAAATCACCACTTCCATCAGGAAGCAACGACACGTTGTTCGCAGATCACACTGTACCAGGAGTCACAAGGTACAATCTGCGTCCACAGAGCTAGACTTACTACACGGTTCAGCTGTGCCACCAGGAAAAGCATCATAGGGCTTGTCTTTTGCCCTATCTTTTGCATACAAAGGAAAGTTGTTGGCTGGGGATATGGAAAGACTAAGAAAACGCATGATCTGGAGATCACCAGCAAATGAACTACGTTGCTTTTCGTTTCGAAGGAACAATGCCTGCTATCGCCTCTACCTGTATGGAACAAATAAGTGACTGTGTGGCCAGTTAAGACAATGGACGATCGAATACATGGTCTCTTAAAACATATTGCTTTCTTGTAATCATGTTAAACGTTTCACAATAGTAATTGCTTTGGGATTTTGGTACATGGAAGAAATACGTCCGCTCGAAACACTCTGCCCACAAAAAATGTACCCACTATATCTACACCTTTTGTGCATCTGCACACTCTATCTTCTAGAGACTCTCAACACAGACAGAGTTACCATAAAAACACACTATTGCTTATAATGAATGCAACACATGCCATTTTGAACCGGTCTAATTGCTGGGTCTGCTCTCATTTACCACAACATGGAGACAAAGGGTTGGGCTGGTCTATTCATCCTTTGCCTCTGACTACTGCATGTTATGCTTCTCTAAGAGCACTATTCTTTGGCCGATGGAATGATAGCATCTCGGGGAATTTTGATGGAACAAATTTGAATGAATTTGAAATACGAGTTCAAACGCCCCTCGGATGCTCACTTTTCACAAATAGAAGCAAGCTTAATGTTGCTTCCATTAGGACTTCTGATAGACTTTCTCAACCTTTTCAATCTCTGATCGCTTTCAAGATGGTTCCTATAGGCAATAGGGATGCCACACCACCTTCCTACACTGTTAACCATAGTCCCGACTCAGTTTCTTTCTGCATACAGAGGAATGGTACTCAGTCAAGGGGTGATTTCAAGGGTTGCACCAATGTTGCGAACTTGACCATTGAGGACAGACCTTTGTATGTAGGCAAACCTGTCTACTTCGTTTGCGGTAATGAAGCTTTCCCATGGCTACCTAGGGATTGGCAGGGAACCTGTTATTTAGGAATTCTGCTGCCAGGGGTATTTATATCTAGTACCACAGAAATATCTAGGGCTCGTCCAAGGCAGGATGAGAATGGCGATACTTCATCGCAAGTTCTGGCTGACGTAGCGAAATCCTTTGTACCTTTTTGGGAACAAATACTAAACTCCGAGGATATCAGAAGACTAGCGAGAGTACTGGAGAAAACCATCAACCGGACCACTGACATACTCTAAAACATGACTCTAGAACAGAAAGCAATAAGGTTAGTGGCACTACAGAACTGGATGGCATTAGACGTAATCCTGGCTGAGCGTGGTGGAGTATGCAAATTAGTGGGGTCTGCTTGTTGCTTTTTCATACCAGATTCCTCCCCAACCATCTTTAAGGCTATACAAAATCTGCACGTCCTTAGTTCAGAAGTGCACGTTCCCGAGGGAAATTGGGATCTTAGCGCTTGGTTCTGGGACTTCTTACGATCTTGGGGATGGAAGCTACTTTCGGTGTTATTGATAATTTTGGGTATTCTGTTGTTCTGCTGTTTCTGTATGCAATGTCTTCCTGTCATATGTTCAGTGCTAGGGGGATGTTGTGCACAGACTATGGGAACATTAGGACAAAAGGTACGCGCACCAGAAACAATGACCAGCAAGTTTATGTTGAAGGACATTTCTGTCACAGACCTTATGGCAATTGATATCTCTGATGATTGTGATTCAGGGTGTATGGACATTGAGACGTGGAGTTACTCGTATAGTGACTAGTTGTAGTTTAGCACTTGGCTTAGGCCAAAAGGAGGGTTTGTTAAATGGAAAATCATATTGTGCCTCCTTCTAATGTATATTGGCCTAAGCCTGGTCGCTCTGAGAAGAAAACCGCATTGCAAAGTTCCAATATTAGATCGACTTTGCCCCCATTTTAGAATCATCTGCCATTTTGATTTCTATTCGTATGTGATTCTCTGTTCTAAAATGGTGGACTGTGTTTCTTACTTGTAACCGAGCCTTCCCGACCTCTGAGTCCTGTTAATGGTAAGACTGTCCGAGGGCCGATTGTTTAGACTAGGTAACAACACCTTGCCCCGAGCATGACTTGTGGTCTAAGGATTGTCTGCATTAACAAGCCTCATCCACGAATACACATCGAGGACAATACTAAGTAAATGTCAAGCGTGGACACTGGCAGAACTACATTGTGAAGGAATCTGTACTAAGGCTCATTGTTAAATCCAGGAATACACTTTGTCATTGTAACTTGTTGGAAACACAAACCTATGTAATACATGTGCATATTATTTTATGAGCTACATGTGAACTCGGCACAAACTCTAGACCGCAGATTATTAACATGTAGAGGGGCTGGAAAATATTACAGGATATGTATAAATAATGGGAATGTTTAGATATCCAGCACCTCTCCCTCCTCACTCTGACGGGCTGGTACTCATTGCAGGGTGTCGAGAGCCAGATAGCCATCTGTATCAGATCTGTGTTTCTTTGTAACTGCGCAGTATTAAAAGATCTGAAAATCTTTATAGCCTGTGTTTGGTGTATTTCCTTTTGTGGTACTCAGCCTCGATATTGCCTTGCTTTTACAGTCTCTCTCTCTGAGCCATTTTAGAATGGGAATAAAGATAAAACAATATTTTTATAGGTGTAATGGATGAAGATTCATATGGGAAATAGTCATGTCAGTTGGGATAAACAATTTTGCAGATCTAGCTGAGCCATTGGTAATGGAAATAAAGATTAAACGATATTTGGATGATAATAATTAGAGGTATCGATTTTTGCCCACCATACAAGTCAACTATCAGTTTGAAGATTTACATGTCAATAAGGGCACTTGAACCTGCAACTTTATCATTCAAAACACCCATGCACGAGCTTCGGAGCCACTGGGTTTCTACTCTGAATATTTCACTTTTTGCATTATGACATCACGGTCAAAAGTGTAATTGATAAAGATGCATCTGAGAACTAGTTATGCTGGTTGGGATGAACAGTGTTTCTGTTCTCTGAGCAATTTGCAATGGAAACAAACATAAACCATTATTTTAATAACAATTAAAAGCATTACAGATTAAGAATGGGGTGTATTTCTTTCCACTGCACAGGTCTACCCATCAGTATGGGTATTTTCATGCCAAGAAGGAGACTTGAACAAGCATCCTTGCCATTGTTGAATTCATGCTTTATCCTCTGAGACACCCCCATGTGAGACTTTAGCTTTTTGCATTATGACATATGGGTCAAAGGTGTAATGGATGAAGATGAATCTTGGAACTAGCAATGCCGTTTGGGATAAACAAATGTGCTGGTCTTTCTCTCTGAGCCATTTGAAATGGAAATAACGATAAACAATATTTGTATAAAAACATATACTTTTATTATAGCAAGGGGAGCTGAACATTACACCTAGTAATTGGCAAATTCATGCACTAACCTCTGAGCAACTGAGTCTCATTTTGCACTAGGACATGACGGTCAAACATGTAATGATGAAGATGCATCTGGGAACTAGCAAGGTAGGTTGGGATTAACAAATGTGCTGGGCTCTCTCACTTTGAGCCATTTGTAATGGAAATAAAGATAAATCAATATTTTTACAATAGTAAAACATTTGGTTCTACCTATTTTCTCCCAACACACAGACCAAACTACCATTTTAGAATTTTCAAGCTAACAAGAGGACTTGAACATGCAGCCTGGCCATTGTTAAACCCATGCACAATCATTTGAGACACCAGATTTAGCATCTTTTCAATGACATATGGGCCAAAGGGTTAATGAATGTAGACGAATCTGGGAGCTAGCAATGTTGTTTGGGATAAACAAAGGTGTTGGTCTGTCTCTCTGAGCCATTTTTAATAGTAATAAAGAGAACACTATATATTTTCTAAAAGTAAAACATTACAAACAGCATTTTTTTCAAGCCAATAAAGGGACCTGAGCCTGCAACATGCCACTGGCAGAACCAAGCTCTTACGTCTGTGGCATTTGATCCGCTGTCAGAAAACACAGCTTTGTGCATTAAGAAATGGGGGTCAAATGTGTAATGGATAAAGGCACTTATACGAACTAGCAATGTCGGTTGGGAGAAACATATTTGCTAGACTCTTTCTTTGAGCCATTAGTCATGGAGATAAAGACAAAGCAATATTTTTTATAACAGTAGAAATTAAACATGTTGCACATTTTCTCCCAACACATAGATCCAACTACCAGTTTCAGTATTTTAAAGCCAGTGAGAAGGTTTGAACCTGTAATCTTACTATTGGTAAATCCATACTCCAGCCTCTGAGTCACTGGGTCTCCAAGCACAACATGTGGAGCCTGATTCATAGAAGTGTTTTATAATGGCGCAATCCCATAGGAAAACAATCTGTGAATCAGGCCCATAGTATTTGTGTATTTTTACACAGCGGTCAACAGTGTAATGGATGAAGAGGTATCTGTAATTACCGATATTGGTTGGAATAAAGAATGTTGCTGGCTCTCTATCTCTTAGCCATTTTTAATGGACATAAAAATACAACTATTTTTATAACGGTAAAAATGAAATCATTGACCTATTTTTCCTAACACATGTCAATTGATCAGTCTGAACTTCTGCATGTTGGCCTGCACCTGCAACCTTGCCATAAATACAATCGTGCTCTAGCCTTTGAGCAATTATTACATGAGGATCAAGATATAATGGGTGAAGATGCATCTGGGAACTAGCAATAAGGTTTGGTATAACAGAGGTGCAGGTCTCTCTCTCTGAGCAACTTTTAATAGGAAAAAATAAAAGTTTAAAATAATAAATGTTACTTACTACCTCTAAAACACCTGTCAACCTATCAATTCAAGTATTATCATGCCAAACAGGGGACTCTTACTAATTCCACATGCTCAGGCCTTGGACGGCATGGCTTCCCAGCCCCATTTGAGAAAAATGCTATTCTGTTCGGCTGACCTACATGACATAACCATCACCTCTAATGGGTACCTTCCATTACACATAATAAAGTGAGCCACCACACCTTCAAAGACGACGCTGAGATTTGATGTGGGCATACCTGCATCATGGAAAGAGCCTGACGTACCATTTGCACAACCTTATGGGCTTCTGTGTGTTTTTCAACCATTGGTCTCCTACACCACTCTGGCTCCCTAACCATGTATGGAGTCACTGTATCATCTTATATCATAGATGTGGCTTTGCCATGTCCATAGATCATGTATGTCCATGGTTCAAGCATAAGTAAAATGATGTTGGCTTTGACGTCTTCAAATCCTAAAACCGATGATCAGGAGGTTTGCCCAGCGCACTGCCAGTGGTTTTTGCTTCATTCAGAATCCAACAATCTTCAATCTTCTATGTTGCATGTGTCACTCCTAGTGGGACGGGTTTGATGTGTTTGCTGTGCCTAGGGACCAAAGCTACACCTCACTGACAAGGCCCAGTAAGGCCGAAACATCTCTGGGGTTGCTCGTGGTTTTCAGCAGAAACGATGTGACCAAACAGCTTAGGAAAACATGTCACTGATGGGGTGGGACCAAGCCTGATTTGTATGGTGTGGCAAGCTACAAATGATCTGGAGGGTTGCCTAGTTTTGCAAGAAGTTTGTGATTCATTCAGGGCCCTCCGGACATCCTGTCTATGTTACCCCATATCACAGAGCCAGGGCGAAAACATTAGCCCATTGACTTAAGTGTTAACAATTGATTTATTTTAACTCAAAATATTTTGCTTTCTTAAGCATTTATTGGCCTCAAATAAATCAGTAAGTGAAACACCACCACCACAAGCTATTATTGGTGGAAGGAATCTGACATGTATGCATGAGTAGTTTGCTTATGTATGACTTTTCAAATGACAGAGTTAACAGTAGATCTGCTATAGAAAATGTGAACATTTTCTGCCAATGCATGTATGAGTTCAATGTGGACTAACTAGGAATTACAGAAAAAGGCTCCACTGACAACTACCAAATAGTCACTGATTCATAATCCCATCAAGCTATAAAATAATTGTCTCAATAAAAGAGGAGATGAAGTAGTCCTCTCTTACCCAGAGATGGTAAGGATATCATAGGCAAATACACCTTCCGCTCAGAGTTTTGAAAAATGAGTGTGCAAATGCCTCACAAACAATTTAATCTCCATGAGAGTGATTGTGGACTAATTCCATGCAAGGCGCCAGCCCCTCCTTTTCCCAGAAATGATCTGAGATACTGGCTAGTAAAAAAGCCACCTCAAAAGAAATGCCTCCACCAACCAGATAATCCAAATTCCAAGCTTTTCACCTACACCATGGATAATCTGGGTTTCAACCCCTGGATAATCAAGCCTACACATATAGATGTGTTTGCCTTTAACATCATCTACTCATTAAAGGTAGACCTCAAACTGACCACACACAGAGCAGTCATGTTTGGATTACCAATTGCTACTACATAAATGGGAGATTCACAGCCATTACATAAATAACCTAACCAGAAAAATACAACCAATGAAACCATATCTCTATCAGACAAATGAACAAAGTCAACAACCAACATTTTAAGGAAAATATCACACTGCCAAAGTGGGACAGTAATGCTTGAAATGACCCCTCACGCTTACTAAAATAACTGAACATAGAAATCACTAACATTCAGAACATTATTACACCAAATAAACTGAGAACAATAAAAACCATAGTCAAAAACAGCAACAAATGACTTCATGACAAACTGGCCTTCCCTGAAAGGACAGGTCACAATCTAGAACACACATGGAAGACATCAAAGTCACTGCATGGCAAAGTGGCATGCAAAGCTCCTAACAGGGGCCAGATTTAAAAATTAAAACATGAAACTATCAAAACCGTATCTCTTCTGCACAATAAAATATGTTTTCAGTATCTACAATGTACTAACACACACACAACAAACTAGTAACCAATTCAAGCGGCAACTCTCATGATAGGTCCTTCCAGGGTATAATTGCCTAATTTGAAGCCAACATTGATAATTTAAAATTATCAGATGGTGCAGCCACCCTAAAATATAGCTATGCTGGTGGAATCACTGATCAAATATCATAAGTCATTACTAATAGCAGGCAGTATACTGTTGAAGAATAATAAGATTCAAAACTCCTATTTAGGTGAAATCAGTTCTGTGGATATTTAATAGTAGCAGCTGCAAGATGACCAGAGAACAACATCAACAACAGACTTCAGGAAACTCCCAATCCTGTGTCCCTGCTCCCCCAGTGTGTTCATTTTATATAGAACTTGAAATGCGTTAATACAAGAATTCTCTATGCAAAAGCAGCTATGCACTGGACATTCAGGAAACACTCCGTACACCTCCCAGAAGATATCAGTGCAGTTTTACTTGCAAATTAAACTACCAAATACATATCAGTAAATCGTGTTAAGCAGGGTTATCTTGCTTTGAACTAAAAAGTTTGTGGCTTTTGCAGGGTGATATAAACAAAGGCTTGTGTGGCAGCTAGCAGGAATGTGGATATTTCTCGCTTTTGTGAGACAAAACAAAACTTCATCTTCTCAGCAAGCATATGTATTTACACATGAAGTTCTCTCTGGCATTCTAGTGCAGTGCATCAATACAAGTTTCTCATTTCATCTGAATTCACTTGCAGATACATCACAACTCAACATTCTTTTCACCAAACGCCATTTTTCCTCTACAATCCTCACTTTGAGAGTACACATTACAAGTATTACGCCTTTATATATTCTGAGTGACAAATTCAAATAAGCCAGCATCTCTTCTAAAGTGTTCATCGAAAACAACTTTTAATGGATCCATGTAATAATGTCGCTGTGAAAAAGTTGTAAGGTTCTGGCGACTTTTTCCTGGCTACCAAAATTCTTTCCCCCAAATATTCTAGGAGGGGTATAGTTATATATTATTACCTCCAGTCCTACAATATTTGGGGAAAGTGCTTGATAGCCTGGAGGGTGCATCATTAATTCATTCTTGTAAAACAGTCGCCAACCTGATGACTTTTTTCATGGCGACATTATGACCTGATACCCTTTTAATGACCTTCAACGTATTAGCAGTCACGTAACCCATAGGTATGTGAACTTTATAAACATAACTACTGCATTGTGGAAGTTCCTAGTGCACCAATTTCACTTTTCAACCAGGACCAGCAGTATCAGCCAGTGAAAGTATTTCCTTTGTGTTTTATGGGTACTGACTTTCTTTGGTAAGATTGTCAGCAAGACTACCACTTTAATTTGGAATGAAAGTACAGCATTCTGATTCCATGAGGGTACAAGATCGCAGATGCACTCATTCAGATGCCTCTTTCCCCCCTTTTTGCATTCTGGATGTTTCATTTCATCTCATTTCATCTTTATTTCGATAAAACATTTACCAGAAAAGCCAACATAATACCAAACAATGCATTCAATATAAACATTGCCCAAATACAAATGTTAAAAGTGGGTTGGAAAGTAGATTACCTCTCCTCAATATGGAATAAAACTGAGATGATCAACATCAATAAAAACATGCAGGAATGCTTACATACATGAGAAATACATGAACATTTCATCAGGAATACACAACAATCGCAATAGGCCCCCACACAGCTTAATATTAGCTTTCCGCAGAGGTGGACAAGGGTAAAATGCACACTGTCACTGAAGAAGAAAAGAAATACATGTACTCATGGAACCAAATTACTAAGTTTCAACCGCCTGCCCCAGGCCCTTAACAAAAACCAGCCTGCAGTAGATGTGGCTATGCAAACTTTAGCACCCATACAGAGCCCGATGGCCTCAGCAACACTTAGGACCTGGTTTCTGCTGGAAGAGGAGATTTAGGGACCACTTCCTAAGGTCCAAATACACAGGGCAAAATGGAAACAAAATGTACTTTGTCCTCCCTGACACCAGGGCAGAATGGGCAATGTGGGCTCATAGTAACAGTCCACATGGACTTCACAGAGGAAATACCAAGCAGAATACCAAGTCACAGCTTAAGATATATTGAGTGCATAATCTTAGGGCTCATGCATTCCAGGTAGGATTCATACCCCTGCTCCAATAGGTACCAAATTGCAGAGAGTGCCTCTTGAAACAGGAGAAGGGGGAGGTGCAAATCATGACAGGGTCATGTGTGACCCTGTCATGATTTGCTTTGGCAGTGTGACAGCCATGGTTTAAACCACAGCTGTCACATTTGCATTTCCATCCCCCAAACAGGGACCATCTCGGTGAAATGCGCTCACAGCAACCACGTGGTTGTTGGGAGCCTATCATAAATTAATGTCGGAATCTTTGCATCACTGTCCGGCCCCTTCTGAAATGCTCGGGTCACCTCTAAGAATAACTCCCCTAACAATATCCCTTTTCCTCTTCCTCTCAGACACTCTTTGTTACCTCATCCCATATTCCTCCTGAAGAACCACCGTGACCATGCGGCGGAGAAACACGTGTTGAGGAACTAGCATTTTTTCAAGCCAAGGAACGTGGTTTGCACATTATCAGAAACTAAGGGAACACTACAAATTGAAGTACTCACTGCATTGATCTAAACTTCAACAGGACTTTTCTACCTACAAGGACTTTCTCAACCTATGAGACTTAGTGAAGTGAACTAAGGACTCCAAACCAATAAAGATCCCAAATCAACAAGGATTTATTTCAACTTACAAACAAGATCTAGTGCATTCAACTAAGGACTTTCTCAAAGGATAAAGACCAAATCTTAGTGAAAACAACTCAAGATTTCACAGGACCTTCTCAAAGGATAAAGACTAAATCCCAGTGGAAACAACTCAAGATTTCACATTGTCCTAAAAGCTTCAATTTATGTTTGCCTTATCAAACGTTTTTTTCACTTTTGGATGTAAATGTGCCAATTTTTGGTCAGAATTACAATTTAAATAAAACTAAAAGGAATCTGAACAATTTTGTTTGAGTATTTAATTCAACCTCGAGAAGCGCAACAGGAGGGCTTTTCTCTTCCTAGTCCACCTCTAAGAATAAGCTGACATGAGTATTTCAGCAATGAGTGCAAAGGAAACCAAGCAGATTCCCTGCACCCCTTTCATTTGCACTCATTTACAAGAATCTGGCCCATAATATCTTTGTAACTTCTCTGATTCTGCCTTTCCATTTCAAAGGGGCTGAAAGGAATCATAATAGAGTCTACTTGTATGCCACTCTGTCCCTCTCTCAGCAAGTAAATGCCATTGCCTCCTCAGCTGCCTAAACCACTAAACTAATAAATGTGGCCAGAGCGTTCTTATCTCCAGACAGTTGCTTGACTATAGCAAGAGCAACCATTGGATCAAGGCTTGACTACTGCAATGTGCTCCTTGCAGATACATCAGAACAAAACACATTTAGACTATTCAAAACAATGTGCTTTCAGCTTCCCTGAACATACCTTAATAGGAACATAACAGCATAGCTAGGAGAAACGCCCATTGACTACCCATTCCAGAGAGGATTCTACTCAAATCGTAAGCCATCACCCACAGGTGCTTCTCCAATGATGCCCCCGCCCCACCACTCATGGAGGATAACCAAGGCAAACTCCTCCAGACCCAAGAGGGCAGCCTACATCCATCAGCTCTCCCAACCTAAATTTAAATGGGTTTAAGCAGGAGCCTCCAGCTTCCCATCCTTTGCCTCTAAACACTGGAACATGCTCCCCCCACCTTGTGAGCAGAAAAATCCTACTGGACATTCCGCAAATCACTAAAAACCTTACTATTTGCATGAATAATGTGTTGCAACAATGCAAATAGTTATTTGTTCCATTGTTCATGTACCATCCAAAATGAGTAACAGTGTATGCAGCACCTCGATGCCTGCAGGCTTAGAGTGCTTTATACATTAAAAAACAATAAAATAAATAAATAATGTTCAAGTATTATCTGCGAAAATTGAGCACCATCCTCAGTGGAGTGAGTGATTATACCTTAATTAAGCCAGAGATTCAGAACCTTGGAGAGCAGAAGCATGTTGAGGCTGCACTCCTGCTGTGTTTGAACCATAATTTGAAGGTGTAAATCCACTGCTTGCTCGTGTTGTCTACATCTAAACTGCTGAAACATCCTGGAAAGATGAAGAAATTGTAATCCCGTCTCAGGACAGCTGCATCCATAAACAGGGGAAAATGCAGAGATGCTGGTTAGCACCTCCTTTCAAGTATTGACCGGACAATCGAGTACAGATGTTGTCACAGCCTTTTGAAGCACTTCTGGTGGATACTGGGCTCATCTACAGGTGAAGGAATGGACACACCTCTGATTCCCCAGACTCTTCACTGCTGCCGAGGAAGTGAGGAGGATTTGGAATGGTCCACGCCTTTGAGGCTGTAGTGCTGACTTAGTCTAGTGCACTCACACGTAGGGTCTGTTACCTACTTGGAGGATGCGGTTAGGTCTGACATCCAGCACTGCTTCATGACCTGCATCTGGAGAGATCTCATAGCCTACACAGGGGACATACAATAGTTGAAAACATTTTCATCTTCTAATTGTAAATCCAAACATGTTATTGTCAAGAGAGGAGTTGCACCCGTATGCAAAGGGCATCCAATCATAATTTCATTTAGTGGAAGCCCATGACTTTTGTTAAGGTAATATTGCATGTGCAACAGTACTACAGTCAATGTCTCACGCTATTGGAGGCCAGTCTCATTGCATACTTTTGAGAGATGTTTATTTATACTGCCATTGCAGTGTTCAACTGCTCAACTAGATTGGGGATAATAAGCACAATGAAATGCTAAGAAATGATAAATGGCTTGCAGATATCTCTGACCTGTAAAGTTAGAACCTCTGCACTGTCAATAATTACAAGTAAACCAACTCTTTTTATTGCCATTGCAGTGTTTAGCTGCTCCACCTGAATGGGGTTGATAAGCACATTGGAAATGCTGAGCAATGTTAAGGGACTTGCAGACTGCCCTGTACAGAATGAACCTTAATCTCAATAATTATAGGTAACCCTAAACTAGGCATAACATCTGTACGCTAGCCCTATTAATAGAATCAAATGTTTGGCAAGGACAGGATCTGACAAACCTTGAAAACCTGTCAACTATAACCAGACAGATCTTAAATATAAGACATTTAGTTAACTGCATACTAAGAAAAGGATCTTCTGGAGATGGGTGTGCTGAAGGTAAAGTCTTTATTGCTTTTCCCATGTTAAGGGCCAACCAAACAGGGCAGGTGCTGCAATAATTTGAGCAACCGTGGGGAGGACCAGAATCACTAAAGGCTGTCACCATAAGACACCTCCCAATAGAGTAAAATGCTGACCCAGAGATACTCAAAAAGCACATATCTAGCATTACTTTACTCATTAAAATCCTGGGAAAGGCAACTATCACCTAACTGGTCCTCCACAGTTAAGAGAACCTCCTACTTCATGAAAGCTAATTTGATTTTTGCACAAACATGAATATGGAACCAAGTGTCCTTTTCATGGGTGAATTCTGAAAGCACTTACCAACAAAATACCAACAGCTGTGGGGCTCTTTGATCTATCCGCTGCCTATCATATAGTCAAAAGTCAGACACTAAAACAAAAATTAAGACCCTGATTCATGGAATTATTTGCATGTAAAACTGGGATTTGCCTACCATTCTGCCTGCAAATCCCCATTCATCAAACAAGGATATGCAGGCAGACTGGCACACAAATCCCCATTTTACACGCAAGTAATTCCATGAATCCGGCCTTAAATGTTCAAATGGGAATAGATGGTACTATCTATGAGTGGATCACCTACCCTGAGAATCACATTATGAGAGTTAAAACGAAAATCTTCCACTCAAGAATGTACCCCTTCAAGTGAGGAATCCCAAAGAGTTCCATCTTACCTCATGCGTATTTAATGTTTACATTAAACCCACAGAAGACATTAGTTAACTCATTTAAACATCTGTAATTATACACAGATGATTCTAGGGTACTGTTGAACCTGGAACCTCTTAACAACAATCAGCATACAACAATACTCCCTCAGAGAATTCACGATAGTACCATAGATGACTTAGGGTCCGATTCATGTAATTCTTTGCACAGTTCAAAGTGGCTTTGCACTGCTGAAAAGTGGCTTTGCAATGCCGACAGAAACCCTGATTCATGGAACTGTGTAATGAGTATTTTTGCAGTGCAAAGTCAGTGCAAAGTCACTTTTCTGCAGTACAAAGTCACTTTGAACTGTGCAACAAATTCCATGAATCGGGCCCTTAATGCCTCTAAAACAGAGATTATCTTGTTTGGGGGCCAACCCAGGCAACATTACCTTACAAATGACCACTCCTCGTGGGTATGGCACCCAGCCCACTGGACCAGATAAACAATCAAGGTATAATTTTAAGCACCAAACTCTAACTACAATCGCGAACAGTCTTGCATGTTCAAAATCGAACTTCCAGCGCAACATACTTAGGAGAATTGTCTCCTACTTGGAAATGATCCCAAAAATAGAGGTGACTAGAGACCTCATTGTCTAGACTATTGTAACAGCCTTTGTCTAGGACTAAACAAAAATCAACTAATTCAACTGCAACCTAACCAAAAGGAAGCAGCTTGACTTATTTTGGCACTAAAGTACTAAGACCATATCTCACCAGGCCTAAAAAACTCAACTGGCTCCCTGTTGCAAAGACGAACTACCTTCCAAATCCTCCCTAACATTGCTCCTAAATGCATGAACTCTTATATGAAGCAATATGTACCCATCACAGGTTAGCCACCTAAGTACACCCAGGTTCAAAAGATGGAAACACAGAGGGAGATCCATCAAAGTATTAGGTCGGAAAGTCTGGAACAACCACCCTATAACTGTGAAAGCAGAATATAAACTTAAGAGGCTCAAAAGGAATGTGTCCACGAACAGAAGCTCTAACTCTGAAATACATGCTTTCCTTAACCAAATAATCTTCCCAAACCCCAATGACAACTTTGCTTAACTCTACCACACTTAGACCCTATTACTAGTACTACCAACCCAAGGTCACATTTAGGCATTACCTAATAATCTCAAATTTGACAACTTTGGCCCTGGGGAAGGTTACCTGACTTGTTCCTACCTCCACTTGTTTTATGTTTGTTGTGATATGAACAAACTGCAAACACCAGAATTTCTGTAACCAATGATACCTTAGCAAATGCATAAGCTACACTATGTAACCCAAATGTCCACTCAGATCTCTGATAGCGACTATATCAAAGCAGAGTTTTTGGCCATGTAACCTCATCCGATGTACTCCACTCCTTGTACATATGTCACATTGTTGCATTGCACCCCGATGTCCTGTTTTGTTTTTTTCCCGGCATTTGAATTAGTACCCCGGAAAGTTATCACATTATGAAACTCACAAATAAAATCAAACAAAAATAAAACATAACACATTTGCAAACATTTCCCTTTTGTGAATAAAAGAAAACAATTGGCCCTCTCTTACAGTGTGTGGATGGAGAGGGCTCAGTGAGTTAAGTGCTTACTGTTAGTAAGCAAGAAAAGTGGGGCTTATTTAGTTTGAAGTTGCTCCAGCAGGCGACTCCTTCCAATCCCTTGTGTAAATAGATTGTTGAAAAGACATTAGTTAGGATATTATTGTCATCCAAATAGTCGCAGGTCACTGGATTTGGACGGATACTAAGCCCATACCGTCCACACAATAACAGAAAACATGGAAAAACTCCAGGACTCAGCGCCAGTGTAGAATTAGATTGTTTAATGGCACAATCTGTTTGCACATTCTATTTAGCTTTTTCAAAATGGCGCCCGCTGCATCTAACATTCGAGCAGCCGACGCGAGAGACTACAGAGCAGAACAGTGAGTTTCTTTAACCTTAAATCACTTGCGTATGCGAGGAATGCTTCATAATGAGCACGGTTATTTGTGAGTGTGCAGTGCGACTAAGCGGCACACGTTGTTATTGTAATTAAACACTCGCGAAGACGAGATTCATCTTGAATACATGCTCATTTGTGAATGAGATAAAACGGCACAGTGAGATTTTTATATTTTAATACTTGTGAAGGCGAGGTTTATTTTTGGTATATGATACGGGTACACCACTGGATGTAATCTTATGTTTTGGTAGTCAAACACTCGCAAATGCGAGGTCAATTTTTGTTGTGATAGAACGGCATAAAGCATGTTGGAAAACTTGCGAAAGCGCAACTAGATGTTGCTATGTAGGAACCCATAATGGCTGTTCTTTAAACTCCATTTGGGCTTGGGTATTTAATGGTCAATATATATAGAAAAGCCTTCTCGCAATCCCACTAATACAGGTCATGTTTAATTTTTGTGTTTACAGAATATCTACCTTGGGATTTGTCCCTATAACTGTGTTTCAGACAATGTTCATACAGATTTTTTTGCTACTGGGTAAGCCCCAGGCATGTATTCTAATTGAAATATAGCATTATACTCAGTGATTCGTCTTTGTAACAACTGGAACTAATGGACTTTTCCTTTTGTTCTTTCCATTTCTTTGTTTCCCCGATTTTTTTAAATAATTTTATTTGTTTTTCTTATGATTATTAATTGAATATGATATGATTATGGTTGATATGATGACTTTGTTTATGAATTTTCTCAACCCACTCAATCCTCCCTTTCACCAACCCCTGTTTCTCTGTCGAATGACAATGTACTAAATGTCTTGTAATACATTAAATGTATATACAATGTGTGCAACTGAATTATACATTTGCCAATTATATCATGTGTTTTATGAACGCATACATTTTGGATTGAATAATGAATGTAGCCCTGATTTGATAAAGGCTCGTGGGAGCCGAAACGCGTAATCGAGTAGAGGGCTTTTTTGTTGACATACGCACATAAGAATGTGCAAACAGATTGTGCCATTAAACAATCTAATTCTGCACTGGCGCTGAGTCCTGGAGTTTTTCCATGTTTCCCTTACTGTTAGTAACTATGTTTCTCAGACAGCATGCCAGAGGTTCGAAATACAAGAAGACTAACTCAGCCTTTTAGACATTTAGACCAATGATGAATAACTGAGAGTCATTATGTTTAAATTACATCAAGATGTGTTATTTAAAATGCCATGAAATCTCAAATGTATGTCAACAAGAATTATAATGAAAGAGAATGAATAATACGGGTTTCGGCAATCGGAATTTCCATGAACATTTTTTTTGTATCATCAATTTAGTAAAGCATTGTTTTCTGTGCTGGTGTGCAACTGAAAATGGAATCAAAGCAACTTTTGAAACTAAGACACATGCGTCCAAATCCTAGCTTTTCCACTTGAACACATAGGGGGTAATTCATAGAATCCAGCGCACAAGTGGCGCACGCGGCTGGCGCACAGTGTGCGCGTGCGAATCCCTGCACCAGCTGCGTGCGCTAAAATCCAATTCCGCGCACAGCGTATTCATGGATTCCAGCCACCAAAACCAGCCGTGGCGCACAGTGGCGCAGCGACCCTGCAGCAGCGCCAGTTACGCCCCCAAGAACGCCTCTCGCGCAGGGAAAAGCCATCAATATACCCAATCCAGCGCAAAGGGCTGCGCTAACCCTGTACCAGCACAGCAAGCGGGCTACGTGTATCACTGGGGTGCGCGGGAAGTACCTCACGCGATTCCATCAGGGTACATGTATTTCGGGGTGCGCGTGAAGTTCCACACGCGATATCAGCAGGGTACGTGTATTTCAGGGTGCATGGGAAGTTACACACGCGATTTCCGCAGGGTACGTGTATTTCAGGGGTGCGCGTGAAGTTCCACATGCGATATCAGCAGGGTACGTGTATTTCAGGGTGCAGGGGAAATTACACACGCGATTCCATCAGGGTACGTGTATTTCAGGGGTGCGCGGGAATTTCCACACGCGATTGAGCCCGTGCGAGCAGGGTACGCGTATCTCAGGGGTGCGCTGGAAGTTCCACACGCGATTCCATCAGGGTACGTGTATTACAGGGTGCGGGGGAAGTCTCACACGCGAAATCAGCAGGGTACGTGTATACCAGGGGTGCGCGGGAAGTTCCACACGCGATTCCATCAGGGTACGTGTATTTCGGGGTGCACTTGAAGTTCCACATGCGATATCAGCAGGGTACGTGTATTTCAGGGTGCAGGGGAAGTCTCACACGCGATTACAGCAGGGTACGTGTATTCCAGGGGTGCGTGGGAAGTTCCACACGCGATTCAATCAGGGTACGTGTATTTTGGGGTGCGCGTGAAGTTCCACACGCGATATCAGCAGGGTACGTGTATTTCAGGGGTGCGCGGGAATTTCCACACGCGATTGGGCCCGTGCGAGCAGGGTACGCGTATTTCAGGGGTGCGCGGGGAGCACCACACGTGAATTGCACGTGTGGGTCCTCCCAGGTGTTCCCTCTACACCCTCCACGGCCCCTGCAGGTGGCTCACACCACAGGGGCCTACCCTGCACATGTCCTGCAGGCACCCCATCCACCATGGCCATGCCCCCTAGCCAACCCACATGTCAACTTGCACTACTGCCCACCAACGCATGTCCCCCTGCATCCCCAGCCACCAGGGGCACCCTCCACAGGCCCCCACCCATGTCTCCCAGCACCCCCACCCCCCAGCCACCAGGGGCAGCCTCCACCAGGCCCTCACCCATGTCTCCCAGCACCCCCACCCCCCAGCACAGTGGGGCACCTGCCAGCAGGCCCCCACCCATGTCTCCCAGCACCCCCACCCCCAGCACTGTGGGGCACCTGCCAGCAGGCCCCCACCCATGTCCAACTCATGTTCCCCACCCCCTCCACCCCCCAGCACTGTGGGGCACCTGCCAGCAGGCCCCCACCCATGTCCAACTCATGTTCCCCACCCCCCCACCCCCCAGCACTGTGGGGCACCTGCCAGCAGGCCCCCACCCATGTCAAACTCATGTTCCCCACCCCCCCACCCCCCAGCACTGTTGGGCACCTGCCAGCAGGCCCCCACCCATGTCCAACTCATGTTCCCCACCCCCCCCACCCCCCAGCACTGTGGGGCACCTGCCAGCAGGCCCCCACCCATGTCCAACTCATGTTCCCCACCCCCCCACCCCCCAGCACTGTGGGGCACCTGCCAGCAGGCCCCCACCCATGTCCAACTCATGTTCCCCACCCCCCCACCCCCCAGCACTGTGGGGCACCTGCCAGCAGGCCCCCACCCATGTCCAACTCATGTTCCCCACCCCCCACCCCCCAGCACTGTGGGGCACCTGCCACCAGGCCCCCACCCATGTCCAACTCATGTTCCCCACCTCCCCACCCCCCAGCACTGTGGGGCACCTGCCACCAGGCCCCCACCCATGTCTCCCACCACCCCCACCCCCCAGTCACCAGGGGCAGCCTCCACCAAGCCCCCACTCATGTCCCCCTGCACCCAGGTCCTCACAATCCCCAATCATGTGCGTTATGGTCAGCCTCCACAGCCAAAAGGCCCTACCAAGTAACCCATTCACCCACATGGAAATGGAAATTACATGTTACAACCCCAATGTTCATAAAGCAAATGAACCCATGTATGTCACACACAATGGTTGCAAATGAATGGGAAAACACCCAACATGACATGCATGAAACCAATGAGATGATACCACACAGTGAAGTATGAAAACAAAATTCTATTAAAAAAAATGGAATGCAAATGAAATGAAACAAACTACAATGGCAATGAAAAAAAGATAAGCTGCATGTCCGTCCAAAAAAATCAAAACTACAAATCCAAAACCAAAAAAAAGTTGTTCAAATTCACATTAAAAATAAAATCAATCCAATGAAGAACTATGTACAAAACATCCAAGGGTCCATGAGCCCAACTGAACAAAGGAAACCTACAAAAAACCCTAACTAAAATGCAACTATATACAAAAAGTGTAGCTGTGTCCGTCGACTTCAAATCATAAGAAGAAACAAATGAAACCTAAAACTAAAGAACTATATACAAAAGCGGCGGGCAAGTCCAGCGGCTCACTCCGTGGTGTTCCGGGTCAGGGCATCATCAAACTCCTCGTCTATGTCCCGGAGGCGGTCCTGTTCCATGGCCCCGAGGGTCCGCAGGGACGACGCCATCTGCTCCTCCAACCCCCTGCGGATTACCTCTAGGGACTCGGCCCGCCTCAGGGCCCTCCGCATGGAGTTCTCCGAGCTGACCATTGTGAGCCACGCCTCTTCCGCCCGCCGCCGCTCCGCACCTATATGCTGGCCCAACCGCTGCCACACGGAAGACACTTCCCGTCCTGGGTCCTCCTGCCCTCCGGCCGATGCCTGCCCCTCCGATGTTGATGGCCCCGAGCCATGATGCCTCCCACGTTGACTCTGCTGCTGCCTCCGACGCCACTGCCTCTGCCAGCACGACGGCATCCAGGCTGATGGAATCCACCAACGCCGTCGTGCACGTGCCCTGCCTGATGATGCCGGCACATCCTCCATCTGCTGGGGTACAGTTGCTGTGGTGTCCACCCCTGCTGGACCTCTGACTCCCGACTGTGGCAGGGATGGGATCCCCACTGAGCTGGCTGTATTGGTCAGGGCAGGTCCACAGGGGGCCCTGGTGGCATCTGGGCCAAAAGACGGCAAGGAGAACGACTGGCGTATAGTCTCCACAGAGGAGGAGAGGGCCGCCAGATTGGCCGACACATGCAGGAAACCCCCGAACATGGACGATCCCAATTGGGCCACGTCGGCACGGTGCTCTTCGTGATGACGTGCGTGCTCCTCCTGGGAAGCACGCACGGCATCACGAATCACAGCCGTGCGCATCGTGACCCCAATCAGGACCTTCTCCATACGGCCAGGGGTCCCCTCGTCCGCAGGTGGAGGGGAGTCAGATGACATGGACATCCCCTCTACCTGCGGACGGGCCTGGGACGGGGCATCGATGCTGGTGCATGGTGGTGCACCCACAGGGTCAGGGAAAGCGACATGTACAGGCCCCTCCACGGTGACCTGTGCTGCCTCCTGCCCCTGCCCCTGGACTGCACCACTTGCACCAGCAGGGATGCCCCCACCAGGCCCCATGTGCGCCTCAGTGGCGGCCTCCTCCTCCTCTGTGGAAACCACCAACCTGGATGGCTCCTCACCGTCTTCCGCCGTAGCAGGCCCCTGTGGGGGCTCACCCACCCCTTCCGCTGCAGCCGTGGGGGCATCCCCGCCGCCTTGCTCCACAGCGCCGTCTCCGCCCTCTTCTTCACTAGCCGCTGCGTAGAGGGAGACATAGAACACAAGCATCAGGGTACTGTACAATGGTCCCCTAGACAGGAAGCAATAGCAGATGAGTGCCACTGTCAAAGTACACTTCCATCATGTCCCTCCACAACACATGTGTCAGTCCAGGCAAAACACACACAGTGACAGTCATGGTGCATGCCATGGACATTTCCATACATGTCCAATGGACTCTCGAAACATACAATGTAATGGAACTCACATGCATCATGGTTCATGCCTATCACATGCACACACTTCACCTCAGTCACATCCATCTGGCCCCGTACACCCCAATCACAGTGGATACAAGGATGACTAGGCTGCATCAGTGAATCTGTACATTGTCAAAGACATGTGTCATGCATCCATGGCATCCACAAGTCACAGACACGCAGGTCAGGCACACAGACATGGACACCATATATGTACCTGGCATCAGCACCCATCCCTCACCCCCACCCATGTCCAGGAACAGAGACTGCCATGCTCTCATGTGTACAGTCTGCATAGGGCTCCCCATGTCGCATTTAAACACATGCAACAACCGTGCGGTTCACACATTACTGGTCGCACATGCATTACCATGATGTCCCTGCACACATACATGCGTACATGGCCTATGTCACACATACAGGCAAGTATCAGACAACCAGCACACTGCAACATGCCCTGTCTCACACAGCAATGCTTGGCCACTTACCGCTCAACTCCAGACGGGTCTCCCTCTCAAGGACCTGGGCATGGAGCACTGGGTGTACGCGTTCCAGGACCCCCATCTGGATGGAACTCATGCGGCCCCGGCCCCCCTCCACGAGGCGCCGGGCCTTCATGAGGGTCCTGGACCTCATGTCTTCCCAGCGCTTCTTGACCTTCTGGATGGTGCGGGTTGCCACCCCCTCCGCGTTGATGGCAACCACACAGTCGGCCCAGATCCTCTCTCGTCCTTCCTTGTTGGCGCGGGACGATCCGAAGAGGGCATCATACTGCCCCAGGACTTGCTCCACCAGGACACCAACTTCGGTGGCAGTGAAGCTGGTGCCCCTCTGCCCCTCTGGCCGGGGGTTGCCACTGGTGCCAGATGTGGAGGATGTGCCCGACATGGCAACCCCAGGGGCAGGAGTGGGTGGGCAACTGGGTCCTGGGGCTGGGCTGTGGAGCGATGTTATCTGAGTCGGGAGTCTTCTGTTCCAGCAGGGGTGGACACAGCAACTAGACCCCTGCAGATGGCTGATGTGCAGGCACCAAATGGCAGGGCACGGTGGCAGCAGGCAGGCAGGCAGGCAGGCAGCAGCAGATGGCACGTGGGAGGCTGCTCGGGGCACTGGGGGGCAGTAATTCGGCCTTCTGGGCAGGAGCGTGGTCTTCCGTGTGTTTTCGCGTGGCCAGCTTGATACGGAGTGATTTGGCACGTGAAAATCCTGCACGTCAGCGTGAAAATCGAGGAAAGGCCCTTAGCGCATAAGCGCGTCAGCACGCGTACGCGATTTCATTGGACCAAAGGCCCTTACAGCGTAAGCGCATCTGTGACGTTTTGGGCACGGGCGTTGCCCTGGCAGGGCTTGGAGATCCCGCGTGCCTCTACACTGTTCTGTACGTGCTTTTCGTGCGGTGCGTGTGTTTTCCATTCGTTGGGGTTCACACGCTATTACTTCACAGCGGGTGTTGGCTACGCGTTCTTCTACACGCAAGGCAGACGGTGAGTGGTACCCCGCCCCCCCCCTGATGTACACGTAGCCCGCTCCCCCAGGCCCGATCGCGTGAAAAAGTTCATTCACGCGAACCCCTGATGTACACGTAGCCCGCTCCCTCAGGCCCGATCGCGTGAAAAACTTCACGCGAACCCCTGAAATACACGTAGCCCGCTCCCCCAGGCCCGATCGCGTGAAAAACTTCACGCGAACCCCTGAAATACACGTAGCCCGCTCCCCCAGGCCCGATCGCGTGAGAAACTTCACGCGAACCCCTGAAATACACGTAGCCCGCTCCCCCAGGCCCGATCGCGTGAGAAACTTCACGCGAACCCCTGATATACACGTAGCCCGCTCCCCCAGGCCCGATCGCGTGAAAAAGTTCACGCGAACCCCTGAAATACACGTAGCCCGCTCCCCCAGGCCCGATCGCGTGAAAAACTTCACGCGAACCCCTGAAATACACGTAGCCCGCTCCCCCAGGCCCGATCGCGTGAGAAACTTCACGCGAACCCCTGAAATACACGTAGCCCGCGCCCCCAGGCCCGATCGTGTGAGAAACTTCACGCGAACCCCTGAAATACACGTGGCCTGGGCACATCCCGGGGTGTACACGCACAGGGACTTCCATGAATCGCACGCGTGCGCGTGTGCCTGTTTTTTTCCGCTTGCGCCTGCTTGCGCGTAGATTTTCGGCGCACGTTTGTTCCATGAATCGGCCCCTTTGTCTTAAAGACAGGACTGTGGCTGAGCAAATAGGACAAAGATTTGCATATGAGTCTAGCACCTGGGTATGTGACTGAAACTTACTAATGTTCACTATATCTGGCATATTAAGCTTTACCTGGCATAAGATGGGAGTATGATATGAGAGGTTACGCTTAATACCCAGAGGTTTCTAAGCGTGGACCCGGGGAATGAACCTGTGGTGCTCTGTGTCGTGTTGCTTCCAAGGTGTGCATGTTGCCCCTGAACTATCTTCCCAAAACTCCCAGGTTTGTAGGTGATTGATTCTGCACTTGGCTTATGATTTCAGCACTGAGGTGTGTGAAGTTGTACTTGGCATAACATTCCACCACCAATGGGCATGAGCCTGCACTGAGCATATTAGGGCAACAGCTGGGCATTTGAGGCTGTATCTAGCATGACTATATAGGGTATGTGAGGTTTTATAAGCATGCAATGCCAGTAACTGGTCACACAGTGCTAGGCCGGCATGTGAAGACAATTCCCCTGGTTTATCGTGGCTCAGCTTGGTGTGCCCTGGCCATATCATGAGTGCATCTATGGCATACAGAGGCAGCAATGTAATTCATCATAAAAGGTTGGCAACCAAACGTGACTTTTGATAGCAGGCGGCACCTTGCTTTGGCAAATGTGAAACACGAGTGCACATTTTCATGCACATCCTTCACTTGAGCGATAAAGAAAAGCTGTGAATCGGGCCCACTGTGTTCATGCTCCCTGCTTAGCTGGTGCATTCACCTTATGCATTCACAATACATGCACGTCTTTAGGGAATTTAGAGGTGGGGGTGGAATGGTACACTGATGCCTTTTAGGGGGCCACGTCTGGGACAAGCAAGAGCTTCCGACTCAGCCCAGGCTTCTTACTCAGCTGGAAGAGTGGCACTGTGTTTACAACGCTGGCAGGTGGCAAAGCATGACAAGAAAAGTACCATTGAGGGCACCTGTGGACCTCGACAGTTAACACTCAATCCTGAAACTTTACTACCATTTTTTTGGGAGCAGATTCAACAGCCTTGAGACACCAGTAAGCACCTGTGCTGCTTCAGAACTCAAATCATTAAACCAAATGTTCTGAGCTCCATGTGAGTACAAAAAAAGAGCCAGTCAAGAGAAGCCCAAGATGTGTGTCCATTGGAAGCCCCATTTCTTGATATCTTGCACTGGTACGTTAACATTGATTACAAACACTAACACTTAAGTGACAGCTGAGTGTCGCTGCATACAAACCTTTCAGATACCAAGCACTGCTTTCCTTCCTCAGTTCAAAGTGAAGCTGAGGTCTCAAAGGCATTTTCAAATGTAATGTGTGACTCTGATTTTAAAGGGGAGGGGAACAGGAACAGGAAAGTATTATAGTGTGGTGGTCGATGCACTGTGGTTGAGTATCAATGTCCATAGGAAACGGAATAATAACCTTTGACTTGCATGACTGATTTGGTTGATATTTCGCAAACAATGGGTGTGTCATATGCCCCCTCAGAATTGAAATTCTGGGAATGATTCATTAAAAAATTAAATGTTACTAAGAAAGCAAATAAACATTGTTTTCGGCCTATTCCCATTCATTTCCACACAGAAATGAATTTTTGGCAAGCAGGTTTCCAATTGGTAATTTGAGATCAAAATGTGAATTTGTCTTTTCCGGCTCTCCGCGCCCTGATGCCTGTGGGCTTTCCGCACGTTAGAAGTGTGCACATAACGTAACATAACATAACATAACATAACATAGAGAAAAAGTGCAACTTTTGTTGCAGCGTGCAGCAAAAACGGCTGGAGGGAATTGGACCAGGTACGTAACAGCTTGGGCACAACATATTGACTCGATTTCTGGGAGGGGTCTGGGG
This sequence comes from Ambystoma mexicanum, assembly GCF_040938575.1. Lineage (NCBI taxonomy): Eukaryota > Metazoa > Chordata > Amphibia > Caudata > Ambystomatidae > Ambystoma > Ambystoma mexicanum. Next base: position 202,376,932 of record NC_090929.1, on the reverse strand, counting down.
TTTTTCCACCCAATAGTTGTTAAAATATTTTACATGGAAGGATGTGCCCCCTTCTCCCAAAATTATAGCTATATATGTGTCCCCCCACAGTGCATTAGCAAGGCTTTTCAGAAATGAAAAAGCCATCATTTTTATTTTTTGCTTGGTGAGAGAGATAACTGCTGTTTTTAACGAGTTACCCGAAAACGAAAAAGTTGAAAAAATGCCATTTGGAGAAGGGAAAAGGATGAAATGATATAGGCAACCATGTAAAAGTGGGGCTGGGAACCAAATTCAGAGCTTGTATGTTTTTGCATAATCACGATTACACTATGGGATAACTGTGGTTATAAAAGAAAAAGTGATTGGGACAGAAAGTGCGTCACATGAAATTATGAATGTTGGGGGGAATGCAAGAGGGCTACGGAGGAAAAACAAACTTGAGGAGAGTAGGGGCAGCATGGCAAGATGAGGGGGCACTTGGTGAGTGCCTATGAAAGAGGGAAATCGTTTTGGATTTTGTACACTGTTTATGGATACCTGTGGTTATTTGCAGGTGTTTACGGATAACCACAGTTATTAGTTGTACATTGCTATTATCGGGGGTATACTAAATGCAATTAAGGGGAAACGTTTTTTTTTTTTAAATTAGAAACACAAAAAAGTGGAATTTTACAGCTACAGTGAGGTAGGCTAATGGGTGTGGCCGACGGCTATGACTACTGGGTTACTTTAAGGACCCGAATGGTGCAATATGGAAGGTGGACACTGCCAAAGGTCGTGGCCACTGCCCATGGTCGAAGGCCAGAGCTAGTGGGCCCCAACAAAACCTACTCGATCAACATGTCAAGGGGCCACTGCGAAAGGCTGTGGCCATTGCCAGTGTGCCCAATTGAAACCTAGTGGTGTGGCTTGGCCAAACGCCATGGCTAGTGGGACAGTTAGGCAACTGATTGGAGCAAAATCTAGAGTGGCCACAACCAAAGGCCGTGGGAAACTGTGACCAGAAGAAAGGTATTAGGGCAACATGTAAAGATCATGGCTATTGGCCTGTAAAAAAAAACTATGGTATAACAAAAGCCTAGAAATTCACAGAAAAAGCATTTGTTAAGGTGCTGTTAAGTTGTACAGGTTTAATGCAACAAAACCCTTGATATTCTGTGGATGTGGCCAGCTCTTGGCGTTTTCCTCGTTGCAAAGCCCATGAGCACTTACATATTATAAAAGAAGGAATTGACAGTGACATACAAAATGGCATTATGGGGGACATGGCATTAAGGGGCACATCAATGGGAGCGCGCCAAGATAAGCTGGTCATGTCTTCCCATATCTGCTGAATTTCAAGGGTTTCATTGCGTTAAATCTGGGCAACTTAACTGCCCGTAAACTAAGGTTTTTTCACTGAATATATAGTAAACATAGACATGTATGCATTACTTCATATTTCTCTTCTGGCTGTCTTAATGTGTGAATGTTACTTTTTTATCCCATCGAAAAAATACGAAAAATGCAATGTACTTGTTAATTGGAAATTGTTCATTTGCACCACTACAAATTGTCAAACTTTTTAACTCTCTAATCTAGGGACGCATTTATTAGTTTGAGCTACTAGGTGTCACTTGCGACACCTATAAACCAAAACTATTGCATAAGAGTACAGATAGGGAGGAATTCCATATGAGGAGGGACACACAGTTTGTAGGCGCTGTTTGGTTATTTTCTGACCCATTGACTGGCCATGGCCATGCTAATCCCTATCGGCATTCCCACTCAGTTATTGCCCCTCCCCACCTAAAACAGCTCCTCATAGGAACTCTTTGAGCTCCCTTTACTCAAGCCTTACCATCAACATTTGCACTTGAAGTACCAGCCAGTGTTTTTTGAAAGCAGTCTGCTGAAAGTTAATGAATTAATTGGAGTTGTAAACCTTCTAGTGTTGCAATAAAAATGTCTTAACTACGTCTGCCTTCAGCCACTCGATTTATAAGCACCACGCGTATCCTTCACTGCAGTCCTTTTGAAAACAAGCTTTGGCAAGGCCAACAGTTTTGACTCATGAATAAGTATTTGGCATTTGCCTGGCACTTCTATTAGATGCCCAGATGCTTGCACCATTTTGCACCTGTTACCATCAATGCATAGAGTATTTACAACAAGGGCAACTAGGATCAGGCCAACGGAAGCAGATTGCCAGAGGAGCCACAGTTTATTTTCAATTTACTTGCCATTTCTTAAATATAAAACCAATTTTGTTTCTCCGAATATGGCTGATCCACAACACTTTAAATAATGTTGAGTGCTAGCAGTCATTCCACTCTGACAGTTAAAGATCTTGATGGTCAAACTTGTAAATAGGCTTCGTATTTACCAAAGCTTTATTGTTAGGGTGAATTGTGTTTATTAAAATCAAACAAAAGGAAACGCGTATCATACACAGTGTGCTTTAGGTATTTAGTGATTCAGCCATACAACTCCCACAGACATATATGACAGATCTAAAGCTCTTTTGCTCTTCTTATCTTCCCAAAATGCTCTTTAATATGCAAAACAGCCAAAACCTCATTGGTTTTATTGGTGCCACTTCACATTATCTTTGGAGTTCTTTCTAATAAATACACATGTACAGTGTTAAGCAATCACTTTTATATTCAAATACACAACATGCATTTTTTAAACTGTTGCAAACAGTAGGGTTTTCCCTTCAGAAAACTAAAGGCTAAACATGATGCATCATTTTACAATATTTAATGCATGCCTATGCTTATGTCGAGCACGGAGTTTGCACAGGTGGCACAAAAATGATGTTCAGATGCAAGTACTAATTTCCCTCCTCTGCCCGCATTTCAGAGGTCTGTGGCTGCCAAAAAAGGTGCAGATTACAACCGATCATAGAGAAGTTAAAATGGCAAAGAGTAAAGCTGGATACGCAAGTGCATCAAGAAACCTGTGAAAGTATACCCAAAGCCATAGAAGGTTCAGGAAAAAAACTGTGTGCCAAAGGTAAACAATGTTTCAAGCTGTACAGGAGTAAAGATATCCATTCAGCCATTTTTACCGAAGCTGCTCAGTGCTAAGCAAGCACATGGCTTCGCTCTTGGGTTTATAATGTGTCCTTGATGACATTCTGCTGCACGCTCAGTAATACCAGGTGAACCAACTGCAAAGTATAAACAAAGTCAGTTGAGGAACCTTTTCACAAAGGACACTTATTAAAGTAGACCTCAGCGCCCTTTTGTTTCCTTTTGTGAAATCCCAGTATTAGTTGCATGAGTTGTGTAACAACGGAGAAAAATGTGGTTCCTCCACTCCGTTTTGTAAATTAGTAGTAAGAAGGTGGTTACTTAATATGACTCATGCACCAGTTGAAGCTTGTAAAGACTACACTTAGTCAAGGTCTAGTTTTTGAAATTTTAACTTTATAGTAAGCAAGTGCCCTTTATGATGACACGTGTTTCAACGGACTCAGCCGTTTTTTTCAAATCAGGGCTGGTTAGGGAAAAATCATATATTCAAGAACATACACATTTGCATTCATTTGGCAATAAACAATTGGTGCAACAAAAAACGAATGTAGTATATAACACAGACATCAAGGGAGAGGGTTTGGGGGAGGATAAAAATGGATGAACAGTGTTGCATTTGAACCAAATCAAGAATGAAATTCATAAAAATCAAAACAATAACAATGAGAGAAAGGGAAAAGAGAAAAATAATGAATGGGGAAGAGAAAAAAATATGTATTTATCATGAGTTCATTTGTCTAAAAGATATCTGTTTGCAAAATACAATAAAAGGTAAAAGATCTGATAATAAATGAACTTCAACTTGGAGCAAAAAGAATAAGTCTTACCTAATAGTGTTATGATCTATTTTGGAACGTAGCTTTTCAGCAGATCAAAAAAAAGTGTCATGGGCTCAATCCCCACCTGGCAAGTAAAACTTCGGATAATTAGTTATATTTTCAGTTAACTGCATAATATTAGCCGATTCTTGCGTAGCTTTGTGGGTCAGTATGGGCTTGATTTGTACTTTCCGTTTAATTAGTGAAACGGAAGAACAGGTTGATATCATAAATTGGGCTCGTATTTCCGTGCCTTTCATCTGGTCAAAAAAGCTGCGCAAGCTATACTAATTCCATGTCCAAAGTCCGTATTAATGAGATCTAATTGCCCTTATAAATGAATAATTAGCAAGTGCATAATCCTTAATTGTTCCGCGTGCCATGCGGACCAAGAATACAGATTGTCAAAACTGGCCTCTTACCTCTTTCGTCCATGCACAACCTCTGTGCAGATCTGTCCGCGTTCACAACGCAAAACAAAGATGGTGGACTTAACTGTTGTGGTTTAGGTTTTCACGGCGACCATTACGGTCCTTCTTCGATTTCTAATATGAGCCCCATGTTGTGGGCTCAAAGAGCACAGACTTCAACTTGCAGCCATATGTGCCCATAGTACTCAGTGTATGTACTGACATATTAGTGTATTCCCAATTTAAAGTGGAGCATGTTATGAGTAAGAGTTAAACACATCCTATATTATTCTCTTAGTATGGATGTCACCAAATAGTCTGAGATAAAAAGTTGAGCTATTATCATAACAATTCAAATGTTTTTGAAATTGCAAAGACACTTTGAAGTATCGCGAGGACTATAATTATTGCTAATAATGTAAGTGATTGCTAAATTAACACCACTTTAAATTAATAACATGTCCTAAGCACTGAAAGTGACTATAGCAAGTCAAAGCTTAAGCAGAGGCTATTAGCATTTCGAGTGGACATAGCAACTCGTATTGTTAATGTTGATTTTGTAAATATATTTTTCGTTAGATAAATGGGGTTAACAGATGTAAATCACAGCTAAACACAGGTTATTTACATGGTAGATTTCCATAACAACTAATATGATCGAAATTTATAAACAGTAGTAAAGGTCATATTGTGACCCTTACTGGTTTTTGGATGAACTAGGATGTAAGTAGATCAAATGTGGCCTTCAAAATCAGTACATAGCATATAATTGACCAATACTTAGTTCATAGGAAAGAAGACATCTCATTTTCCGAATTCAAACCTCTTTCAACTGTTCGAAAACGACATATTAATTTTGCTTCTTCTTGCCTTAGTTTCATTTCTTGGTCTCCACCTCTAGGACCAAGCGATACTTTTTTAAGTTCCAAAAATCTTATGTCTTTTTTACTGTTCAATTGATGTTTGCTTTGCCAGTAGGATGCCAGTGGTAAATTGGTGTTCTGACTTCCAATAGTGGACACATGTTCTCGAATCCTCGTTCTCATTTCTCTAATGGTGCTCCCAATATACATTTTATTGCATTGACAAATAATGGCATAAACTACGAATTTAGTTTTACAATTAATGAAATCAGTGATTTTATACTGTATACCAAAGGTATCTTCAAAGGTTTCTGTATTGCACATTGCATATTGACACATGGAACATGAGCTACATTTCCAAAAGCCCACAGTTAGTTGAGATAACCATGTTGTTGTTTCAATATCCTTTTCTTCCGATAGGAATGATGGACTGAGAGTATTTTTCAGTGTTCTTGATCTTTTAAAGGTCATTGAAGGATTGTCGTCAATAAAATCCTTAATGTGCTGATCCAGTTCTTTCTTAAAATCTTCCTCAATACTGCATTATTGGCACAATAGGTTGTAATAAATCTGATTTGTTCTGGTTGGTTACCAATTAGTTTTTTTGGGATAAGTGTGTTTTCTCTCTTGAATTTCCTAGCTTGAACACGTGCTTTTGTGATATTTTTTCTGGCATATCCTCTGGTCAAAAAGTGTGTTGAGAGCAGCTTGTATTCTTTGTCAAAGTCTTCTTCTGCACTACAGTTCCTGCGAGCTCGTATGAATTCCCCTTTAGGGATATTTTTGATTACAGGGTTATAATGGCAACTCGTCGCGAACAGTGTTGAGTTTGCCTCTGTTGGTTTTCTATAGGTTTTATTCAGCACTTCATTGTTTCTTATGTAAATTGTAAGATCTAAAAAATTGACCTCTGATGTGCTTGAATCTCCAGTAAATTGTATTCCTAAAGAATTTTGATTTGCTCTTTGTTTGAAACTTTGTAGTTGATCGTCATGCCCTTTCCAGATGAAAAAAACATCATCAATATATCGATTCCATAAAACAACTTTGTCTTCATAGTCTATATCCGAGTATATGTATTGGTCTTCATACATAGCCATCACGATATTAGCTAAAGCCGGAGCATATTTTACTCCCATAGCTACGCCACAGGTTTGCCTGTAGAACTCTTTATTGAATAGGAAAACATTATTTGTCAAAGTTAGGAGCAACATTTCTTTAAGCATCTGTATCGATTGATAGCTTGATGCTGTATCCTGAGAGAAGGTGTAGTCAATCGCATCCAGTGCTATGTTATGCTTAATTGATGTATATAAAGCTGTCACATCCCATGTGACCAAGATGTACCAAGTTTTCCAATCAATTTCTGATAGTCTATTGATGATCGATGTCGTATCTTTCAAATAAGCTCTGGTTATGCTTGCTTTAGGCTTTAAGATGTTATCAATGTATTCAGCCAAATTAACAGTAGCCCAACCTAACCAATTTAGGATAGGTCTCCCTTCTGGAATCCGCTCAAATGTTTTATGAACTTTCGGTAGGAAACATATGGTTGGTAATGTGGGGTGTTTAGACTCTAGTACTTGTTTTTCTTCATCTGTTAAGAGTCCTTCCAGAGTCCTAATTCCATGGCCAAAGTCGGCATTAATGAGATCCGGCCTCTTACCAGGTTTGACAATCTATATTCTTGGTCCGCATGACACGCGGAACAATTAAGGATTATGCACTTGCTAATTATTCATTTATAAGGGAAATTAGATCTCATTAATACGGACTTTGGCCATGGAATTACTATAGCTTGCGCAGCTTTTTTGACCAAATGAACAGCACTGAAATACGAGCACAATTTATGATATAAACCCGTTCTTCCGTTTCACTAATTAAACAGAAAGTACAAATCAAGCCCATACTGACCCACATAGATACGCAAGAATCGGATAATATTATGCAGATGACCGAAAATATAACTAATTATCCGAAGTTTTACTTGGTAGGCGGGGATTGAGCCCATGACACATTTTTTTGATCTGCTGAAAAGCTACGTTCCGAAATAGATAATAACACTATTAGGTAAGACTTATTCTTTTTGCTCCAAGTTGAAGTTCATTTATTATCGGGTCTTTTACTTTTTATTGTATTTTGCAAACAGATATCTTTTAGACAAATGAACTCATTATAAATACATATTTTCTTATCTTCCCCATTTATTATTTTTCTCTTTTCCCTTTCTCTCATTGTTATTGTTTTGATTTAATTTTTATGACTTTCATTCTTAATTTGGTTCAAATGCAACAATGTTTATCCATTTTTATCCTCCCCCAAACCCTCTGCCTTGATGTCTGTGTTACATACTACATTCTTTTTTTGCTGCACCAATTGTTTATTGCCAAATGAATGCAAATGTTTATGTTCTTGAATATATGATTTTTGCCTAACTAGCCCTAATTTGAAAAAGACGGCTGAGTCCGTTGAAACACGTGTCATCATAAAGGGCACTTGCTTACTACAAAGTTAAAATTTCAAAAAACAGACCTTGACTAAGTGTAGTCTTTTCAAGCTTCAACTGGTGCATGAGTGATGTTAAGTAAACACCTCTTACTACTAATTTACAAAACGGAGTGGAGGAACCACATTTTTCTCCGTTGTTACACAACTCATGCGACTAATATTGGGATCTCACCAAAGGAAACAAAAGGGCGCTGAGGTCTACTTTAATAAGTGTCCTTTGTGAAAAGGTTCCTCAACTGACTTTGTTTTTGTTTGGATCAGGGCACTTTAGACCTCGCTGACCAAGACCTTAACTCAAATCCGAATGGCTGAATATTTAGAGAGTAGATAAGAAGATGCTATTAAGTTATTTACCCCAAAAGGGAGCAACGCACATGCATTTGTATCCAATTTGCCCAAACCACGAGAAGACCTTCGGTATTGTCGGAATAAAAATTATATTGTGCCTCCTATTGTAACAAATATATTGATATTGGCCTACGCCAAGCTTCTCGAAAGTCATTTGCGAGATCTGTGTTGCAAGGTCCTGACCCTTAATCTATGTAGGCCGCCATTTTAGGTCAAACCACCATTTTAGGATTTATGTGGAAAAGTCACCCTGGGAGCTAAAATGGTGGACGATGTCATTGCAAAATACAACATGGCCGTCTTGACCTCTGTACGTCGCTAATGTGTAATCTGCCTGCAGGTTACTTGTTGAGGTCATGAACTGAGACCTCGTCCTACGTTGACCTGTGTGTAAAAGGATTACTCGCGAAATGAAACCAATCCACGAGTATGTTTTATGATAATGTATTTACACATTGGACAAAGAACATCTGTTTTACTATATTCTATAAATGTTTAAGAAGACCAGCAATACGAAATTTAGAATACACAGTTCATGCATACGCTAATTGTTGCATGTAATAAAGAACAAACCAGTTAGAAGCGGTTATTTTAGACACGGCAATGAACCCTAGAAAAGGTAACACATAAAGTAGAATATTAACCCGAAGAAGGGGTTGGCCCTACCGCTCACAAAACGTATAAAAAGGGAATGCATTCTAATGTACAGTCTCTCACTGAACACACTGAACCACGCTGGAGTTCGTTGTGTTGTACTGAGGGCTGATAGCTATCTGACTTTGCACTGTTTTTGTAATTGTATTTGATAGAGAATAAAGTACTTTGTATGTTCCTTTGAGACCTGCGTTTGGTTTATTTCCTTTTGGGGTACTCAGCCTCGATATTCTGTTTCTCTTTTCACAGTTGGCGCCCGAATAGGGACCCTCAAGATTGATGCCGGATTGTTGAACGTTGACACTTGCTATCGGACCGGGATCGGACGGTGTACAAAAGTAAGGGGCCCCTGGATGAGACGCGACACCTCAGCAGCGCTGCACGATCCGATCCCTGGATGACTAGCCTGTGGTCTGAGACGGCATGTTGACGAGAGTCCACTTATCGAGGTGGGCAGATTTGCCGAAGTCACCATACGCAAGGTAAGATTAGTTAGGTAAGATTCTTAGAAGTACCGATCGGTCCTCCTTAGGTTTGGCCAGGTGAGTCGTGACCCGATTCTTAATTTAACCCTGGCAATTTGAATTTTGGCGCATTGTATCTGCGGACACAATTATTGACCAAGTAACACCAAGAATTTGAGATATGCCTGGGAAATTGTCTACCTGCTTTAGGGCATTATTCCGCAGTGATAGACAATCTTTGGAATTTAGCCGTCCTACACCACAGGAGGGGTCGCCGGCATGTACTATGTACTGTAAGCATGGCATTGGAAGTATAGCATTTAATGATATTTGGCACAGACAAACCAGACAATCCTCCGAACTTAAGTGGCCAATCAATGGTAATTTTGAGATCCTTCGCATTGAATATTTGGAGTCAGTATTGTTAAAGAAAAAGGCTAGACCTGCAGCATTTGATGTTTTACAGAATTGGAAAAAAGAGGCGTTACAACAGCTTACGAGTAGAGAAAAACATGCGCGCCGTCAAAAGACGGTTGCCGAAAAAGCATTATTATATGATCAGGATAAACAGGCTCAGTCGGCTAAAAATATGGAAAGGGTTTTTTCACTTGGTATTCAGAAAATCTATCCTTCCAAAGATCTCCATGATTGTGATGAGTTTTTTGAGAAAATATTAAATGAACGAAGGTCTGGTGCCACTGCGCCACCTCTGTATGCTCCTCTTCCTGCTGCGGTACCTTTTCCTGCTGTTATTCCTGTTCTTCCTGCTCAACCTGTTGTTCCTATTCATTTGACTGTTGTTCCTCCGCCTGCTCCTCTGCCTCTTCCTGTCGCACCTGTTATAGCTCCTCCATCGAATTTGCCTATTCCCTCTCTTCCAAGTGGTCTTGGGCCGCTTGTAATCGATACTGGTGCAGGCTCGAAGGTCGTCACTCGCAGTACTGTACCACTGGGAAGAAACGTGAGTTAATTGCATGGGCTAAACATTGTATGGAGAAGGATGATCAGGCTAGTGTTTTTTCCACACTTTCTAATATGGATAATTTTCATGAAAAAAATGTTTTTATTGAAGGTTTGGGGATTCAGTTATGTATAATGTGGGGAAGATTAAATAATATGGATGTTCCGCAAGGGTTAAGGGATCTAAATACTTTAGCACTTTCCAGAGATACTGTGGAGAAGGTAAATGAGCATGTTGAAAGGTTATTTGAATATAGAAAGGAGCTAGAAAGGATACAGAATAAGGATGATGAAGAGGAAAGTATGTATGTACAGAAACGGTACCTTCCGTGTCGTAAATTGATATTAGAGGAAATGCGAATTTGTAAGAAAGATGCGATTAGATGGATTTCAGACATATCGATAACTCCAGTTGAGGTATATGACACATATTGTCAATATACGTTGGAAATGCAGAGAAAAGTGATACAGGTAATGATAGAGTACCTGCAAGATGAATATGTAAAGAGGAAGATTAGTTGTCCCACAGACTTATTGAGTATTTATAAGAGAGCTTTTTCGTCTGACACTTCTTCGACTGCTTTAGTGCTCGATTTGGCTCTGTTGCTTAGTAAGCGTTCAGAGTTGCCTACATCTCAGTTGCCTATGAGAGAGGTACCTCCGACATTTGTCCCGAAGGTTGAGGTTGCGGCCGATGCTGCACGAGGAATAGCCACTGTGGACATTCCCGCACATTATGTATCACAGTTTGTTCACGTCCCCTTTTCACGAAAGGAAGTGAACACCATTAGACAGTCTATTCCTGATATTAGGAAAAATCTGACAGGGTTCTATAAAGAGATGGAATCCGTTTTGCAATCCTCAGTGTTCACCTTGGGTGACATTGATTTGTTGTTTCCAGTACTGCTGCCCGTAGATTTATGGAAACAAGTTAGAACTATTGACGATGTACCAGGCCTGGGAGATACATGGGCAAATTTAACTAGATTCGATGGGGAAAGGCCAGCTGGTGAAAGACCACAGCAGGTGATATTAACCTTGCCTGATAGAATCATTGCAAAGTTAAAAACCATAATTCCCGAAAAAAGAATTATATGGGACAAGCTTACGGCCTGTGTCCAAGGAAAGTCTGAGAGTGCTACCGAGTTCTTTAACCGGTTCGAACAGGTATTTTGGATTTCAGTGGACAAGACTTAGGCACAGAGTCTGGGAAAAGGTTATTTGTGGATAAATTTGTACGTGGATTGCAGCCTGACATCCAGTCACAGATTATGTCCTCTGAGAGTGCTTGGCAGGTGAAATCGCAATCAGAAGTACTGCAAATGGCTCAGTATTATGAAAATCGTGTCAACAATGAAAACGATAGGGTTGAAAAACGGAAAGGTGATTTAAAGACAAAGGTGTATTGCAGCAAATTGTTAGAGGCCCCAGAGGGGGTAACTCTCAGGTTAGAGGGCAGTATGTCCCACAGGGGAATGTACCCTTGGGTCCTGTGAACATTAATCAATGTGCTCATTGTCGACGAGAAGGTCATTGGCGAGCACAATCGCCCGTCCTTCAACAGAGGTCGATTAATAACATGGGTAGGTCATCTAGAGGTCGCCTGGGCGTAGGGGGCCCTGGTAGAGGTCAGTTCACACAGGACCCTGAGCAAACTTTTTCACAGGACAATCAGACTCGAGTGTGGATACTAGGAACATATTCGATCATCCTACCGCTGCATATTTGTCTAAAGAGCTTCCTTTTGACAATATTCTGTTTCGTTAGGATTGCCGAAGCAGGGTTTGGAACCTACACCTATTCCCGTCAATCAGAAAGGTCCCTATGTTGAAATGATAGTGGGAAATAGGAAACATCAGTCTTTGATAAACACTGGAGCGCAGAAATGTTCCATTGATCGTTCACGGGTTCCAAACGTTCCACTGACAGGGCAAACCAATGTTTCTGTAGGGTTTTCCGGTACTCCTGTTATTTGTCCGGTCTCTATGCCAGTACCTATTTCTTTGGGTCCTTTTACGGACCAGTGTCCTTTCCTATTGACCTCAGATTGCGGGAAAAACTTGCTGGGATTGAACTTGTTAAAATAATTAAATGCAGTGATTTATTGTTCTTCTGATGGCGTACGCCTGACAATTTCACCGCAGCAATCTTCTACCTCACAATTTCTGACTAGACCTTTGCCTCCAGAATTCATTGATGTACCAGAAAGCTTATGGGCTGTCGATGACAATGATGTCGGGGTTTCGCAGATTGAGCCTGTTAAGAAAGTTTTGAAACATGGAATTGAGCTGCCACGCATTCCCCAGTATAAGATTTCGTTTGAGGGCGAGCAAGCTTTGAAATGTATTGTCCCCGCTTTTGTGCACCGTGGTGTGATTGAAGAAATCTCAGGAAGTTTGTGTAATAGTCCGATTATACCTGTGTACAAGAAAGGTGATAATGTAATTCCATTCCGTTTTATAATTGATTTATGTGCCATTAATAAAGTCGTGGCACCACAACGATCTTAACCATGATTCCAGCTACAGCTACTTACTTTAGTGTTGTGGACCTAAAGAATGCGTTCTTTAGTATTCCCATACACAAGGATAGTAGATATTTGCTTGCCTTAACCTTAGGGGGACGCTCATTTACATTTACTCGTGCACCTCAAGGGTACACAGAGAGTCCTAGTATTTATAGTAGGGCTTTGAAAGAGCAACTTGATACCCTTGAATTGCCCTCTACTTGTACTTTGCTTCAGTACGTTGACAATTTGCTTTTGGCTGCAGACTCTGAGACTGCCTGTAAGGAGGGCACTGTGTTACTACTTATTCATCTAGCTAAGCATGGTCACAAAGCTTTGCTTAAGAAATTTCAATATTGTTGCCAGGAGGTCGCCTATTTAGGCTATCGCCTGTCAAAGGAGGGAAGAAGATTGACACCTGAAAGAATAAAACACATTTCTGGTATGTCTGTCCCAAATACGCAGAAGGAAGGGCCTTGATAGGTATGGCTTCTTACTGTAGGTTATGGATCCCAAATGTTTCACTAGTGATAAAACCGATGTTGGCTTTGACGAAAAAGGGCATTTCTTCGCAGTTGCCATGGACTTCGGAACACCAGCAATCGTTTGACTTGCTTAAAACTGCATTATGCTCTGCACCAGTTTTGGGCACACCAAACTATGAAAAGGCCTTTGTATTGTTTGTGCATGAACGTGATGGATGTGCTTTGGCTATATTAACGCAGGACCATGGAGGGAAGAATAGGCCGTGCGGTTACTATTCCTCCGCCCTTGATCCTGTAGCATGCGCTTTGCCAAGATGTTTGTGCGCTGTCGCTGCTGCTGCTGCGTCTGTAAAACAGAGTGAGGGAATGGTCCTAGGCCATGATTTAACCCTGATTGTGCCTCACTCTGTAGATGTTCTATTGAACCGAACTCAAACGCAACACCTCACTTCCGCACGGTTGACGAGATACAAATTGATCTTGTTTGCCCCTCACATTCAAATTAGGAGGTGTTGTGTTCTTAATCCGGCCGAACTCCTACCTTTCCCGCAAGATATTACTTGCGGTGACGAAGAGTCACATGATTGTTTGTACACAACCGAGCAAGAAACAAAGGGCAGGATTGATTTGAAAGATACCCCTTTGGATAATCGGCAAGGAGAGCTGTTTTATGACGGCTCCTGCTTTAAACTTCCGGATGGTACATCCACAGCCGCTTATGCAATTACTACCCTAAGCACGGTTGTGGAAACTAAGAGAATTACACATAATTCTGCGCAGGCCGCAGAGATTATAGCCTTAACCCGAACTTGTGAACTTTCCGAAGGGCTTGCAGTAAATATATACACTGATAGTCAGTTTGCCTTTGTGGTGGTTCACAACTTTGGGAGACTTTGGTCGGAAAGAGGATTTTTAACCTCGCATGGCACCAAGATCCAACATGGTACCCTAATAGTGCAACTTCTCTCAGCACTTGCGCTCCCTACCCAGTTAGCAGTTGTAAAATGTGCAGCACATTTCAAGATTATAGATAACATTGGAAACGGAATGCTTTCGCTGATCAAATAGCCAGACAAACTGCCATTGATCTCCTTACGGAGATATATGTTTCAAGGAAAACTGAAAAAGCGAATGTAATGGATGAGGGAGTGGGGTCTGTACGGGATATCCAAGCCGATGCCACAGTAGAAGAAGCAAAGAGGTGGGCTGAGGGCTTGGGAGAACTTGATGACGATGGGTGTTGGGTGGACAAGGTGGATGGGAAATGGTTTCTCCCCGATGCATATGTGCCAATCATGGTTGTAATGGCACATGGTCCTACGCATGTATGTGCTCAACAGATGACAAAAATGTTAGAAAGAATGTTGGTAAATGACAAAATTTCAAAAATTGCTCAGCACTATAGCCTGAATTGTATGATTTGCCTACAACATAATGTGGGGAAGGGGACAGCAACCCCGAGGGGAAGTTTTGGACCACCCTCTGTCCCATTTGAAGTAATTCACTTTGATTTCATTGAAATGGAGTGATGCAATAATTTAAAATATGTATTGGTAGTCATTTGTGCCTTTAGTAAGTGGGTTGAGGCTTTCCCTGTTAAAGAGGCCACAGCTATGACCACTGCGAAAACTATGTTTAAGGAATCCTTCCCCCGGTTCGGTTTGCCGAGAATCATCTGGTCGGACAATGGTCCACACTTTGTCGCCGCTGTAATCCGACAGATATGTACAGCGTTACAAATTGACAAACGGTTCCATTCGGCCAGACATCCTCAGAGCGCCGGACTAGTAGAAAGACACAACAGTATCATGAAGAACAAACTCGCTAAGACGTGTGCCGGCACCAAACTAAAATGGCCGGACGCCTTACCGATCGTGTTACTAGCCATGCGTACAACCCCTCAAACTAAGACTGGGCTCTCTCCATTTGAGTTGGCAATGGGGAGACCTGCCAATATCTTGAATTTGACAAAATGTCGAAAGTTAAGAGATATTGAAAATGTATTACTTTCAGATTATTGTAGCCAATTGACTAAAAACCTGTATTTGATTTACCATCAGGTACGAGAGGCCTTACCTGTGCGGTACGACGGCCCGGGCCACGGCATACGACCTGGTAGATGGGTGCTTGCTAAGTCATTTGAGCGCACCTCCTGCCTCGCGCCTCGCTGGCGTGGGCCATTCCAGGTCCTGTTGGTCACCCAAACCGCGGTGCGGGTAGCTGGCCGGAAGAATTGGATCCACGCGTCACACATCAAGAAACTTCCTCAGCCTGTGCCACACGTTACAGAAGAAGCAGAACCCCATGCTGATACTGCACCCAATGATTCCAAAGCAGTTAACAGCACTGAGAGTGTGTCAAAGAATATCTCTAAGCCTGAGAGGCTTGGGGAAGCTGCCATTTTGTTTCCACACTCTCCACCGATTTTGCACCCGGGAGCGGCTGTTTCAAACGCAGCCCCTTTGTTTGTCCTGGATACGTTGCTTCCAACGTGAAGTGACGACACATTGCTTCCGGATCAATCAGAACCAGGAAAAATCAGATATCACTTGCGTCCAAGAAAATAGACATACGGCACGGTTCGACTGTGCATTCAAGGATCATTGAGGGCTTACTTTTGCCCAAATTTAAGAAAGGGGATTCTGTTGGCTAGGGTTTTTGGAAGGACACAGAAATCGCGCGACCGGGTGGTCGCCAGCAACGAACATTGGGGTTTCCATCTGAAGACTGCAATGCCTGCTACTTCCGCCGCTCGTATTGGACTTGTAAATAAGGGGGTGACCGACCGGGACAATGGACAAAATGCCTGGGCCCCGAAAATGTACTGCTGTGTTTTTGTAGTAATATTTGGTTTTATAATAGGAACTGTTGTAGGCCTTTGGTATTTAGAAGAAGCTTATCCTTTAGAGTTTTCGCTACCGACTGTAAATGTGCCCACTGTTCATACACCTTTTGTGCATTTGCATACTGTGTCCCCTAGAGATTCCCAGCACAGACAAAGGTATCATAATAATACTTTTATACTTATAATGAACGCTACACATGCCATTTTTAACAGATCCAATTGTTGGGTCTGTTCACATTTACCGCAACATGGGGATAAGGGGCTAGGTTGGTATATTCATCCTTTACCGTTTACAACTGCTTGCTATGCTTCTCTTAGAGCACTGTTTTTTGGCCGATGGAATGATAGCGTCTCAGGGAACTTCGATGGTACCAATTTGAATAGTTTTGAGAAACGTGTTTTGACTCCCCTGGGATGCTCTCTTTTTTCGAATAGGAGTAGACTGAATGATGCTTCTATTAGGCCTTCTGATAGACTGTCTTGTCCTTTTCAATCTTTGATTTCCTTCAAAATGGCTCCGATAGGAAATAAGGATGCCGTGCCTCCTTCTTACACTGTTAACCATAGCCCCGATTCAGTTTCTTTCTGCATACAGAGTAATGGCACTCGGTCAATGGGAGATTTTAAAGGTTGTGCCAACGTTGCAAATTTGACTGTGGAAGACAGACCTTTGTATGTAGGCGAACCTGTCTATTTTGTTTGCGGTAATATAGCGTTTCCATGGTTGCCCAGGGATTGGCAAGGAACCTGTTATTTAGGGATCCTGTTACCTGGGGTGTTTATAACGAGTACTAAAGAAGTTTCGAAGGCTCGTCCACAACGGACCACAGATATACTCTACAATATGACATTAGAGCAGAAAGCAAAAAGATTAGCAGCACTCCAAAATCGAATGGCATTAGATGTCATTCTAGCTGCGCGTGGTGGAGTATGTAAATGAGTGGGGTCCGCTTGCTGTGTTTATGTACCAGATTCCTCCCCAACTATCTTTAAGGCAATACAAAATCTGCACGTCCAGGGAAACTGGGATCTAAGCGCTTGGTTCTGGGATTGCGATCTTGGGGTTGGAAGGTACTTTTGGTTTTATTAACTATTTTAGTAGTTCTGTTGTTTCTTTGTTGCTGTATTCAGTGTCTGCCTGGTATGTGTTCGATGCTAGGGGGGTGTTGTGCACAAGCGATAAATTTGATAGGACATGAGGTGTATGCCTCAGATAAAACTTCCAATGAATATGTGTTAAAAGATATATTAGTAAAAGACCTAATGGCAATAGATATTTCAGATAGAGATTCAGGGTACATGGATACTGATGTATGGAGTTATTCATAAGGAGACCCAAAATAGCTTTTTAGCACTTGGCATAGGCCAAAAGGAGGGTTTGTCGGAATAAAAAGTATATTGTGCCTTCTATTGTAACAAATATATTGATATTGGCCTACGCCAAGCTGCTCGAAAGTCATTTACGAGATCTGAGTTACAAGGTCCTGACCCTTAATCTATGTAGGCCGCCATTTTAGGTCAAACCGCCATTTTAGGATTTATGTGGAAAAGTCACCCTGGGAGCTAAAATGGCGGACGATGTCATTGCAAAATACAACATGGCCATCTTGACCTCTGTACATCGCTAATGTGTAATCTGCCTGCAGGCTACTTGTTGAGGTCATGAACTGAGACCTTGTCCTACGTTGACCTGTGTGTAGAAGGATTACTCGTGCAATGAAACCAATCCATGAGTATGTATTATGATAATGTATTTACACATTGGACAAAGAACATCTGTTTTACTATATTCTATAAATGTTTAAGAAGACCTGCAATACGAAATTTAGAATACACAGTTAATGCATACGCTTATTGTTAGATGTAATAAGAACAAACCAGTTAGAAGTGGTTATTTTAGACATGGCAACGAACCCTAGAATAGGTAACACATAAAGTAGAATATTAACCCAAAGAAGGGGTTGGCCCTACCACTCACAAAACGTATAAAAAGCGAATGCATTCTAATGTACAGTCTCTCACTGAACACACTGAACCACGCTGGAGTTTGTTGTGTTGTACTCAGGGCCGATAGCTATCTGACTTTGCACTGTTTTTGTAATTGTATTTGATAGAGAATAAAGTATGTTGAATGTTCCTTTGAGACATGCATTTGGTGTATTTCCTTTTGGGGTACTCTGCCTCGATATTGTTTCTCATTTCACAGTGTGAATTCATTAAACTAGATGGAGCATCACGCTGTGAAATCGACAAATATTGGGAAATCATCTCTCTCAAGAATTATATCAGTAAAGAACAAATACCAAGAGGACTTAGGATTTAGATTTTTCCGGATTTTACAAAACATGAAGACAAAGACTTGGCTGAACTGTGGGAAAAGAACTTGAACCAAAGCTCTAAGAACATGTTAGATCTACTGGTTGAACATGCTAGTAGAGAACACAAAAGAATTACTGAACAAATAGATACCAATAAGAAGGAGATCGAAGATGCCAAAGCCTTGGAAGTTACAAAAGAAAAAAACTACCAAAAAGTGTTCGAAATTTTAAAAGATTACCAAGATGAAATAAAGCTAAGAAAAATTAGAATTTTTTTTAGAGATGACCGCGATTACCAGGATGTTAAGGTGTACACATTTCAAGATAAATACAAACAACTATCAAAACCACTCTCCAGAGAGAGTACTCCAAACACATCACCAGGCAGCTCGGATGCAGATTCTGAAGGTGATCAAGATAAGGAATCAGATAAAGAAACCAATGAAGAGAATCAAGCAACCTCAGGACTTGGTTTTCTTAACCAAATTAGAAGATATAAGAAGGGCAACCATACCATGTATCAAAAACAAGTATGTTTTTTGCTACCACCACAAACGGATCAACAGCAACCAGTCACAGGTGCAGGGGGAAGCATGGGAGTGGTAGATTCAGGGAACCCCGACGCCCTAAAAGATTTCAGGAGTCTCACAAGAGCTGCGGCGAGAGAAGCAGCGAAAAAGACGAAGTGAACAATCTTGTTTTGAATCTATCCGATCGGGCATTACAACCAGAAGAAATTTCACTATTGAACAAAGGCTTTTCTTTTGCCCTGACAAGAGACTGAAACACTACTGATGTTCATATTGACGTATTTAAATTCATCCGAAAATTTAAACTGAAAAAATGGTTTGCTACCCATTAACCAGCACTTACCAACAGAAGACATAGACACAGAGAGAAGTGAACTCACCATTGAAGATCTTAATTATATTAAATTACTTAGATCATTGGAAGACAACTCGAACGGCGATTCATGAAACCATTTATGAATTAAAAATACAACAAAGCAGTCTTGCACCTAAAGAAATGAAAAATAACTCGAAATGTATTCCTCAACTGATGCCAGATAATTTAATAGATGCTTTTTACAAATCTGTAACATAAGATCTTAATGATGCTTTTGATGCAAGCAATAAAAGTAGAATACCAAAGGCAAGACAAACATTTGACAACCTGTCACCAACAGAAAGAAAAGCTCTAAAGGAGTTACAACAAAACTATAAACTAACGATTAAAGCAGCTGATAAGGGCGGAAAAATTGTAGTGATGAATCGTGAAGATCATTTAACAATGGCTTATAATCATTTAACAACACCATTATGCTACAGGGAATTACCATCACACCCTAAGCTAGACATTTTAAAGGAATTTACAGAAGCAATCTCAGGATGGCATCGTCAAGGACTCTTAACAGATGAAGAAAAACAAGCACTAGAGACCAAACCCCCCACATTACCGACCATATATTTCCTATAGAAAGTTCATAAAACACTTGAGCGGATTACAGAAGGGAGACCTATCCTAAGTGGGATAGGTTGGGCTACTGTTAATTTGGCTGAATACATTGATAACATCTTAAAGCCTAAAGCAAGCATAACCAGAGCTTATTTGAAAGATACGACATCGATCATCAATAAACTATCAGAAATTGATTGGAAAACTTGGTACATCTTGGTCACATGGGATGTGACAGCTTTATATACATCAATTAAGCATAACATAGCACTGGATGCGATTGACTACACCTTCTCTCATAATACAGCATCAAACTATCAATCTATACAGATGCTTAAAGAAATGTTGCTCCTAACTTTGACGAATAATGCTTTCCTATTCAATAAAGAGTACTACAGGCAAACCTGTGGCATAGCTATGGGAGTAGAATATGCTTCGGCTTTAGCTAATATTGTGATGGCTATGTATGAAGACCAATACATATACTCGGATATAGACTATGAAGACAAAGTTGTTTTATGGAATCGATACATTGATGATGTTTTTTTCATCTGGAAAGGGAATTACGATCAACTACAAAGTTTCAAACAAAGAGCAAATAAAAATTCTTTAGGAATACAATTTACTGGAGATTCAAGCACATCAGACGTCCATTTTTTAGATCTTAGAATTTACATAAAAAACAATGAAGTGCTGACTAAAACCTATAGAAAACCAATGGAGGCGAACTCAACTCTGTACAAGTGAACTAAACCTGTATCCTTCTCAATGTTACTGCATTCTGCCAACATCATATAATATAATAGTTGCTTATTATATAGCACAAGCGACACCATTCCTGCAGTTTAGTAGCACTTTACATAGCAGGTGTTATTCACCAATGTGTGGCACTCAACGTATCCACCTCGGAAGGAAGCTGGGCTGAGTCATCCCTGCAGTGGGAATCAAACCTGTGAAGTGCAGGCTGATCCCATGTCAGAGGCCAGTGCTTGACTTTGTGAGCTATGAGCCTGGGCATGTCACAGCCACATTGCTGCAGGGGCTGCCCATACCAACGTGGCTATCTGACTGGCATTGAACACGTGGCCTACTATATACACACACAGATCTCTGCAGGTACATTAACTTGTTAAGCTATCCTATTGGGACTGTCATTTGTAATATGCAAGTGAAATGTAGCTCTGCAGCATGTGTTCAACTTGCTAAGCTATCCCGTTCACTTAAAGATTTTTTCATACAGCAGACAGATGCCTCCATCTTGTGTTAATTGTGGGAGTTTTCTTTCTACCCCCATTCTATACAGTGTAAACGTTTTTTGGTGCAGGAGATTAAATGCTCTAGCCCATATCATTATGTGTGGGGCAATACAGGTGAACTCAAAGCCACAAAGGTAATCAGAATGTGTGCATATTCGATGCACACATTCTGCACACATTCTGATGCCCCTTTTTTTTACCCATTTGCACATTTGCGCTATATCAGTCAGGAGATGGAATATGCGTTAAAATGCACAGAAAACAAAGACATCTCTCAGTTCCTGTTCGCAAAAGGTGCAGGGGAGTGCACATTGCATGGCAGGTTCTTTCCTGATTCCCTCATGCTTTCTTTAAAGTCTGATGGCTGCGGCATGATAGGTTGCTGCCCTACTTGCATTTCTATGCCTCAATCAGGGAAAGGAAATGCTTGCTTGTTTTGCTGACATTTCACATTGACAAGTCATTTAAAGGCCTGTCATGGAGAAATGTGCTCCTGCCGCGCCGCGGGTGCTGCAAGCCTGTAGCGCATTACTGGAGCGATTTAAGGGTTCTGGCCAGGAACGCATTTGTACTGCAGCAGAGCCCCTGAGAAATGTGAGGTTCACCTTTGAGAATAATCTGACCTGCCAATTTCCCAAATGGGGCCTTAAAAACAACACCTCCTCTGCGCGGCCACATAATGTCAATAGTGCATTGAACCGAATGCCCTTGGGGTAGTTGATAGTCGATGTTATAATACATGTTGCATCCAGAACACACAGCTCTGCACTCAAACCTGTACTGCCTGACACACACACACACCTCTGCAGCATCGCACAGGCAAGTGCTGTGGCTGGCCTCTACTTCGCGTGTTTGCACTGTTGCTAATTCATCAGTGCCTCGAGATGACTGACAAGTGGCACACGGGTCATAAATCGGTCTATGTACCCGGTAATCACGCTGGCTATAGACACCACGCCCGACCCCCTCAGATCTTCATGGGAAGACCCAAAAGCATTGGACGCTCGCCCACTGGGGAAGAAGCCACCGTGCGTTCAGGTGTGTAACATGACCACTTGCCTTTTCTACCTAACTCTCAGAGTTGTTTTATTTTTTGTGCTCAGTCATTTTGGTCCACCCTCTGGCCTCTATTTGCTTTGTCTTTCTGTCTTATTTATTTAATTTTCTATGCTCGGGGATCGAAGCTGTGTTGCTCCTGTCGTTCTGCTGGTAAGGCGTGCACGTTGCCCCTGGGCTATCCTCGTGAGACTTGTTTAAGCTCCTCTCTCTTCATATCTTCCTCTTTCTTCACTCCTTTTTGCTCGTCATTTCCATTTGTTTCCTACATCAAACTCTTTGCCTTCTACGTCCTTATTTCGAACACTCACGCCGCTTGCTCCCCACACTCTCTGGCACACCAGTCTCTTTGTTTCCCTCTCTGGTTTACCGCTCTCATTTTTCTGACCACTACCCTTTTCAGCCCCTGCCCTTTCCTTAAAATGCTGCATATATCTCGTGTCCTACCCATCAGCCCCCCACTCTGCCCACTCTCGCTTCTCCCCACTTTTCTCATCTGAGTCTCCACTTCCTATCTTCTCCTGTCTCCTTCATTCCGTTTCTGTACCTCCTGTTAGGCGGAAACCTGTGCAGTTCCCTCTGGGACCACTGCAAAAGATTTAGGACTACAGGTGTTTGGCGGTGAACCCACTTGGTAGCAGTCTGTACCACACAGATTCACTTGTTAGCTGTGGCTGAGCAGTCAGACTTCCCTCAAGAAGAGTTGAGCAGTATGTG
Organism: Ambystoma mexicanum; assembly: GCF_040938575.1. Lineage (NCBI taxonomy): Eukaryota > Metazoa > Chordata > Amphibia > Caudata > Ambystomatidae > Ambystoma > Ambystoma mexicanum. The sequence continues at coordinate 202,354,267 of NC_090929.1, read as the reverse complement.
GAGTATACAAAATAGGGCAATTCTTCACAGCAAGACAAGCAAACACGCAACAAGGCTTAGTGTAAAGATATTAAGGTATTTATTTATAACAGAACATCTATGGAAAACACTAAGACAAATCACGGCAAACAAATCAAACACAATTACTCTACGAAGTAGAAAACAATCAATCCCCCTAGCAATATGGACAACTCTAGGTTCTACTGGTACCACTTATTTTCAGACAGAGGTGTATACCTCAACCTAGATGACACTCGAATATTAGTTAGGACGGGAGAAAAAAAGATAGACAGGTTATGAAATCAACACAGTTCAATCCCACGCGGATAAAGTGCAAGGCAGGAAGGCAAGAATCACAACAGATCATAAAGTTCAGAGGCCAGGCCCACTCGGAGAGAGGCAAGGCGCGATGTCCCAAAAAGTCTCTAGTGGAGATGCATTCAAGTCTTTATAGCAAATTGTTATCGCAGATTGAACCAGTTCAGAACAAAGAATGAGAAAAGCTTGGAGGCGACCCAACGGAACGGAGAGGATAAGACAACTCACTCGAACCGATAGAAAAGGGAAGCCAGGCGGACACGGTACCTTGTTGTGGAGGGCAGCTCCGGTGGGGGTAGTTGTTCCTGGTGGTGGATGCACGTCGGGTCTTTGCCAAGAGTAGAGAGGTTCTCGTCGTCGAAGAAAGTGAAGTCCGGTGCACCACCAGGGAAGAGACCAGCCGCGGAGTGCTCCGTCACAAGGCACCACCTTTTGGTCGCGGTACAGGGGTAGTGGCTATCCGGTTGCCGAGGTGCTCTGCACGGGCAATTCGACCACTGCGTCCTGAGGCGAATAAAAAGCAAAGGGGACTGGTTGTTCCCACCAGTCAGGGGAAGAGACTCTCCGGCAGGGAGATCTCCTCTGTCGTCGGGAAGTGGTGAGTCGGTTCCGCAGGGCTCCACCGGTGGTCTTGTCGTGCAGGTCGGCTCAGCGTTACCCTCGTCGGATTCTTAGGTCCTGTGGCGACTTCTGAAGATCCAGTCCCAAAAGCCCTGCTTTTATGCAGAAAACCCCCATTCATTCAGCCTAGCTGTCAATCAACACATGCTAAGTGGTGAGCGGGAAGGCTCACCACCTGAGCCAATCACTCCAGAGTGCGACCGGAGTTGGCAAGGCAACTCGGTCCAGGGTGCCTAAACCCCCTCCCACAACACTGTGGTAACCCAGACAGAATGGCACCACTTTGGAGGGTCTCTGTACAGAGCCTGCCAAAAGTGGAACAAAGGGCTCGACCTTTGGTTTAGGAGTCACAGAGACGAACACAGACGCCATTTTACAAACCGAGTTCTGGCAGAAAATACCATCCCATACTTATTTAAGATAAGTAGACCGGTGGTACGTTAGAGATTAACGAGAAAAAGTATCAATCTCCAACAATGGGACGAATCCCATAGGGTTATGTCCGGGGTCGAACATAACAAGTAGTTTCCACTGCCACCAGCCAAAACTCGACGAGGGGGGACGGGACAGTGCCCCCTCGAATAACAGATCCAGGAGTAATCGAATTACCCCTACTAGTACATCCACAATAAGATGGTTGGTACTAGTCCTGTTAGTAAATTTAGGTCTAGTAAAGCCAATGGTGACTTTACATGCCCGGGGAGACAGTAGTCAGTCCCCGGGTATGGAGTCTATGGTGGGGGATCCGCTAGGACGCCCCCGTGTTACGGCACGTAGGGTGTGGTGTAACACACATAGAAAAACATATGAGACCCTATGGAGTAAAAGACCCCATAGCCCATAGAACACATTGACATTCAAAGGAATTACACACATTCATGTCCAAGAGTGGGAGGAAAAGAGTCTCACTCTTGGCAGGATGGAAAAAAACAAACTCCCGAAATCCAGCAAAGCTGCTGGGGGACTCACTAGGTTAGGAAATTCAGCCTAAACAGAGAATTCTCCCTAACACTCGCTCCCCCCCCAGACTAAGGGACAGGAGGATTTAATCGACTCCTGGATGAATCTCATACCTCTAGTTGATGACATACATCCTAGAGAGACCATCAACATTTTGGAGGTGACATCCTGACCTGTGCTCAATGGCGAAATCAAACCCTTGCAGGCAGATCGACCATCTCAATAGTTTTGGGTTTTCCCCTTTCATTTGCATTAACCATCTCAAGGGTTGGTGGTCAGTCTGAATGACGAAAGTAGAACCATACAAGTACGGCCTAAACTTCTTCAGAGCCCACACGATAGCAAAGCACTCTCTTTCGATTGTTGCCCACCTTGTTTCAGGATCCTTCAGCTTGCGGCTGATGAAGCAAACGGGGTGCTCCCTACCTTTCCCATCCAGTTGACTGAGTACGGCACCTATTCCTACATTCGAAGCATCTGTCTGCACAATGAAGTGTTGGCGGTAATCCGGAGCTCTGAGTACTGGGGCTTGGCAAAGAGCCTTTTTCAGGTTTTCAAAAGCCTGATTGCATTCCTCGTTCCATCTAACCTTCTTAGGAAATTTGGGCGAGGAGATGACATTCAGTGGAGAAGCTATGGTCCCATAGTTCTCTATGAAATTCCTGTAATACCCAGTGAGGCCTAGGAAGGCTCTCACCTGGGTATGAGTAGTCGGTGTCGTCCAATTTTGCACAGCTTCAATCTTACTGAGCAAAGGCCTTATTTCTCCACCGCCTACCTCATGCCCAAGATAGACTACCTTACTCTTTCCAATTTGGCATTTGCTCGCCTTTATGGTCAGATTGGCTTGTCCAAGAGCCTGCAAAACATCTCTCAGGAGGGTTACATGTTGTTCCCAGGAATTGCTGAACACTGCGATGTCATCCAAGTATGTCATGCAGAAGTCCTCCATCCCATTCAGAACCTGGTTTACCATCCGTTGAAACGTAGCAGGTGCATTCTTCAATCCGAAAGGCATTACCTTAAACTGGTATAAGCCAACGGGGGTAGAAAATGCAGTTTTCTCCTTGGCATGGTCTGTCAGGGCTATTTGCCAATAGCCTGACGTCAAGTCAAATGTGCTGAGAAACTTGGCGGCGCCAAGTTTATCCACCAACTCATCTGTTCTTGGCAAAGGGTGGGCATCAGTCTTGCTGACTGCATTAAGAGCTCTATAATCCACGCAGAATCTAATTTCTTTAGATCCGGCCTTTGGTACCAACACAACTGGGCTAGACCATGGACTAGTAGAGGGCTCTATTACCCCGAGATCGAGCATCTTGCTGACCTCACCTTTGATGTGGGTTTGTACGTTTTCTGACATGCGTATCCTCTGCTTTTGACTGGCAGACAGTCACCAGTGAGTATGTCGTGCTGGCCCCAAGGGGTCAAGCCTGGTGAAAGCGAGAACAGAGAGTCAAACTGATTCAACATAGATTTGCACTCTTCTTATTGCTCGGGTGTCAGATTGGAGGAGAGATTTACTCCTTCAATTTTTTCATCTAAAGGTAAGCCTCTGAGGAGATCCGGAAGAGCTTCACTCTCTTCTTCTTTCTCGGATGGCGCTAGAAGCAACGCTCCTACATAAGGTCGCGAGACATACGCTTTAAGTCGGTTGGTGTGAAAGACTGTCGGAGCCTCCTTGGGATTGCCCAAGTCCACCAGATAGTTAACCTCTCCGAGTTTACCCACTACTCGGAAGGGTCCCATCCACTTATCTTGCTAGGCCCTCTGCCTTGTTGGGATCATAACGAGAACGAGCTGGTCTTGAGCGAACTCAACCATGTTAGCCTTTTGATCGTGCCAGTGCTTGACCAATGCTTGTCCAGCTTTCAAGTTATCACTTGCTTCCGTCATCATGTGTGACATTCTCCTCTGGAGACCTATCACGTAGTCAGTCACTCTGACTGGCTTGGGGGAAGGAGCACTCTCCAACCCCTCCTTAATCAGGGCCAATGGACATCTGACGGGATGACCATAGAGTAGTTCGAAGGGAGAGTAACCTACTCCCTCCTGAGGGACTTCTCTATAAGCAAAGAGAAGGCATGGCAGTAGAAGGTCCCACTTATGCTTAAGGGGTTCCTCTAAAGCACCTATCATGCTCTTCATGGTTCGGTTGAACCGTTCTACCAACCCATTCGTTTGTGGGTGGTAGGCTTTTGAGAACTTGTAAGTAACTCCACAGGTTTTCCACATGGCTTTCATGTAGTGGGACATAAAGTTTGACCCCCTGTCAGAGATTACTTCCTTAGGAAACCCGACCCTAGTAAAAATACTAAGGAGGGCCTTAGCCACAGCCAGCGCTGTAACAGTCCTCATAGGAATTGCCTCAGGATACCTAGTAGCATGGTCTACTACAACAAGGATAAACATGTTGCCTGAGGAGGTTGGAGGATCAATGGGACCAACAATGTCAATCCCTACTCTCTCAAATGGGACTCCCACAACTGGGAGAGGCACTAAAGGTGCCACATTCTTGGAGCCAACCTTACCAGAGATCTGGCAGGTGTGGCAGCTCCTGCAGTGTTTTTCTACTTCGGCCCCCTTCTTCGGTCAATAGAAGTAGAGAGAGAGCCTTTCCTTAGTCTTCTTGAAACTCAAGTGACCAGCCAAAGGAATCTCGTGGGCTAACTGCAAGAACTGTGGTCTGTTCTCTTGGGGTACTACAAGTCGTTTGTAGTCTCCAGGTGCAGACTCGGTCGGTTCACTGTAGAAGAGGCCATCTTCCCAGTGCAACCTGTATTTCCCAGGCTCTTGCCCTTCAGCCTGAGCTTCTGCCTGGTGGCAAAGACCTTCCAGAGTTGGACATTCTCTCTGTCCCTTACTGAAGTCTGCCCTGCTGGGTCCACCTTCTGCCAGTAAAGACTGCTGCTCAGGATGGTCAACAGGATCCAGATCTCCAATGAGTTCCTGGCCTTCCATTAGCTCTTCCTCAGAGTCTAATTCTACCACACAGGGTTGTACCTCCCTCTCAGCCTCGGCTGGGGGTGGAGTTACGGGTGTAACTTTGGACAACCGGGGTAAAGTCCGTGTTGGCTGCACTGGAATGCTGGCTGCTGGTTTCGGGATAGAAGCCTTAGGTTTCCCTTTTGCTTCTGATGTCTTGGAGACAGCGGCCGACAATTCCAGTGGAGCAGGAGTGATTTCTTTCTTCATCATCTCCTCGAGAGTACCGCGTATGGTCCTCTCTCTTGCAGGTCTGGTTAGCTCCTGTAACCGTTTACTAGGAGGTCTGGGAGTATGCGTTACAACTCCGAGAGTTTTCAAATCGTTACCCAACAGTACGCGTCCTGGTACCTCATTCTGTATGCTGACAGGTATCTTCACAGTCATGTCGTTACACTGGATGAGAACTGGTAATTGGGGAAGCATCTGCACAGGCCCTCCAGCTAACTTGGTGAGGCGTTTGGGTGCCTTAGCAACATCCTCGGCCTGAAAAAACGATTTATCCACCACAGTTATGCTGGCCCCAGTGTCCCTAATGGCAGGAGTCTCCTGACCATTCACCTGGACACTGTCCTTATAATACTCTTTAGTATTATCGGGGATAGAATTATAGACATCTAAATTCTGTTGTTCCCACAACCCCAGAGATACTAAAGAAACGCTGGCTGAGACTCCAATGGGTTTGTCAGCTAGCAGTAGAAAGTTTCCACTTGCCAGTTGGACTTCCTCCTCTGGAGCGAAGGCTAAGGAGACAAGCTGGACCCCTGAAGGTTTACCCTTACATCTGGGATCTCCTTTCACGTGATCAGTCGAGCCACAAACAAAGCATTTACAGAATGCTTTCTGGAATGGTGGCTTGTTCTGACCTCCTTCCGGTTTGGCACCAGAAGACACACTATTCTGCTGTGGTTTTCCTTGTGGCTTACCCTTCTGGTTTGACTTGGAGCCCTCTTTGGAATGTGAGTTATTAGAATTCTCTTTTGAGTCTTTTTTAGGCTGTCTTCCCTCATCCTTTTTCTGAGTTGCCCCAGAATCCTTGTGAGTAGCCCTGTTGGCAGCCCACAAGTCAGCAGCGTTAGCTAGTGCCCGGGAATCCAATTCCTTCGAATCAGCCAAGTGCTGTCTGAGCTCAGGAGAACAGGCATCATAAATAGACTCCAACATAAAAAGATTCCTCATACCCTCATAAGTGTTCACTTTGTAACCCTTAATCCATCCCTCTAAGTTTTTCAACCCTTTACTCACCCAGGTAGCCCAAGGGGTACCATCATGCTTTTTGAGGGTTCTAAACCTCTTAAGATACTGGGAAGGGGTCTTCCCGAATCTAGCTATTAAAGCTAGTTTCACACTTTCGTAATCCGTCTTATCCGCCTCCCCCAACTCCATTACCACTTCAGTCGCAACAGGAAGGAGCCTAGAGAACAACCAGGGAAGTAAAGCATTTCCGGTGATGTCCTGGAGCCCATGATTATATTCAAACAGTTTCAACCAATCCAACACATCCAATCTCGGTTCATACATACCCACTATTTCCTTCGGCATCCGGGGTCTTTTGGCACTGGAGCTCCTAGAGGAACCAGAGGAGAGAGAAGCATTTTCCATAGACAACTTTTTTATCTCTAACTCGTGATTAAGTTCTATTTCTCTGAGCCTTAACTCAGCTTGCTTCTGCTCAGCCTGGGCATTCATCCGTCTGAACTCGAGCTCTTGGTTTCGTTCAGATTGAGCCAAGAACCGTTTATATTCTAATTCAAGCTTCATTTTTTCTAGTTCAAAATAAGCAGGGTTACTTGTGGGACCTGGTATGGGCCCCGTAGGCACAGCTGGTAAGGCAGGTAGAGGAGCAGGGGAGACAGTTTTGTTAGCCTCTCCGTCCTCGTCAGCCTCTTCATCGCTATCATCAGGATTATGATTCAGATCAACACCATTACTGTTATCTACTGTCGCTGGAGAGATTGGTTCCTCTGAACCAGTACCCAGACTTTGATTTGCCAGCAATCTCTCTATTAGTTCTAACTTCTTGCCTCTTACAGGAAGATTCTCTTGCCTACAGAGAGCTCACAGACTCTCAGTATTTTCACCTGACAAGGACTCTTGACTGTAAGTTTCCATCGTAGACATGTTTTTTGAAAGTTGCTTTTTGTGCAAAGTTTTGTGGTTAGTTATCCTACAGTGTCGAAAAGCACTCTAAACTGTATACTCGATACAAATCCCACCGCTGTACACCAGTGTTAGGCGGAAACCTGTGCAGTTCCCTCTGGGACCACTGCAAAAGATTTAGGACTACAGGTGTTTGGCGGTGAACCCACTTGGTAGCAGTCTGTACCACACAGATTCACTTGGTAGCTGTGGCTGAGCAGTCAGACTTTCCTCAAGAAGAGTTGAGCAGTATGTGGAGTATACAAAATAGGGCAATTCTTCACAGCAAGACAAGCAAACACGCAACGAGGCTTAGTGTAAAGATATTAAGGTATTTATTTATAACAGAACATCTATGGAAAACACTAAGGCAAATCACGGCAAACAAATCAAACACAATTACTCTACGAAGTAGAAAATGATCAATCCCCCTAGCAATATCGACAACTCTAGGTTCTACTGGTACCACTTATTTTCAGACAGAGGTGTATACCTCAACCTAGATGACACTTGAATATTAGTTAGGACGGGAGAAAAAAAGATAGGCAGGTTATGAAATCAACACAGTTCAATCCCACGCGGATAAAGTGCAAGGCAGAAAGGCAAGAATCACAATAGATCATAAAGTTCAGAGGCCAGGCCCACTCGGAGAGAGGCAAGGCGCGATGTCCCAAAAAGTCTCTAGTGGAGATGCATTCAAGTCTTTATAGCAAATTGTTACCGCAGATTGAACCAGTTCAGAACAAAGAATGAGAAAAGCTTGGAGGCGACCCAACGGAACGGAGAGGATAAGACACCTCACTCGAACCGATAGAAAAGGGAAGCCAGGTGGACACGGTACCTTGTTGTGGAGGGCAGCTCCGGCGGGGGTAGTTGTTCCTGGTGGTGGATGCACGTCGGGTCTTTGCCAAGAGTAGAGAGGTTCTCGTCGTCGAAGAAAGTGAAGTCCGGTGCACCACCAGGGAAGAGACCAGCCGCGGAGTGCTCCATCACAAGGCACCACCTTTTGGTCACGGTACAGGGGTAGTGGCTATCCGGTTGCTGAGGTGCTCTGCACTGGCAATTCGACCACTGCGTCCTGTGGGATGTTTTTATTCATGCATCCGAGCCCTACCTCAAAAACTGTGCAGTACTGGCATTGAAAACATCATGATGGCCAGAGATTCCCAGAAAATGCCCAGGGAAGTGCATGAAGAATAGGCTGCCACCCATTTTGCCGATGTTATGGGCACAGAAGGGCACTGCCTAAAACCACCATTGGACTACCCACACAGTAGCCTGAAACCATTGGGAATGGCAATGCTGATTGCCAAAAGCAACCTAGAATTGTGGGGAATTCATTTTCTTAAATCCCAAAAATGGGTGCATTACCAGTACTCACCACTATCAGAAAGCCGGTGTTTTAAAACAACACCAGACTTTTTTGTGTAAAACTGAATAAATGAACCCAAAGCAGGCCAAAGAAAGACTTACTGAGAGGTGGATCCAATGTAAAGTTATATTCTGAAGTGACTTGAAGGTTTATAACAAGACTGGCTGAGCTGTGGATTTCAGCAGTTTAAGTAAATTTGGACTGAAAGACACTAAAAATCTAAATGTTTAAAAGAAATGAGTGACCTACTTTTGAGTGTCACATAGGTTGCAATTGTTTAAATGTCATAGTTTTAAACTTAGAATCAGCATTCTAGCTGCATATGTAAAAATGGTTAGTTTTATTTGAATGCAGAAAACTGTGTAACTAAAAGTGACATTAGCTGGGGCCTGGCTTAAGGAACTGAATTCTGCCCACCAGCTACCCCCGACAGGAGATGAGACTTGCACAACAGCTGTGTTCCCAGGCCTAGCTGCCTTTTGCTGTTCCCACCAAAAGGGATATGACACTTCTCTGATTGAATTACCTGGGCTCTGCAGAAAATTGAACAAAGCCCTGTCCTGACTCAGGCAAATGTTTTATTGATGGGAGTCGTAAATGTGGCTTCCTCCTGGAAGGAAAGGGCAGGAGCACTGCATGTGAGAGCAAGCTGGCTTGGCAGAACTGGAAAAACCAGAAATTCAACCTTATGCTGGGGGGAAACCACACCCCTTTGGGGCCAGAACATAACTCTAAAAAGATGGATCATTCATAGAGCGGACTTGTGAAAATTTTATAAATGATACCATAATTCTTGTGATTTTTCTGCCCACATTTTAAGAGGTTTTTAGAACCGGTGGTATGATCTGGGGGCAAGCTAGCAGTTAAGAGGGTATTACTTAAAATGTATGCATGTTAAAAAATCTGACACTTCATCAATTAATGTCCATACTCCTTGCGCACATGTGTGTAAATTTGGGTTAATGTCCGATATTGCAAAACCAGTTAAAAAGTGCAAATGTTGCCATTTCTGAATGCAAGCCCCCAGGAAGAGCAGATTTGGACAGGGTATACCTCCTGTGATATGTGATGGGTGCATGTAATTTTAAACAAATGTGTACCTGTGCAAATATGTCTTTTTGATCAAATATAGATTGTGTGCAATTTGACAGGGGAGTGTCCTTTCTGAAAGCCATTAAATGACATCATTCTGACACACAATCCTGCTCTCCAGTGAGAACGCAAAGAATTCTCCAACCTATCAGAACTCTGAAGGGGTTGGGCCTAGAAAGCTAGCCTCTCCACCCACTTTCAAAACACATAAAAGCAGACAGTCAGGACAGATAGGGACATTCAATTCCATTTGCTGCAACGCGCTCTGCCGGACCACACAACATCCAGAAGATACTAGATTCAACACTTAGACTTTAAAACTCCAAAGAACTTGATTCAGAACTCAAAGCAAGGGCCTACACCCACAAACTGAGAACTCTTCTCAGTGGGCCTCAGCATCCAGCAAACCTAACAGCGATAGCAGCATCCAGGAGCCGTGCAGATCAGCGCTGGGTCCAGAGAAAGCTGTGCAGAAAGATCCAGAAGCAGTGCTGTACCCAGAGAAAGCAGAGCAGTATCCAGAACCAGAGGCAGAGCAGAGCTGACCCAGACCGCTGTTCGCAGAACCAGAGAGCTGACCCAGACCGCTGTGCGCAGAGACCGTCCGTGGCGAGTGAAGAAAACCTGTTGACCAGATCCGTGGCGAGGCCCATTTATTTCAAAAATATATTGTGAGTACCTAGCAGAACTGTGCAGAACCAATCTCTTAGTTAAAATAATATAATTCAATCTATTTTAATCTAACCAGAACTGTCTCCTAACTGTCACCTGTCATTTGCAAAGCTGTCACCTGTCATTTCTAGTTGCTAGCTGTAACTTGTCACTTTGAACTTTTAAAATTTAAAATCTGAAAAACGACCTTTACCATATCGCTCATATCTCCGTGACCGTTTGTCTTAGAGACTTGCCGTAACTTTCCTCTGACAGCTGGGAATCTTGGCTTTTCAACGGACCTAGAACCGCATTCCTATTCCCTATACTTTTGCCGCAATCGTGAAAAACGCACTCGCGAATTTTACCGCGATTTGCAAATTTCTCCACGTGTGAAAACAGCAGCTTCCTTGCTTTCATTTGCCAAAAATTTGTTTAACCTGCCAATCATTCCTAGAACATTGCTAAAGTAAGCCTGAACTAATTTAAACCAATTAATCCTCACCCTGAACCTCTAGAGGGAATTAAAAGCATTTTAGCATATTTTTCACTTCATTGCCAGCACATATAAAAGCATCTTGGGCCTGTGTTTCAAACTTCTGTAGTCTAAGCTTGCTGGGGTGAACGGGTTTACATTTGATTGCATTTCTGAGAACTGTGTGCTTTCCTTCCATTTCCTTGCATTGCATAAAGGGGGGGAGTGGATTGCCAGAGAAAAGTGATTACATTGTTTTGTTGAAATCATATTGAGTATTTTCGGTATTGCATTTCATTCAACATTGCATCCATCTGAACTTATATAAAGCATTCTCTACCACCTTATTCTTCTGTTCCTATTCACAAGTGTGCTAGTGCCAGACTATCCATTATTGATTACTGCGCAGATTAAGTGTGATATTCAATTATTAATTATTATAAAGTGTGATATATATATCGATTGTTTAAATTATCAAATAAACCTTTTAAACTTGCAAAACAGAACTACTTCTTGGCTCAGTGGGGTCAGGGGGATTCCAAGAGAGGGGTGTTATATAGGGGTAGTCATCCAGAACGCATGAACTGGACATAAAGATATATCAATAAGGGTTTTCATTCAGTATTCTAGACTAGGCGTTGACTTAGCTGTAGTGTTGAATTGAATCCTCTTACAAATTGGGGGCTCGTAGCCGGGGATTCCGGATTAGATCTATCACTTGTGCAGATTAATACAGTGTGCCAGCTGACCAGATACACATATCCAGTCGGATCACCACGCTGTGTTACGCTGTAAAGCACTCCTCAAAGGAACGCTCTAATGAAAAGGTCTGTTTTGCAAAAATAAAATACAAACTTCTGTAAGTCAGGAAGGAACTCAAATTCCAGAATGACGACCTTGGTAGATATGAAAATAGCCAGAGAGCACTTCTTACATAAGCTATTTGTGAGAGGTGAGTGGACCCATCAGGACCAGACGGTCTGGTTGCAAGCAATCGCACCCCAGATCACGGAAACAGGGTCAGATACATGGAGAGACCAGGGTCCCTTACATGTGGCCCTGAGTGAACTATATATGTCCTCTAAGGCCAAGGATGAGCACAACAAGATTGCCAGGGTAGCGGCATATTTATATTTACATATGGGAGCCATGCAGGACAAATGTGCTGAAGGCCAAGATCTGGCGAGTAGGCAACTTCTGGCATTACAGAAGGCCCAATCTGATCTGGACTCTTCTGAGCAGAGGCTGCAGAGGAGCCAGGAGTCAGAAAATGATAGTAGGCAGTATATCATTAAAATAAAAGAGGACATGGATATACTGCAACAGGAAAAGGCTGACCAGGATACTAGATTTCTGGCCCTGCAGAAGGAGCACCAAGACAGTTTGGACTCCTTACTGCAGAGCCAGAAAAAACTGGAGCAACAATTAGACTTTAACAGGGCGTGCACGGAGCAGGTAGCCACCCTGCAAAGTCATCTAGATAGAGTGAAGGCAGAGAGCAACAAGCTGATTTTGAAAGACCTGGATACCCAGGCAGAGTTTGATGAAGAACGCCAGAAAGCTGGTGCCTTTCAAAGGCAGAGGGATGACCTGGTGGCACAAATGCAGGCTCTTAGCCAGGAAAGAGACACCTTAGGCCAGGAAGTCTGCCATTTAAAAAGAAAAACAGAAGAAAATCACTTGGCCCTCCAGGGGCTGGGTGACCTCCAAAAAGAACACCAGAACTTGTTAGAACACACCAGGAGGGTGGAGGATGCTCTGGCAAGAAAGGAGCAGGCCAATAGGGACACAGCTCAGGAGGTAACCCTCCTGCAGCAAAGACTGGCCCAGTGCTCCAGGACCAATCAGGAAACGCAGAGAGAGAATGAGGCTCTCTGCCAGCACAATGATAGGCTCCAACAACAGGTAGCGATACAGGAGAGACTGATAGAGTCTAGTAAGGCCTTAACTGAGGAACTGAAGGCGCAGGCTCTTGCATTGCAACAGGGAGCAGGGGCGGATAGAGACCAGGTTCGCTGGGAAAGGGAAACTCCTGAGCATAACCTCAGGAGCCCTAGTACCAGAGGCCTTTATCTCTCTCAGTCCCTGGACACTGCCACCCTCATGTCCCCTGGCGCGCATGAGCACCGGGCCACAGGGATGGCAGATTACTATCCAGCCAGAAGCATGGGGCTCATAGGCCAGTACCTCCCAGGAATGGATGGGCGGGCATCCGGGTATGGGCACCCAAGCACAGGGCAATTTAGTGGGGAACCCCAGGAGAATAGGCCCATTAAGGGCATCCTGAAAACTTCTGCCCAGTTAGGTCAGTGGGGGGGGTACCCATCAAATCCTGGCAGCAAAGAGGAATCTGAAGACTCCTCTGAACGGCGCAGGACACAGGAGACCAGGTCACCACATTCTGCCAGCCATTCCCAGGCTCGCAGAATCCGGGAAAACCTGGAAGATCAGACAGGAACCTCTGGGAGCAGTGCCTCTGAGTCAGAGGATGAATGGACCAGGGTTACCCGAACCAAAAAGGCCAATAAGGCAAAAAGGGCATTGCTTAAGGACCCATTGAAGCAAATAAAGGCAATAAGGAGTGTTATCATGCCTTATCATAAGAACGCCAAGTATTCCATATGGGAACACTTGGAGCTCTATGAGCAAATGATGGAGACTTTCCATTTAAAGGACAGCAGTAGCTGCATCCAGTACGTCAAATGGACATTCTCACCAGAATACTCCAGTTTCTTTGCGGGGTTGGAGGACCAAAATCATTTAAGATGGTCCACCTATAAGGCGGCCATCTTGAAACATTTTTCTGTTCACAGAAATCCTCAAGAGGCTCGCAAGGCAGCCTACAATTTGCAATGTGGGGAGGATCAGGCCCCACAAGAATTCGTGCAAGAACTGAAACGTGTCTTTGCGCAGACCACCAGAAGGGTGCGCACAGACAGCAGAGAATTTGTTAATACTTTTTTCCATGCCTTGCCCAAATACATAATGACCCAGCTCGTGAGAGATTTTCATGAGAAAAGATCTTTAGAATGGGTCATTGAACAAGCCACCCGCATCTACGAGGTGCAGAAACCGGTGGAAAACAAAAACCAGCCTAAAAACCCCAAAACCAACAGCACCCCTGCTGCTGCCAAGGTGGCAGAGGTAAAGGTTGCCCCCGTTTTGGATTTGGAGATGGGGGGGCCTAAAAACCTACCTGCACCTAATAATGCTAGGCCCAGAAGGTCCTCGGGCCAGTCACAGACAGGGAGCCAAGGAGGCAGCCCCACAAATGGGTTCCCTCGCTCTCCTGATTATGTAAGTCCCCGTTACAAGGGAAATCGACCCATCCTGGGTTATGTGTGGACTCCTCCAGCCCAAGGGGGGGGATCCAGCCAAGCACCTAACCCAGGGAACTTCCCTCCTAACTTCCCACCGGAGGGCAGAAATTCTCCAAATCCTGGGCAGAACTTTTTCCCCAGGTATCCACCCAACTTCCAGCCCCAAAATCATCCATCCTTCTTTCCCCAATTCCCTGAGCCCAGACAACCTAATCCGGGAGAGGGGAGGTCAAGGGTGGAGGGGTACCAAAATCTTCCCAACCAGGGGTACTACCAGAGAAGGGATAGCTACCCTTCCCGGGATCAGCCCAGGGGAGAAAATAGAGCCCCGTATCAGCCTGAGCGGGTTTCCCAGTTAGAGCGCCATATCCAAAATATGGCACGGGATCTGGGTCACATACTGAGGGCTCAACAGAACCCTCAGATGAGCGTGCCACCGCAGAATGCCCCAAACTCTGGACCTGGTGCTCCAGAACAATGACGGGGGCAGCACCCCAATAACACACCGGTTCCTAGGGAGGAGGCACAAGGGAAAGGGGGGTGTAAAGCCTTGGAGGAAGCTTCCTTCCCAACTTGTAAACAGCCCCTGGAAAACCAGGAACCGGAAACAAAATCTCCTGCCCCTGAAAGCCTGCCTCCCAAGGAGCAGAGGGGGGGTAGGAGAAACAAAGTACCCAAACAGACCCGTTTTGTGGAAGAAATACAGGTCTTCCAATTTGAGGGAGAAGGATCCTCAGAGGATCCTGGGAAAAGGATCTTCTCCTTCAGAGATGGGGGAACTCCTCACAAAGAAAAATGGGTCCCAAAGGATTCCAATCCAGACTGGGGAGATATGGAGACTGAGCTACCGCCGCCCATCATCTCATCCCAGAACCAACAGCAAAAAAATCCCCTGGTTCAAACCCATCCTGATGACTGCCTCCAAAAAGGGGGGGGCGGCCCAGAACCGGAGCCAGGGGAACCCACAATGGCTCTGATCTCCAGTTGCCAACTTTTTCTTTCAGATTCCCAAGGCTCTCCACAGAATTCTGCCCAAATCTCTTCGCTAGCGATGTCCAAAACCAGAAAGTTAGCCCACCAGTTGTCCAAAAATGTGCATTATCTGTGCCCCCTTGAGGAGAAGGAGGGAAGATACTATGCCCCGGTACAAGTACAGGGGCAGGGTACAATTTTGGCACTGGTGGACACTGGATCTCAAGCTACCCTTCTGTCCAGAAGGGCCTTTGACGAACTGAATGCAGGAAGGGGAGAGAATTACCAAATTCCTCTCACCTCTCTTCCTGGACAACTGCAGAACTTTGACGGGAAGGAAATTCCCATCGAGGGGACTGCAGACTTGGACATTAAGATCGGGCGACACAAGGTGAAACACCCGGTCATAGTAGTGACTCCAGAGGGCACCCCTTGTTTACTGGGGAATGACCTCCTGAGGAGGTTGTCACCCTTAATAGATTGCGTAAACAAGGTCCTCTGGACCCAGACTAGCTGACCAATAAAATTAAAACAGAGTGTCAACCATGTTAGTTTAAACGGCACCTGCCACATGGTTGAACAAAAATCTGACCAAGTAGAATTTCACTTCCAGAACAACCAAATTCCAGACGTGACAGTAATAGCAGTAGGACAACAGACTGGTGATGGGGGGTCCTCTCTATTTCTGAAAATCAACCTTCCTTCCAGTTTAAGGTGGTATTCCACACTGGAAGGAAACACCCTGAAATTCTTTACTAATCCACAACCAGAAACTCCCACTCCTATAGTCCAGAAAGATGTGAAATCAGCTCAGAGCCTGGCTGATATTCAGCAAATTGGAGAGCAGTTGTTCATCACTGTTCAGTTAAATGATGGGAAGGACTCTGTTCTCGCTCGAGTGTGTGTGAACAACGGTAAGAGCTTCATCAGCGAAGCCATGTTTCGCCAACTCCCAAAAGATCCAGCCATTCCCACATTCAAACTGATAGACAAATGGGAAATGGACCTGGAAGCACCCAATTCCAAACATCTCCTGCCAAGCAGGTGTATGCTCAAAATCTCCATTGGCAACAAGAGCATAGTCCACAATTGTTGGGTCGTGCGAGACGTCACTGCCGCTTTTTACTTAGGCAGTGACATTCTCAATCGCTTTGCCATTAGTTTGGACCTAATAAACTTCAAAGCTTCGTCCCGATTAGCGGATAATCCCATGGGCTTTGATGATCCAGAAAAAGCATTTAGGTCAGCTCAATTGCTACCTTATGCAGTTGAAATTCAGATCAAAGAGGAAGTCACCATCCCAGAAAGGACCCGACAATTCTCCCTGGAAGTGAAAGCTAAAAGAGGACAACATTTGAAAAACCCTGATGCTTACATACATCTAAACGCTTCTCTCCAACATCAAGGGTTGGGGGTAAACCCAACTCCATTAGTCAACATAGAACATGACACCATTCTAATAGAGGTGGATAACAGCGACTTAAAGAGTATTACTCTAGCCGCAGGCACCATTATTGGAATGGCGGTTGATGACCGACATTTTTCCATCGATTTAGGTAATGAACTGTTAGGACCAATCCCCAAGGACTGTTTTGACGGTGACAGTGAGGACAATACAACACCAGACAGGATTTTTACCCGGCATGGGGGGAACTTCCTGGTGTACACTTCTTGCCCTTATGGTAAGGAAGATGTGACTTGTGACTTCAGGAGGGATGAGGTGATTTTCCTTTCCCACCTGAAGCCTCCAGTCCAAATCAGCACTCTGACCAGGGACTTCTCCACCCAGCTGGAGGAGGCTGCTGAAATAGCCAAACCAGAAGTCTTTCCAGGCTTCAGGCAGATGGTGGAAGAGAGAGTCAACCTAGCTGATGCCTGTGTGACTCTGGAACAAAAGCAAAAGTTGAAACAAGTTTTCTTGGATTTCCAAGATCTCTTTGCGGAAGACTCGTATGACTGTGGTCGCACTGACATCCACACAACAACAATCCCCACGGACCCTGGCATGACTCCAGTGTTTGTGAAGCAATATCGTTTGCCTCTCGCATCCATGGAGTCCCTTACTGAAATAATTAAGAACCTTGAGTCCAGGGGAATAATCCGTCCAGTCCACAGCACCTTCAATAATCCGGTGCTGGGAATATTGAAGCCAAACGGCCAGTGGAGACTCTGCGCCGACCTCAGGGAGCTCAACAAACGGGTCCATACTTCCCGATGGCCTCTGCCCTACATTGACCAAGGGCTGGCCCAGATGGGTCACATGTATTCACTGCAATAGACCTGACCAATGGATACTGGACCGTGCCGGTCAGTAGGGAGGACCAATACAAGCTGGCTTTTACCTTTGGGGGCCAGCAGTATATATGGACCCGGACTCCCTTCGGATACCTTAACTCCGGTAATGAGTTCAATATTTTCCTACATAAGGCCATGCCCGACCTGGGTGCGAGGGGTAACCTGGCTTATGTAGATGATGTCCTCATCAAAAGTTCATCTGTGGAGGAACACATAGCGGAGATCCGTTATGTTCTGACGCAGTTGAGGGCCGCCGGAGCAAAACTTTCCTTTCAGAAAGCACAGTGGTGTAGAACCCGTGTTAATTTCTTGGGGCATGAGATTACTCCTCAGGGTCTCTGTCCCCAGGAAAAGAAGGTGGAAGCACTCCAAAAACTGAAAGACCCCACAACTCTGCGGGAACTAAGGAGCCTCCTTGGACTGACTAATTACAGCAGAAAGTTCATTGAGGGCTACGCAGAGATCACCAGACCCATGATTCATCTCCTGAAGGGGGGGGGTCAAGTGGGAATGGGGTCCAGAACAAGCCGAGGCAGTAAGACAACTCAAAATAAGCCTCTCACAAGCGCCCTGCCTAGCTTACCCTTTCAGAAACAAGGAATTCTTCCTGGAGACGGGGTTCTCTAATACGTGCTTGACGGCAGTATTATACCAAAAGCATGACAAGGTCAATAAAGTAATCTCCTATGCGAGCAAAACTTTATCCTCTGTTGAGGAAAAATTCAACAATTGTGAGAAGGCACTCCTGGCAAAGGTGTGGGCATTGAAGAATTACCGCCCGTTTATCCATGGGGAACACATCATAGTGGAGACTCCACACCAGCCTCTGCAATATCTCCAAAGTGATAGAATCCGGGCAGGAAATGTGAGTAATTCCCGAATTACTTCCTGGATTCTGTCAATGCAAGGCTTTCCTGTGGAGGTCAGATATGGCCAAAACAAGAAGAGTCCACTCGCGCAAGGTCTGGCTGACTTGCATGATTGTGCCAGAGAAAACTGTCTCGAGGACGAAAGTCTAAAAATAAAGGACAACATGGAGGCATACCGTAATTCCCCCCACAAAGTCTTTGAAGAAGACAAGTGTGAGGGAATGCCCACTGTATATGTGGATGGATGCTCTTGCCATGTTGACAACGACGGGGTGAAAGAACTGGTGGCCGGCGTAGGGAATGCATGGGTGAATGAGTCCCCAGAACCCTCCGCTGGATACAAAATTGGTCCCCGAAGTAGTCAGGTGGCAGAATTGATGGCTGTGCATCAGGCCATCCTCACTGCTGTCCAGCATCAACTCCACGAACTGGTCATAATCACAGATTCGGATTATGTACGGAACGGGTTCGTGGAGCACCTGGTTAATTGGAAAACCAGAGGCATGTTATCTGCTAACAACAAACCCTTGAAACATGGGAAGTGGATCCAAAACATTGATGATCTGGTCACCTCGAAAGGAATGACCATCTATTGGAAGAAGATCAAGGGTCATTCCAAAGTAGAGGGACCAGACAAAACTGGAAATGATTTAGCTGATCAGCTGGCCAAAACCGGGGC
This sequence comes from Ambystoma mexicanum, assembly GCF_040938575.1. Taxonomy (NCBI): domain Eukaryota; kingdom Metazoa; phylum Chordata; class Amphibia; order Caudata; family Ambystomatidae; genus Ambystoma; species Ambystoma mexicanum. The sequence goes on along the minus strand of NC_090929.1, from coordinate 202,335,519 downwards.
CATCCAAGGGGATCTAATTGAGATTGAGTCCCTGTTGGGGGAAATCCAGGTCACTGCTATCACTAGGTCCCAGACAAATGCTCACAACGACCTTTCAATTGCACAATGGAGTAAGGAGACCCCTGATGCTGATTTGATTACCGCTCAGAAGGGGGATCCAATTATTGGTAAGTTTTACCAACACCTTGAGGACCCTGAGAACTTTCCCCTGACGGATACCGATTATATTGGGAAAGAGGACCTAAGAGTGTTGATGAAATGTCCAAAAATGTTCCGAATCCAAGACGGTTTGCTGGTAAGGAAATCCAAAGCTGGCCACGATCAGTGGGTGGTTCCTACCTCATTCCGAAGCCTGATGTTAAGTCACGCCCATGATGCGGCCACCGCCGGTCATAGGGGGTTTCACACAACACTGGAAATCTTAAGAGAGGTTGCATACTGGCCACACATGGGGCAGGACCTCGACCAATACTTGAAGGGGTGTCTTGTGTATGCGCAATTTCAGCCGACGTCCCTCACACACCGCGCGCCTCTCCAAAAGCGGGGGATGACACTGCCATGGTCAGATTTGCAAATCGACTTTGTAGGCCCTGTGATTCGCTCGTCTAGAGGAAACAAGTACATGTTGACCGTTACATGCTTGTTTACCAAGTGGGTGGAATGTCTCCCAGCCCCAAATTGCAAGGCAGAAACTGCAGCTGCCCTGATGATTAACCACATCTTTTCCCGTTTCGGTCTACATCAAAGGATTGAGTCAGACAGGGGTAGCCACTTCACCAGTGAAGTAATGACAAAGATGTGGGAGATACTGGGGGTCAAAAGGAAGTTGCATATTGCTTACCGGCCAGCTTCTTCTGGGGCAGTAGAGAGATATAACCGAACCATTGTGAGCATATTAAAGAAGTTTGTGGCAGATTCTGGGCCAAGTTGGGATATCCGATTACCTCTGGTCCTAATGGCCATCAGATCTACCCCTTCATCTGCAACCAAAATGTCACCATTTGAGTTGATGACTGGACGCAAGATAGTGCTTCCTCAGCATTTGCTCTACAGAACCCAAGAGCAGACACTAATAAATGCCTCCACAACTCATGAGTATGTGGAGAATTTAAGGAAACACCTTCAACATGCTTTTGCCTATGCTCAGCGGAATCTAGAAACATCAGCTGAGAGTATGAAGACCCACTATGACCTGAAAACTTCCAGGAAGGAATATCAGGTGGGGGACCGGGTCTATTTATACAATTTCCAAAGGAACCAGGCCAAACAGCGAAAATGTTTGCCTACATGGAAGGGACCCTTTGAGATTATAGACAAAATCTCCCCTGTGGCCTACAAGATCCGCATCCCCAAAGGCGGTTTGGCAGAGGGGGAAGACAAGTGGGTCCACATAAACCAGTTGAAGTGTTGCCATTCCAGGCACACTCTGCAACAACTGGAGGAATCCTCTGGAATCCTAGAGGGTACTGTCTCAGATTAATTCAATTCCAACCCTAAAAGATCCTACATATAGCCTATCAAGTTCTGTGTTTCTCAAGTTTATGTGTTCCTGTCTCTTAATTTGAAAAAAAAATGTGCTTGTTTATATCGGTTGAGTTCTAAAATATATATGCCACCCCACTATATCAATGGTGGGGGAAAAATCTCTATGAATAGGTATTGCCGCTCTTCCTTTGTCGTCCTAGGAGAAAGAAAACCTGTAGACTGGCCAAGGAGGATGATCCGGAGACTGGGAGGACGATCCGAGGGGCCCGGGGTACCGGCCAAGATTCCCATCAGGACCGGCGAGGAGAACCGATCAACCAGTACCGGATGGAGGAAAAGATGCTGAACTGTGCCATCTATTGGAAGAAGATGAGGAAACATCCCAGGTCTTGCGAGTTCCATCAGTGAAACAGAATGGCCATCGCAAGAGGGGGGCTTGTGGGATGTTTTTACCCATGCATCCGAGCCCTACCTCAAAAACTGTGCAGTACTGGCATTGAAAACATCATGATGGCCAGAGATTCCCAGAAAATGCCCAGGGAAGTGCATGAAGAATAGGCTGCCACCCATTTTGCCGATGTTATGGGCACAGAAGGGCACTGCCTAAAACCACCATTGGACTACCCACACAGTAGCCTGAAACCATTGGGAATGGCAATGCTGATTGCCAAAAGCAACCTAGAATTGTGGGGAATTCATTTTCTTAAATCCCAAAAATGGGTGCATTACCAGTACTCACCACTATCAGAAAGCCGGCGTTTTAAAACAACACCAGACTTTTTTGTGTAAAACTGAATAAATGAACCCAAAGCAGGCCAAAGAAAGACTTACTGAGAGGTGGATCCAATGTAAAGTTATATTCTGAAGTGACTTGAAGGTTTATAACAAGACTGGCTGAGCTGTGGATTTCAGCAGTTTAAGTAAATTTGGACTGAAAGACACTAAAAATCTAAAAGAATCTTAAAAGAAATGAGTGACCTACTTTTGAGTGTCACATAGGTTGCAATTGTTTAAATGTCATAGTTTTAAACTTAGAATCAGCATTCTAGCTGCATATGTAAAAATGGTTAGTTTTATTTGAATGCAGAAAACTGTGTAACTAAAAGTGACATTAGCTGGGGCCTGGCTTAAGGAACTGAATTCTGCCCACCAGCTACCCCCGACAGGAGATGAGACTTGCACAACAGCTGTGTTCCCAGGCCTAGCTGCCTTTTGCTGTTCCCACCAAAAGGGATATGACACTTCTCTGATTGAATTACCTGGGCTCTGCAGGAAATTGAACAAAGCCCTGTCCTGACTCAGGCAAATGTTTTATTGGTGGGAGTCGTAAATGTGGCTTCCTCCTGGAAGGAAAGGGCAGGAGCACTGCATGTGAGAGCAAGCTGGCTTGGCAGAACTGGAAAAACCAGAAATTCAACCTTGTGCTGGGGGGAAACCACACCCCTTTGGGGCCAGAACATAACTCTAAAAAGATGGATCATTCATAGAGCGGACTTGTGAAAATTTTATAAATGATACCATAATTCTTGTGATTTTTCTGCCCACATTTTAAGAGGTTTTTAGAACCGGTGGTATGATCTGGGGGCAAGCTAGCAGTTAAGAGGGTATTACTTAAAATGTATGCATGTTAAAAAATCTGACACTTCATCAATTAATGTCCATACTCCTTGCGCACATGTGTGTAAATTTGGGTTAATGTCCGATATTGCAAAACCAGTTAAAAAGTGCAAATGTTGCCATTTCTGAATGCAAGCCCCCAGGAAGAGCAGATTTGGACAGGGTATACCTCCTGTGATATGTGATGGGTGCATGTAATTTTAAACAAATGTGTACCTGTGCAAATATGTCTTTTTGATCAAATATAGATTGTGTGCAATTTGACAGGGGAGTGTCCTTTCTGAAAGCCATTAAATGACATCATTCTGACACACAATCCTGCTCTCCAGTGAGAACGCAAAGAATTCTCCAACCTATCAGAACTCTGAAGGGGTTGGGCCTAGAAAGCTAGCCTCTCCACCCACTTTAAAAACACATAAAAGCAGACAGTCAGGACAGATAGGGACATTCAATTCCATTTGCTGCAACACGCTCTGCCGGACCACACAACATCCAGAAGATACTAGATTCAACACTTAGACTTTAAAACTCCAAAGAACTTGATTCAGAACTCAAAGCAAGGGCCTAAACCCACAAACTGAGAACTCTTCTCAGTGGGCCTCAGCATCCAGCAAACCTAACAGCGATAGCAGCATCCAGGAGCCGTGCAGATCAGCGCTGGGTCCAGAGAAAGCTGTGCAGAAAGATCCAGAAGCAGTGCTGTACCCAGAGAAAGCAGAGCAGTATCCAGAACCAGAGGCAGAGCAGAGCTGACCCAGACCGCTGTTCGCAGAACCAGAGAGCTGACCCAGACCGCTGTGCGCAGAGACCGTCCGTGGCGAGTGAAGAAAACCTGTTGACCAGATCCGTGGCGAGGCCCATTTATTTCAAAAATATATTGTGAGTACCTAGCAGAACTGTGCAGAACCAATCTCTTAGTTAAAATAATATGATTCAATCTATTTTAATCTAACCAGAACTGTCTCCTAACTGTCACCTGTCATTTGCAAAGCTGTCACCTGTCATTTCTAGTTGCTAGCTGTAACTTGTCACTTTGAACTTTTAAAATTTCAAATCTGAAAAACGACCTTTACCATATCGCTTATATCTCCGTGACCGTTTGTCTTAGAGACTTGCCGTAACTTTCCTCTGAAAGCTGGGAATCTTGGCTTTTCACCGAACCTAGAACCGCATTCCTATTCCCTATACTTTTGCCGCAATCGCGAGAAACGCACTCGCGAATTTTACCGCGATTTGCAAATTTCTCCACGTGTGAAAACAGCAGCTTCCTTGCTTTCATTTGCCAAAAATTCGTTTAACCTGCCAATCATTCCTAGAACATTGCTAAAGTAAGCCTGAACTAATTTAAACCAACTAATCCTCACCCTGAACCTCTAGAGGGAATTAAAAGCATTTTAGCATATTTTTCACTTCATTGCCAGCACATATAAAAGCATCTTGGGCCTGTGTTTCAAACTTCTGTAGTCTAAGCTTGCTGGGGTGAACGGGATTACATTTGATTGCATTTCTGAGAACTGTGTGCTTTCCTTCCATTTCCTTGCATTGCATAAAGGGGGGGAGTGGATTGCCAAAGAAAAGTGATTACATTGTTTTGTTGAAATCATATTGAGTATTTTCGGTATTGCATTTCATTCAACATTGCATCCATCTGAACTTATATAAAGCATTCTCTACCACCTTATTCTTCTGTTCCTATTCACAAGTGTGCTAGTGCCAGACTATCCATTATTGATTACTGCGCAGATTAAGTGTGATATTCAATTATTAATTATTATAAAGTGTGATATATATATCGATTGTTTAAATTATCAAATAAACCTTTTAAACTTGCAAAACAGAACTACTTCTTGGCTCAGTGGGGTCAGGGGGATTCCAAGAGAGGGGTGTTATATAGGGGTAGTCATCCAGAATGCATGAACTAGACATAAAGATATATCAATAAGGGTTTTCATTCAGTATTCTAGACTAGGCGTTGACTTAGCTGTAGTGTTGAATTGAATCCTCTTACAGTCCTGAGGCGAATAAAAAGCAAAGGGGACTGGTTGTTCCCACCAGTCAGGGGAAGAGACTCTCCGGCAGGGAGATCTCCTCTGTCGTCGGGAAGTGGTGAGTCGGTTCCGCAGGGCTCCACCGGAGGTGTCGTCGTGCAGGTCGGCTCAGCGTTACCCTCGTCGGATTCTTAGGTCCTGTGGCGACTTCTGAAGATCCAGTCCCAAAAGCCCTGCTTTTATGCAGAAAACCCCCATTCATTCAGCCTAGCTGTCAATCAACACATGCTAAGTGGTGAGCGGGAAGGCTCACCACCTGAGCCAATCACTCCATAGTGCGACCGGAGTTGGCAAGGCAACTCGGTCCAGGGTGCCTAAACCCCCTCCCACACCCCTGTGGTAACCCAGACAGAATGGCACCACTTTGGAGGGTCTCTGTACAGAGCCCGCCAAAAGTGGAACAAAGGGCCCGACCTTTGGTTTAGGAGTCACAGAGACGAACACAGACGCCATTTTACAAACCGAGTTCTGGCAGAAAATACCATCCAATACTTATTTATGATAAGTAGACCGGTGGTACGTTAGAGATTAACGAGAAAAAGTATCAATCTCCAACAATGGGACGAATCCCATAGGGTTATGTCCGGGGTCGAACATAACAAGTAGTTTCCACTGCCACCAGCCAAAACTCGACGAGGGGGGACGGGACAGTGCCCCCTCGAATAACAGATCCAGGAGTAATCGAATTACTCCTACTAGTACGTCCACAATAAGATGGTTGGTACTAGTCCTGTTAGTAAATTTAGGTCTAGTAAAGCCAATGGTGACTTTACATGCCCGGGGAGACAGTAGTCAGTCCCCGGGTATGGAGTGTATGGTGGGGGATCCGCTAGGACGCCCCCGTGTTACGGCACGTAGGGTGCGGTGTAACACACATAGAAAACATATGAGACCCTATGGAGTAAACGACCCCATAGCCCATAGAACACATTGACATTCAAAAGAATTACATACATTCATGTCCAAGAGTGGGAGGAAAAGAGTCTCACTCTTGGCAGGATGGAAAAAACAAACTCCTGAAATCCAGCAAAGCTGCTGGGGGACTCACTAGGTTAGGAAATTCAGCCTAAACAGAGAATTCTCCCTAACACCTCCTTCATACAGTTTGCTGTTTCTTTCAATCTGTAACCAATGAAATCCCTCCCCCTCTTTTTCCCGCAGCCTTGTGGCTCTCTGGTCCAGTCTTTACCCCCTCCCCAGACTTCTGTCCCTTTCGTGGCCTTTCCACCAGCATCTCCTGTTCCCTACTTGCATCGGGCTTTTCATTTCCATTCATGACTTCCCCCCTCACCTTCTCCCCACCCTAGAGAGTGTCTCTCTCTCTCTCTCTCTCTCTCTCTCTCTCTCTCTCTCTCTCTCTCTCTCTCTCTCTCTCTCTCTTTCTCCCTCTTTCTCTCTCTCTCTTTCTCTCTCTCTCTCTCTCTCTCCACGTATGTTAGCATGCTGTGACATTTACTTGAACGCCTGCCCGCGAGCCAGGATTGACGTTTACAGTCAGCTCTAATTTGCACTTCCAAAATAATAATTAGTATTTTCCTATCATCACCAGCTGTCAGCATGTCACATCAGAGAAGTAGAAAGTGGGGGCTGCTGCTTCGGATGTGAATGTACGGAGCAGCGCTGAGCACGGGCGGAGGCACTCGGCGCCCAGCAGCTGATTGTGGAGGACCCCATGGTCTGCTCACAGCCCAGTGCAGATATCTGTGCTCTGCAACTTCAATGCAGCTACTGTTTGTCGTTTTACTTTCGAGCGATTTCCTTTCCCGGAGAGGGGGAGTTTAGGAAGTGGGTGGGAGGGGCGATATGGATTGCCACTAATGCATCACCTTATGAAACTTGCCTTACTTTGGGCCCCTTTGATGGGGCCTGGGCGACCATTCTGTCGCATTCCCACTCTTTAAGGCGCTGTGATCCACGGCTCCTCGGCCACACGTCACCTTTTATAAAACTCCTAAATAAAATTACAAACAAATCCAATGAGACTTTGAAGAGGTCCATTGAATAAAACATGTCCCCTCCCTTCCCCCGCACGCGGCTCCGGGCCGCCAGACGGTGGCGGACAGCGCCCGGGCCCTCGCGAGTTCCACGTTGATGCATGGCAGCGCAGCTGTGACCTGAAGCCTGCTGAAAGCTCCCGTAATTTCATTCTGCGGCTATGATTTATGGGAAGGGGAAGCTTCTGTATGTATTAGTCTAAGCCCTGATACGGGCGCTGCCAGCAGCCGCGCGCTCTCTCGCGCTAATGTAGGCTTTTGGTCCCCGGTGGCGGATGCATGGCCGCCGTAGGCAGGTGGAGAGGTGCCGCTGGGGTGTGTGGGGGGTGGAGGGGGGTACGGTATATTGATCCAGATAGGACTTAATCATTCTAATTCAATCGTATCTTTCTAGTACATTCTTGCTGCATGTAAGGATGATCTCACGTTTAAGGGATTGAGTGGCAGCGGCATTGAATTACGGATATGTCTGTGTTACGTGCTTGGCGTCTGTGCATTATGGACATTAAGAATGACCCTCTGGTGGCGGCGGCTGCAGGATGTGTGTGTGTGTCTGTATCCCGGAGCAGGTCCGCATCTTTGGGAATGGAGGCTCACGTTTCTAACTTTGAGCTTTGGTGCTGGAAAAAGGGTCCTCTGAGGCCATCACCCCTGGCCTTGCGTTAGGAACCAGGCCTGGACTTGGGCGTCAGGATACCCCCCATCCAACACTTCTCACAGAGGCATTGCTGGGGGGCTGGAGGGGTGAGGGTGCTATTGCTCCGGGTGTTTTGGTTGTAGCCCCGGATAGAAGCTCAGGGGCTACAACCAAAAGGCTAGCTAGACCCCAGTTCCGACAGCCCCGACATGAGCGTAGCTCCAGACCTAGCAACACCCCTCAGGAAAGAACAGAAAGCTGTACTCTCTAGGCAACACCTTACAAAGGCTTCTCCCTGCAGTACTCACTGAACCGAAGACATCCATCTCTCCTTTCTACAGTGTTTAGAGCATCTGTAGGTGTGTGGTTTGTAAAAACCCACCCACACGCACACGCAATATCTATCTATCCGTCCGTCCATCCATCCATCCATCCATCCATCCATCCATCCATCCATCCATCCATCCATCTATCTATACCGGCCTGTTTGTCTGTCTCTCTCTCTGTCCGTCCGTCCGTCCGTCCGTCCGTCCGTCGTCTATCTATCTATCTATCTATCTATCTATCTATCTATCTATCTATCTATCTATCTATCTATCTATCTATCTATCTATCTATACCTGCCTGTTTGTCTCTCTGTCTGTCTGTCTATCTGTGTATCTATCCATTTATCCATCTACCTGCCGGGGTGTCTGTCTATTTATCTCTATATATACATGGCTATTCTCCTGCTTCCAGCTAACTGCTTTAAGACAAGAGTGCTGTGATCATGGTATCATTTATCGGCAATGCAATGAGTGATCGGTAACAATTTCACTCCCAACCCCCGCCGCCTATCATCAGTGATATCTTCTATAGCACTTAGCCCTTTGAAACCCACCATCACTACAAAGAGGTATTGCACAAACGAGTTGTTGTATTGTAGTGGCAAATTGCGCTACACAGATAAACATATGAGTGTAGAATCGGGGGTAGTGTCTGAATGCAGGGTAAACTGTGATGATGTGGGTGCATGCTAGTAAAAGCTTTTCTGGAAGCTTCCACGAAGAATAGAGGGCAGGAGGGGTATAGTTAACTCATTTGAGAAAACTAATTTAAGATTACTGAGACATGCCATCAGGTACAGTTGTCTTGTCAATGGCAGTGAGGAAATGGCACTGCCACGCTGTGTGGAGTCCTACTGCCTTGTTCCGTGGATGCAGCTCGTGTTTGGGTCGAAGGCGACAAATTCAAACACCAGGCGGTGAGAGACTTTGAATAACTAGGGGTACTATGATAATGTACAGACCGTAGTTTTTTGCTTTTCCTTCTCCGCAATACGATAGGTACAGACAGTTAAGGGTGACTTTGTGCCAATTCCCGTTTACTGTAATTGCCGTCTCCTTCTGCACTCGTATGTGAGTGTGTGTTTGTGATGTAATGGTTGCCTGTTTCCCTTGAATAGCCACGTTGCATACACAACTTTCCGTGTGGTTCAAATCGTTTGCTGTCCTTTTGCCGACATGAACACTTTTGAAGTATTTTACTTCGAAAGAATTCTACCAAAAACTCATAGAAATATACGCAAGTGGGTAAAATGTGTGGGGAAGGGCTTGGGGAAGTCTGATTAGTGTCGGGAAAGGGGGGTTTGGAGGGGACTGCCGCAAATAAAACCAAAAAAAGATCGATGAGTTGAGTCGGAACTCTTTTGAAGTAAATTACTTCGAGGGAATTCCTGTTGGCAAAACGACATAGAACCAGTTTCAAGTGTGTCCCTCCAGGGTGTGCACATGCCCAAGCGCGACCCCTGTCCCTGAAGACATTGTGCATTGGGGTGAAGCGCCAACTCCTTCCAGGGAAGGAGTAGGAGACTGGGTCTGGTAAAATGATGAGGCTAGTAAGAACTGGTTATGGGACTTGCCATCAAAGGGGCGAAGAATGACGAGGTGTGAGACGGGGAAGTGATATAGTAGCAAGCAAGACCGAAGCAGGTGTTTCAGAATCCGAGAAGTGAACTGGCCCAGGCAGAGCTTCGGGGACCTGTGAGTTTCCTGAGGTTGGACCCAGGTGGAGGACTGTGAGGAATTCGACCATCCACACAGGGAGAGTGTGATCGCCTGGGCTTTTTGATTTTTGTTTATTTAAAAGAATGAATGATGGGAGATCACCCTCCGGAAAATATGTGGGGCCATTTCCGCACATATTTTCCACGCTCAGCACACAGCCGAAAAATATTCATGTACTCTGGAAGGACCCAGTTTACCAGCGCCGCCCTCCCCTGTCATGTGTAGCTGACACCTAACAGCTGTGGGTATATCAAAAGCCTCTGGCCGTGGGCAGCCTGGTTAGCATTTCAAGGCCCCATGGATTTGCATCTCCATTGTTACCCCTTGCTGGTGGTGGCGAATACTGAAAAATGTTAATTAGCAGGCCTCAGGGAAGGCTTGGGTGCAGAAGTTGAGAATGGAAACCAGAGACCAACACCTCTTTGTAATGCAATGTGTCAACCTGGTACTAACACACTCCCTGCCTTTAGAAAACAACTTAAAACTGCTCTCTTTAACTAAAACGCTTGCTACTACATGTTTACAAACTCTCCTATACAATTGTACAATAACTATGCCTTTATTTGTTTTTTTATGTGTAACTAAGTTCTGATCACTCTCTGTAACAAGCACCACGATGCCCCCGGGCTGCTGCACGCTCTACAAATATGAATAAATAAGTAATAAATAAATAAAAACCCCTCCTTGGTATGAAAGGGCAGTGAATGACCTGTCTCGAACCACTCCTTTCAGAGCAGTGAAGTATGCAAATTGTAGGAGGCAAATGTCTGCCTGCAACTCCCTACTTCAAAGGAGACCCATGTTGTGATCAATAGGGCTCAGTTAATTTGGGAGACTCTTTCATGTACAGCAGACAGGAAGATGGGTGGGACTTAGAAGGATATGTTTTCATCCTTCCCTTGTCTGTTGCCAAAATGCTCTGATTCTGACCTGAAGCATCACTGAAGATTGTTGGTGGGGACCCAGGATTGGCTCAAAAAGGTGTGCTTAGCTTGCACCAATCACTGGGGCCTGTTTGGTTTTAAAAGAGGGCTGTGCAGATCAGATCATCTGAAGACTTTGCAAGGAGTAAGGAGGAGTAAGAAGAAGGACTCATTTGGACTCGATCTGAAGGTGCAGTCTACCTTACAGCTTTCGCCAGTGAAGCAAACCCAGGAGTTCCAAGAGGGAATCAAGATCCCTCCCCTAAACATCTCACAGGGGACAGAGGGAGATACAGGACTCAGAGGACCAGTCCAACAGCTCATGAACCGTTACCCAGTCAGAACACAGCATGCCCTGCTTGGTTCTGACAGCAAGCTTCCTAGGTGTGAAGTTCCGGAGAGTCTCTGGACAAAGGACAAGGCTGTTGCCTGCTAACAGCATCCTGAGCTTTGGGCCATCTGCCTTGAAAGGACCCAAGCCCTTGAAGAAGCTAAGAGGAGTGCCACACAAGCATCATCCGGCATCAATCTTTTTAAGTACAATTTCTAGACACTCGAGTCCTCGAACCTCATCCGGATGCACCTCTGACTGTTGTCACGCCACAGTCACCTGAGCAAACCGAGGCGCCTCGACCAGCATTTCAGATACACCAACCAGCACAGAGACAACGATTCTTGGCCTGAGCTGCCAGCTCAAACAGCCTGCAGACATCCATCCAGCATCGCTTGCCGAAATGCCTGCAGCATGGTACCCGCAGCTGTCTCCCACCACTAACTCTGTCTCATGGGCTGCGAAGTGCCCTGGAACCACCTCAATGCTGTCGAGAACCAAGAACCTCTTCAGCACCAGGTACATTGTGGTTCTGCCCCCCTGGTCCTTCTCCAAAGGCCCATAGAGACAGTTACAACCCTTTGCCCCTTTGGTGTTGAAACCAAATAATCTTGAACTATATAAGACTGATTACTTTACCAACTGCCCTCCTGTCAGTATCCAGAGTGCATCCCTTTCCTTTTTGAAACTGTCTGTCCTCTGTGTTCCTTTAAAGTGTGGGTTGTAATTGTAGTGTGCTAGAACTGTCTGTTTTAGTAATAATAAAGCATATATTTTTATACAACCTTGACTGGACAGTCACGTTTATCATTGGGTAATAATTGCATTTTTGCTGTGTTGCAACTAACCAACGATCCACGACCTTGCAGAGATAAGCCTGCCGTTCCGTCTACGTTACCAAAATTGGACAAGGAGGTCTTATAATTTGCTTGTATTCCAATCTATCTGGATCTTTCTGGTGTACTTGAGGTGTCGGGTTTTTGGATGGTTTAGAAACTGATATTCATCCCTGGACCATTGTTACCCTGGAAGTTGGTTCGTCACAAGGAATGCACAGAAAAACTCAGGTTATTGGACAGGTGCTGAAGGCTTCAGGTCATGCATGGAAATTGGCCCAGAGCACAAGACAAAGCAACAACCAGGAAAAAGGGATCCTGAAGCCACTGCCATGAAACCTGTGAAGGCCTACCGGAATTGGAATGATATGTTGGATGTCTGTGCAGTGGAGCTCCAGGAGGACAGAGTGGCCCTGATTTTGGTGCTTTTGGGACACCACAAGACAGAAAAAGAAGGAAAGTAAGAAGCACGTGAAGGAGATGAAACACCCTGGAGTTATGATTTCATGAGTAGGGCCAGAAGCAGAAAGGACCAATGCATTTAAACAACACTGAGATAAAATTGAGGCATGAAGCTGAATTCTGGGAAATGCAGTGAACGTTTTCAAAGAGATTGTGAGATTGACGGAATCCAGATACTGCATCCTGAGAAAAACAGAGAAAATATCCAAGCATCTAGAAAACATTGTGAAGCAAAATGAGCCCTGAGAGTGCATTCTCGGAAATGTAGTGAGTGTAGCAAAATACATTGTGAGATGCAGAGCAGCTTGACATAGCAGTCTGTGAACCTATTAAAAATACCAAAGCGCCTACAAGATGGTGTGAGCTGAAGACACCCCCGAAGGTGCAGTCTTTGGAGAAGCAATGAAAGTTCTAAAGGAACTGTGAGATAGAGAAAACCCAGTTGCAGCAGTCCGAGAAACATAATGAAAGTACCGAAGCATCCAAAAAGACATAGGCCCCATTACAAGTTTAGTGCTACAACAAAAAAGTGGCAGTAATTCTATTGCCGCCACTTTTTTGGCAGTAACGTAATTACCACTGCTTTTACTGCAGCATTGACTTTAGACTTTGAACTTTAACTGGAGGATGCACTTTTAGGACGATTCTGGAAGTAAAGCTAAAGTTTAAAAAATCATCTACTTTATCATAGAAAATTAACGCTTGTCGTAAATCCATCCAAAATTCCCACTTGAATCCTATGCACTCAAAAATTGGGATTTTCACTGCCTTACAAGGACTCATATTCCTGTAGTAATACAACGGCATCAAATGGCAGCAACAGTAAATGAGTTTGGTAGTAATTCAAAAGATTTACCACCGATTTACTGCCAAGCCCGTAATGAGCCACAATGAGATATCGAGCATCCTTGAGGTACATTCTAGGGACTCTAGTGAAAGTGTCAAAGTGTTCATGAGCTATCAAGATAAACCGAGCATTGAGACATCTTTCTGGGGAATGGAGTAAATTCCCCCAAGAAACATCCAGATTGCCTGCTGACTAGATATTTCATTCTTGGTACCATTCTTAAACCTTAAAAATCAACTACATATGTGTGTACTATACATCTTGTTGAGAGCTCTGCTCCCCAGTACACCACATACACAGGAACGGGTGAATTGTCTTTCTGACACGTAAGTGATTTATTTATTTAATTGGTTTTTAATAACACACCTAATACCGTACCTGAGTTAGGTTTCTAAGTGCTGATCCGGGATTTAAAACTCTGTTACTCTGTGTGTGGTTTTGTTTTGAAGACCAGCGTGTTGTCCCTGTGCTATCCACCATTCACTGACACCCGGTAAAGATGTTTACAATAACGTCTCGTACAAAGACAACCGAGTTGATACAGACTTCATTACATTTGTAAGAAAGGAAGAATAACTTTCCATCACTGAGGTTCTAATCATTACACTGGCAGATGAAGGCAAGCGTCCCCAACCAGCACGATCCTCCCCGCAATGAGAGACAATGAAGGACTCTCCCAAATCGGGAATAAAGCCAAGACAGAGTGCGGGTGAGCTTAAATGGGAGTTTATCAATCAGAATAGGGCATGCAAAGAACTCTGCAAACTCCGAGAGCGCTCTGTCTGACAATAGCAAAGACAGGCGTATATATTTACAAAAAACGTCATCAGTACCTACATACTATAAGGGGCACAAGTTCAATGGGATTGGGTGGCGATGACTAGTTATAGGTGCTGCTGCGATGTGGTTGGCCTTGGCTGGAGGACGTCACTGGTGAACCTCGTGGGTTGGGCTGGGCCTGGCAGGTTGGCTGAGTTCATCCGGGCGGTGTTGTTGTGCCATCGCGGCCAGTGTCAGAGATGAATGTCTTTTCCTGACTTATTTGCCCTAGGCCATGCACACCGCAGTCATTCAGTCATTGCAATATTATCTTCTTTAGTAAATCTTCCAATAGGTTATTCTACAGGTTAATGCAACACAGGAGGAATGCACCTTGTGAGGGGTCTGATGGTAATACGTCAGGACATGGTTACCAGTGTCCTGTTGACCGGGGCCATAGGTCGAGGTGCTAAGCTTCAGGGCCTGGGACGGGCGGTACAGGTCTTTCTGTCTTGTTAGAAGTTGTTATGGATGTGCCGCTGTGTGTTGTCAAAGTGTTGGGTGTCCTGATTGCACAGGGCCATAGGTCTAAGATGATCCGGTGGGTTATGGGGTTTACGAGGGGGCGCCTTTGGAAGTATGTGTTCAGGCAGAGGTTTACTGCTGTGCTGTAAATAATGCAGGTGGCGGGCCGCGGCCTTGGGTGCTGCAGAGGGGGCAAATAATGCAGGTGGCGGGCCGCGGCCTTGGGTGCTGCAGAGGGGGCTACAAATCTTTGAAGCAGCTCCAGTCTGGTTGGGGGAGGTGGAGTAGCGCAGCGCGGGCCTCTGCTCTCATGTCTTGGCAGCCTTCGCAGGGTGGGAGGGGGAATGGCCTTGCACGTATTCACAAAGGTATCTCCCTCGTGTGTTGCCGACTTTAGGTAAAAACATCACAAACATTTGAACACTCTATAATACTTATTCAAATCACTTTAAAACATGCATTTAAACTTTGCTGGATGTGTCTCGATTATACCCAGTCTGAGCACCGTATTCGTACACTATGTTTTAACAGCTACAGTATTTAGTTACATTTGCAGTAAATGAGGTAGTAGTCGGGTTGGTGGAGTACATAGAAAATGACCCGCCACTGTACGTGACGGTGGTGGCACATAAGGGGCTTAGACATACACACATGACAAGTGCATTCTCGCGCATCCTTCACATGAGTCCATAGTATGGTTACATTCGTCTTCTCGTGTACTCTAGCAGCATTAGCTTGGTTATGGCGCAAAACCATGGAGGGTAGGTTTCCCAGTGATACACGTAACAAATAGATCCCTGGAGCGCTCCTTTATTATTAGCACCCAACTGCAATGGTGTGGGCTCGCCATTGCTTATATCATGGAAGCATGCTTTCTTATGTTTATACATTTTACAGGCTTTTGTAATATAAGAGATTTTGTGGAGAAAAGCATACTTTGCAAGTGGTCTTGGCATTAATATGTAGAGACTTTCTGCCATCTGAGGACCATTTTACTGTTCTTCTCATTTCCCAGGCCTGCTGGCCGGGTCATGCTGGGAGCGATGATACACTGCGGAAGGTGAACTGTTACAATGTTAGTGTATTACGCTAGCTCATGTCCGTCTTGTTCGTGGGAACGGGCTCGCAGCGGATCTGCTAGGGTGCCGCGGCAACAGGGATAACTGAGATTTTCCGAAGGTGGGGGCCGCGCTACAGTGCGCTGAGCTCACACCATTTTTAGTAGACAAAATGGTTTCTGAGGCCTAGCTAAATTCTATACGTGCGGGCAATGTCTACAGCAGGTGAGCCATCCACCACCTGGGCCCTGGTGGTAAGGAGGGGACGCCCGATGAGCCATGGCCCTCGCCTGGGGTGGAGGTGTAGGCAAGGGGGGGTCTTTTGGACCACTCCTCCCCTACATTTCCCCCCTTTCGTTACTTAAGTAACAAATACTTTAAGTCCTCCAGCCTTCTACATTCTTCTTCGTCCATCACTGCCTCATCCCATGCAGGTGTGCCTTTTATGGGCATCCATGCTCTGCACACTCCCCGTAAGCTTTCCCCTCTTCTGGCATATTAATCTGGGGTACAAGTCAGGTATATGCATCCGCCATCTCCCGCCAAATCTACCCACACCTCCTGGTACCATTCTAGTACACGGGGCTCTCTAATGGTGGTGTGCCATGCTTTATCTATGATATCTTTGTCGTGATAGATAGGCACTAGCTGATATCTTGGTGTGTCATCTGTTCCTGTTTGTACCTGCACTTCCTGCATGTTTTGTATTGTCCCACGGGTGTTGCCCATTGTCACCATCATCATTGCACCATTTGGTACTGCGTTAGCACAAACTCGAAGACCCACCTGGCACAGGCAAAAAATTAAAAGGAGGAACACCACAGCTGGCATCAAAAATTTCACAGTTGTTCCAAGCCATGAGGGGACCCAGGAGAAGATGTTATCGAACCATGTACTTTCTTCTGCTCCACCTTCCATTTTCATTTTTTCTCCTAGGTTGTGGACTGCTTCGATCACATGGGACAGGGAGCCATTTTCTGCGTCTTCAGAAGGTACGAAAGTGCAGCAGGCACTTCCTATTTTTCGGCAAACACCTCCATCCATTGCCGTCAACAAGTCCAGGACATACCTGTTTTGCATGGTCATCAGTCGTAAAGCCCTTAGTTCCACTTTTATTACGTTGAACCCTTCTTCAGTGTCGTTCGCCAGCTGAATCAATTCCCAGCGTGTTATCTGGAGCCATTTTGCGTTTGCTCTTGCTTGGACACTTGAGACGAGTGAGGCAAAGAATGTTTCTGCCGAGCTGAATAATCGATATTTATCTGGGATCTGAGCCAATAGTTCTGATGATTCCTTTGATATGTAGTTTGATGCACGTCTGTTACGGGTCAGCACTTCTCCCTTGTTTCCGAAAGACAGGACATACATTTGTGACTCCGCAGTTGGCTGGGCTGCACTATGTTGCAGGCGTTCCTGTGTCTTTTTGCTCCCATCAATGTGGCTTTCTGGTATTACCATTAGGGCTGAGTGCAGAGTGGCCATTGAGCAGCTGCCACTCCAAGACGGGGGGAGGTGTAGGTATGCCTGGTTGCCGCATACCCAGTACGTGTCCATAAGGGCCGCTGTCCCTTTTCTCAGATCTGGGATGGTGAGGGTCTTGTTACAGTTCTTGTTTGTTCCCATGGAGGTCTTCCCCCTCCTTTAAAACATAGTTCATAGTCTATTTCGTTCTGTAGTTTGAAAGGTTTTTCAATGGCGGTTACCCAAGTTAGTTTTGAAATGTGTTCTTTCCATACTGGTGTGCATGTTTCTTCTATCCACTGCAATTTCTCTGGTGCCACACCTCTCAGAGCTTCAGCTTTGCACATTACTTCTTCATCCTTCCACTTGTTATCAGAAAAAAGTGTCCCTTGTATTACAAAAAACGGTTCTTTCAAACATACCACCCCTGCCGTCTTTGGATAGCACGTTTTCTCGTTCTGCAGCATTCGAAAAGTAACTTCATGTGCCTGGAAGGTGTTCTTAATCCTGCACAATGTGAGATGAAGGAGACATTGGGCATCTATAATTGGCAACTCTTTGGGTAGCAATACTTTGGGTGTACCTGAAGCGTGAGGGATGAGGGAGCAGACATAACAGCTCTCGTGTGTTGTTTGTTTAGCTGTGGCACTCATATCCGCATACCATTTATTTGTTTGGTGGGGGTGTCGTGGGTCTTCCATCTTATCTAGACCTAACCCATAGTACTCATCATACTTCCTCCTCCCTGCTTCCCTCTTCCGTCTGTTGTTCTTGTTCCTCATGTACTTCCCAACTTCCTGGGCGAGGGATAAAATAGACCCCCCCTTTCTCATTCCCGCCCCCCGTGGCCCATGCATCATATAATATTTCGTGTATTGCTAGCAGCTTTTCCTTTTCGTCCTTGACGTTATCTTGCAGGTTCTTTTTTAGGATGGGGGCAGGCTGGCTGGTGGGGGTGTTATACAACCATGATATGGCAGACGGGTTTCGGTCATTTAAACTGCGGGCATTGTAATTAGATATCCCGGGTGGAGACACTGTGTTGTTTTGCACTCCACCCTGTGGCTTTTTGTTTTGTAAGATGACAGCACTGGATGGTGTGGTATGATAACCCCATACAAGTTTAGTTCCGTCCCAGACCAAAAAATCACCTTCCCTTGTATTGACACTTGCAGTTGTATTGGTCCCAGTAGTGCCGTTAATCCCAGTGCTGTTAATCCCTCCCCCCTCGTTCATCTCGATAGAGATGAACGCTACAAACCAATATGTAACCAGGCCAAACATTAGTATAAAAAACAATGTAATGCACACAGATAACCCACACTCATACGAATATCTGCATCTCTCATGTAATAATTCTCTCATTCTACTAATTCTATCCGTTGCAGGCTGCCTGTTAGATGCCATGGTAGTTCCTGTTTGAGATATAAAAGTGCATTAAGTGCATGCATGTAAACATTTTGTTGGCACCATTAGTGCCAATATATATTGACGGGTAATGGAAGCGGGTAGGGTTGTAGGGAAGGGTATTCACAGACAAGGGTGTAAACATGTCATAATTTGTTCACTTTATTAATCACATATAAGTCTAAAAAAAACCTTTTTTTTTTTTTTTCCCAGTAATATATAAAAAGAGAATGCAGCAATACTTCATCAGTCACTTTCCCATTTCCGTTCATTGCTGACGCACACACACAAGTCAATATTCAGACATTTTGTTCAGTTGAATTGGTTGCTGTTGTCTGTGCCTCCTCATCTCCCTCCTCTTGCACATTATTATAAGCTCTTCGCACATCTGTCAAGTGTACCCAGTACCTCAAACCCTTCACTTTTACAGCTGTGGGCGTGCAGTACACTACCTCGTATGGGCCGTGGAACTGTGGTGCATTCCATCGACGCACAAAACTCCTGACATAAATTAGTTCGCCTGGCAGTAGCTGTAGCTGTTGCTCAGGCTCTGTGACAGACCCTGTTAGATTTCCCTCCTCTCTAGTGAAGGGTGGGGAGAGCTACTTTGAATTTGCGCGCGCTGCCCTTGTTAATTTTTTCAAATAGTCCGTGAATTCTTCTTCCAATATCGCGGCGCTCCTGTGTGCATCTGAGTGTTCACGCAGTGGGGAGTGTGCTGTGTGCATTCGTCTCCCAGTCACAATTTCGTGCGGGGACAAATGGTGGTCTTTACTTGGCTGATTTCTCAGTTCAAATAGCGCAAGGGGCAGACAGTAGATCCAATTCTTCTTCAATGAAAAGCATAGTTTTGATAACCTGCCCTTTAACAGTCCGTTCATCTTTTCCACTATGCCATTACTTTGAGGATGATAAATCGAACACAATTTATGTTTTATTCCCAATAATGTAGTGACTTCCTTGAAGAGTTCATTCACAAAATGAGTGCCATTGTCTGAGCGAATCACGTCACAAATTTCCCAGCGCGGGAACACCTCCCTCACTAGGAACTTGGCGGCGCCTTTGGCATCAGGTCGTGCACATGGTCCAGCTTCCACCCACCTTGAGAATGGGCACACAACCACGATCATGTACCGTGCGCCATTACACCTTTTCCCCATGTCTGCGTAATCAATATGCAGTTCTCTGAATGGGCCAATGGGTTTAGGAATTGTTCCCCGGAGTGTGCGTAATGTCATTCCTGAATTGTAGATCTGACATGTTGTGCATTCCATTGCTAATCGAGATACGTGCTCCTGGAGACAGGGCACGAACCATTCTTCCTGTATTTCTGCTGCAATGTGCTGTTTGGTATTATGTGCGGGGAAGTGTAGTTGTTGAAATGCAATTTCTAGTAGCTGGATGGGCATTACCACTTTCCCTGAGTTATTTTGCCGCCACAGCAAGTCTGTTCCCGACTTGCTGCACCCTCGTTTTGTCCACATCAATTTTTCGTCTGCACTAGCTCCTTCCTGCAATTCTAGTATTTGTGATATGGGCATCAGGTTGTACCCTTCTGGGGGCTCTTCGTTTGTCTTATGCAGCAGCATGTATTCACCTGCGTCATATTTCTGAAAATAGGAAGCCTCCTTGGCGGCAGCGTCCGCTGCCGCGTTCCCCAAAGACACAACGTCTGTGTTGGATGTATGTGCTTGGCACTTTACTATTGCTACTGCAGTAGGGTTTTGTAGGGCCTCAATTAACTCTTTCAACAATTCTGCATGCTGTACTGGTGTTCCGTCTGCCCGTCGAAACCCCCTACGCCCCCATCTTGCTAGACCTCCATGTACTGTCGTCGTCATGTAAGCTGAGTCTGTGTATATTGTCACTGCGCAACCCTTTGCTGCATGTAGTGCTTCTATGAGCGCAATCAGTTCTGCTGCTTGTGCGGAGTAGTGTGATGGGAGGCGGTACTGTACTAGTGTTTCATACTCACCGTCTTCTAGCCTCACTACTGCCATACCGACATGTTTTTCTCCCGTGTCCACGTCAATCGATGCAGACCCATCCACGAAGTACACTTCCCCCTCGCTCAGAGCGTTCTCACACACCACTGTGTCCTCCCCTCTTTCTCCTGTGTAGGTTGCGCAATCGTGGTCCTGCATGTCCTCTAGTGTGCATGCTTCTATAATGAATGTGGCGGGGTTCACTGTCTTGCATCTCACCACATGGATGTTGGCGCTAGACAATATAATCTCGTAGGCTGTCGCCCGCTGTGTTGTCAGTGTGCTTTTTGACCTCTCAAGTATTGCAAATAATGAATGTTCCACAAACAATGTCACAGGGCAACCCATTACTATTGTGGCACTTTTCTCAATCGCGAACGCGGCTGCAGCGAGTGATTGCTCGCACGCGAAATGGCCTTGCATAACGGCATCCAAAGTACCACTATAGTAAGCCAACGGCTTGTGTCCTAGGGACGTCCTTTGTGTCAGTACAGCTGTCATGAGTGTTCCCTTGCAGTGTGAGAATAGGTAAAATTCACGTCCATAATCAGGGTTTGCTAGCACTGGAGCGCTTGAAATTAGCTCTTTTAATGATTGAAATGATGTGCTCATTTCTTCTGACCATTCTATTTTTTTGTTCTCCTGTTGTACGTCCTTGAGTGCTTGTAGGAGGGGCCTCGTGTATGCTGCATAGTCTAATATCCATGTTCGGCAATAGTTGCACATCCCCAAGAATTTCTGCATGTCTTTCACTGTTGTGGGTTCTCCTACTGATCTTATTGCTTCTACCCTGTCGGGAATTATTCTTTTTCCATCTTTTGATATCAGCTGTCCCAAGTATAAGACCTCTGTCAGGCAGTACTGTAGCTTCTCCTTGTCTACCTTGTACCCCTTGTTGGCCAGTAGAGTCAGGAGCGTTGTTGAATCCTTTCTACATGTTACTTCGTCTTGTGCACACACTAATAAATCGTCTACATACTGAATAATCGTACTCTCAACTGATAGGTTGCCCAAGTCTTCATGCAATATGCGATTGAATATGCTCGGGCTCTCACAGTATCCCTGTGGTAGTCTGCAGTGTTCATATCTTTTACCCCCCAGTGTAAATGCTGTAAGGTATCTACTCTCTTCAGCCAGGGGTATTGAGAAAAATGCGTTTTTCAAGTCTACTACTGTGAAATGTGATGCCACTTTCGGGATGCTGCATAGTATTGATGCAGGGTTCAGGACTAGAGGGAACTCCTTCTGAATTACATCATTTATGGGGCGTAAGTCCTGTATCATCCTCCAAGACCCTCCTTTTGCTTTTTTGATTGGATAAATACATGTGTTACATGGGGAGTTTGAAGGCACTATTATCCCTTGTGCTAGTAGTGCATTTATTGTCTCTTTTATCCCTTCTTCAGCTTCACGGGACAATGGATACTGTTTAACTCGGGGTAAAATTGCTCTTTGCTTTAGTTTTATTACCACAGGTTGTACTCCGTGCAACAGCCCTACATCATGGGGGCCTGTTGTCCACAAATTATTTGGTACGAGCCTCATGTCGTCATCAAAAAATGACGGCGGTGCTCCCACCACTGCCATCAATTGGACGGGGGTTTCCCTGGCTTGAATCAAAATCTCACAGGGCATCGCTATTTCCATTACTATCTCACCATCCCCTTCTGTGTCTGAAAAGAGATCCTCATCTGTTAACTCTCGTAGGGCGATGTTGGCATTTGTACACAGCACTGTACGCCACTCACATCCTTCCCTATCCAACCCAATAGCAGCGATCCTTTTTGCTGACACCTGTATAGCGTGCAAGTCTAATGATACCACTGATCCTGGTGCTGTGTCGGGACACACTATGGGGCGGAAGAGGAACTCCGCTGGAATCCTCCAGTCCATTCTTCTTAGTTCTGGAATTATGAGGGCCAAAGTCTTTAGCCCTTCAATAAACATTTCCTCATTTTCCGGCAGCCCTCGTACTTCCTGTGTGGTTGTGTAGGCTTGCACTACTAACATCGCACGCAAGGGGCATATCCCGGGTGTAGAAGACACTATTCCTCTCTCGGTAAATGATATGGTCATGTTAAGTTTACTCAGGAGATCCCTCCCTAGCAAATTTATTGGTGAGTGTTCGTAATACAGTAAGGGTGTCTTTACAGTTTTACCCCCCACTGTTACATCCAAAGCTTCTGTGTAAGGAACTTCAATTACAGCCCCAGAGAACCCCTGCGTCTCTAACTTCCGGTTAGATAACGGGAACCGGCCCTCTCTGATACATGATTTCTCCGCTCCCGAATCAACCATGAATATGAACTGCTTGTCTCCTATCTGCGCCCCTACCAATGGTTCCTCCGCTGCATTGTAGGTGGTAGATAGAACTGGACACGCAAGTGTTCTCTGTGGGCTGTCCTATGCGGGGTGTCTCATCGCCCCCCCTTCATTAAAGACACTCCCTGGAACCACTGATACGCCGCTATAAGGTGTGGGTGCGGGGGCCCCGTTTGCTGTTGTCGCAAAAGGGTTGCCTGGCGTATACTGCATATTGTCATTGTTTTGTAGGTGGCCCTGTGTTCTATACTGGTGTCTCTGTTGTTGCTCATTATTTCCTTGGCCGGGGTTTATCGGTTGCTGTTGTCCCATTGGAAGACCATATGGGCTCCCCGGGTGAGGGTGGCCATAATGTTCTACCTCTTGGAACCCGTTGTTGGGTCTGCTTCTGCACTCTCTAGAGTAATGCCCCCATCTCCCGCAGTTCCAGCAACTTCCTTGTGCACCTCTAGGACCTTGCCATCCATTTCCTCCCATTCCCCCGTACCCCGGTCCACCTCCTCTTCGGCCCCTGTACCCACCTTGTCCCCCTCGAGGGGTCCACTCTTGCCACTGCGGACCTCCGCCTTGCTCCTGCTCGTTCCACTGCCGCTGTCCTGTTCCTGCCCAATTAGTTGCCATCCTTCCTTGTATTGCTATCAGCCCCTCCTCCTCATCATCTCCCTCCCTGCTGTGTGGGAGCGCGGCTACTGCTGCTGCAACCTTCACCAACTTTGTCTGTACTAACTTTGCTTCGTCTGCCAATCTTTTCTGCGCCACCTCCTTCTCCCTTTCCTTTATTCGCTTACAATGGTGTACTATTATGCTCTGAATCTCAGGCCATCCCTTTGCTTCAATACCTGCTATCTTGTCGAGCGCCTTTTGCACTTCCTTTGGGAGTCCTCTTTTTATAATGAAGTAAAATAAAGATGTCGATTGATACCAGGGCGTGCCCGTTTCTGCTCTCCACATCTCTTGGACCCGGAAAATGTAATCCATAGCCTCCTCCCCGTCATTCATTGTACACTGCATTACTGACTGTAAGTCTGGCGTATCTGGGAATGTTTCGCCTAAGGCATCCCACACCCTGGCACGCACTGTGTTAAAGGAGGCCCCATCATGGCGGTCACAGTCTAATGTTACTCCCGGGAAACCGGCCTTAACCCATACTCTCTCAGCCTGATCGCCCACTGCTGATACGAGCAAGCTCTTCACATCTCCTATTGCTAGGGGTACCCCGGCAGTATGTTTCTCAAAGGCGTATATCCACTTACTTGCCCCTCCTGATAACGGGGGCAATAGTTTTAATAAATTGGCTTTATCCATCTGAGCCCATGGGATATAATTCGGCCTCCCTCCTCCCCTATGTATCAATGGGAGCTGTAGCCTTCCTTTTGTCGTTGCATCTACACCTGTTTTGGCTGCTGATGTTCCCAGTGATGCCATTTTCCCCACCCTGTTCCTTAATCGCCCCGTCCACTCATCATCCAGTGTTCTCAGTGAACATGTACCATCCACCCCTTCACTTGCCCCTCCCATTGCCATGCTCAACCTGTCGCTTTCTTCTACATCGTTCCTTATATCACATAGTAGTTCCTCTCTGTCCCCTATAGGCCTTTCTTCATTATCGATACCTCCCTCTCGTGCCCCTACTTCAATTATTCGTGTCGGTTCTTCCTCAATTCTGAACAGTATCTCACCTTTTTTCCACCCGTCTTCAAGTGTTCTATTCTCACTCGGCACTCTAGACGTGCGCCCTGATCTTGCAGCATTATGTGCTGTTTTTTCACATATGTCTCTTATCCTTGAGAGCTCATCTTTCGCTATTGAGAGCCTTGATTGTAAATCATCTGTTAGCTTTTCTATGTCCACCCTTTGTGTACTTGTCTGGGCTCGTTCCCTTGTACTTTCATATGGCGGGGGTGCCGTTGGTCGGTGGGGTGTAGTAGTTGTCGGGGGAGGCACATAAGTGGGGTCACTGTACCCCTCTGCGGGCACAGGTTTGTTCAATATCGGGTACAAACTTATTAGCTCTGTTGGTGGCTCTACTTTTGACATTTCTTTAGCATCTTTCTGTATCATCAGTGGGTTGTCTGTGGTGGATGGTAGGTCAGGGTTTACTCCTGGTGCCTTAGGCGGTGGTATCTCTTCAAATAACCTCCAGAGATCCAATATTTCCCTCCTATTATGCAAGTGCTTCCCCTTGTATTTCAAACAAAAAATGCATGTGGCCACCATATCCAGAACACTTTTATCAAAGGACCCTCCCTCTGGCCATATCTGGGGTAACCCCTCTCCCTTCAGCTCTGTTATCCATTGATCGTGATATTTCTTAATCCGCTCCGCGTACCCTGGTAGATTCTTACAAATATGTGATAAGGGTGTTTCGGCCCCCATCTCTGTGCCCTCCTAGTACTTGTGTGTCTCTGTGTGTCTGCAACTACAATGTAGATGTATTATCAATATTATTTTTCGTGTTCTACTTCACATTCAATAATGGGCTCCTTTGTGCTCTTCCCCCTGCCTGCACAATACAAAACTGGCTGTACACAGTTTCTATTCTATTCTCTTTGGGGGGCACATACAAGAGCAAACCATCATTTATTTTGACAATATCAACCCGGAAATCAAAAAGGTACCCACTCACTTCACCGTGTCATTTTTGTCTTCAAAAAGTTCTATCCGGTCACACTTACCATGACCATTTAACTACTATACATTTATAGCCGTTTTACACATTCACAACATCAAATTGTCGTCTGACACATACGAGGTGCACACACCTCTTGGTAACACTCTATTCACAATTCAAGCTGCCCTCCCTTTCCTCCCTAGCCGGCTGTCCCTGTCCGTCTTACTTGGATATATGGATGTGCATATATATATATATTGGTCTGCTCTTCCCTCTTCTAGTAGGACCCTTTCTCTCTTACTTTCTCCCTAAGTTTGTGCTAATCTCACTTTTTATTCTCCCCCTAACCCTAAAGAAAAGAAAAGAAAGAAGTAATAGCGGTCACTAATATATTCTCAGTGCCCCCTTTTGCTGAACACTTTTATCTTATATTCCACTTCTTCATATATTCCCAGTACTAGTCAAGATAGCACTATGCGGCGCCGCCTTCCACCCCCTTTCGGAGCTAGGTTCCCGTCACTTTTATCTCTTATTCACCTCTTAATCCTAATGGCCATATGCAAAGAAAAAGCAAGGAAATTTTAGGATGATCCTTAGTAGATCTGCGTACCCCCTCTTCGTTCCCTGTCCTACACTTCCTTCCCCACTCCCTTTACAATCGCTCGCACTCAATACTCACGTGCCCGTCTTGAACCGATAGTCTCCGAAACTGGGTCCGTCCAGGCAGTGTTGCCGTCAGCTCAACAGTCAGCCCCGGCTCCGGCGAGCGGTACTCAAAGGGGATTTTTTCAACCGGGATCCCGTACCCTCTCTCTATTGAGTGCGCACTTCTTAGTGTACCGGTCGCCGTTGGCGGGCAGCCTCCCGGAGCCAGCTCACCGTGCGTATCCCTTTTCGACCGGAGATTCTCGTGCCAAAAGGGGACGGTAATGTTAGGTCGGGAAAGAATATTAATAATAATAATAATCACGCTTTCGGGGTCACCACTGAAGGCAAGCGTCCCCAACCAGCACGATCCTCCCCGCAATGAGAGACAATGAAGGACTCTCCCAAATCGGGAATAAAGCCAAGACAGAGTGCGGGTGAGCTTAAATGGGAGTTTATCAATCAGAATAGGGCATGCAAAGAACTCTGCAAACTCCGAGAGTGCTCTGTCTGACAATAGCAAAGACAGGCGTATATATTTACAAAAAACGTCATCAGTACCTACATACTATAAGGGGCACAAGTTCAATGGGATTGGGTGGCGATGACTAGTTATAGGTGCTGCTGCGATGTGGTTGGCCTTGGCTGGAGGACGTCACTGGTGAACCTCGTGGGTTGGGCTGGGCCTGGCAGGTTGGCTGAGTTCATCCGGGCGGTGTTGTTGTGCCATCGCGGCCAGTGTCAGAGATGAATGTCTTTTCCTGACTTATTTGCTCTAGGCCATGCACACCGCAGTCATTCAGTCATTGCAATATTATCTTCTTTAGTAAATCTTCCAATAGGTTATTCTACAGGTTAATGCAACACAGGAGGAATGCACCTTGTGAGGGGTCTGATGGTAATACGTCAGGACATGGTTACCAGTGTCCTGTTGACCGGGGCCATAGGTCGAGGTGCTAAGCTTCAGGGCCTGGGACGGGTGGTACAGGTCTTTCTGTCTTGTTAGAAGTTGTTATGGATGTGCCGCTGTGTGTTGTCAAAGTGTTGGGTGTCCTGATTGCACAGGGCCATAGGTCTAAGATGATCCGGTGGGTTATGGGGTTTACGAGGGGGCGCCTTTGGAAGTGTGTGTTCAGGCAGAGGTTTACTGCTGTGCTGTAAATAATGCAGGTGGCGGGCCGCGGCCTTGGGTGCTGCAGAGGGGGCAAATAATGCAGGTGGCGGGCCGCGGCCTTGGGTGCTGCAGAGGGGGCTACAAATCTTTGAAGCGGCTCCAGTCTGGTTGGGGGAGGTGGAGTAGCGCAGCGCGGGCCTCTGCTCTCATGTCTTGGCAGCCTTCGCAGGGTGGGAGGGGGAATGGCCTTGCACGTATTCACAAAGGTATCTCCCTCGTGTGTTGCCGACTTTAGGTAAAAACATCACAAACATTTGAACACTCTATAATACTTATTCAAATCACTTTAAAACATGCATTTAAACTTTGCTGGATGTGTCTCGATTATACCCAGTCTGAGCACCGTATTCGTACACTATGTTTTAACAGCTACAGTATTTAGTTACATGTACATTTATACATATACATGCATATACATTTGCAGTAAATGAGGTAGTAGTCGGGTTGGTGGAGTACATAGAAAATGACCCGCCACTGTAGGTGACGGTGGTGGCACATAAGGGGCTTAGACATACACACATGACAAGTGCATTCTCGCGCATCCTTCACATGAGTCCATAGTATGGTTACATTTGTCTTCTCGTGTACTCTAGCAGCATTAGCTTGGTTATGGCGCAAAACCATGGAGGGTAGGTTTCCCAGTGATACACGTAACAAATAGATCCCTGGAGCGCTACTTTATTATTAGCACCCAACTGCAATGGTGTGGGCTCCCCATTGCTTATATCATGGAAGCATGCTTTCTTATGTTTATACATTTTACAGGCTTTTGTAATATAAGAAATTTTGTGGAGAAAAGCATACTTTGCAAGTGGTCTTGGCATTAATATGTAGAGACTTTCTGCCATCTGAGGACCATTTTACTGTTCTTCTCATTGCCCAGGCCTGCTGGCCGGGTCATGCTGGGAGCGATGATACACTGCGGAAGGTGAACTGTTACAATGTTAGTGTATTACGCTAGCTCATGTCCGTCTTGTTCGTGGGAACGGGCTCGCAGCGGATCTGCCAGGGTGCCGCGGCGACAGGGATAACTGAGATTTTCCGAAGGTGGGGGCCGCGCTACAGTGCGCTGAGCTCACACCATTTTTAGTAGACAAAATGGTTTCTGAGGCCTAGCTAAATTCTATACGTGCGGGTAATGTCTACAGCAGGTGAGCCATCCACCACCTGGGCCCTGGTGGTAAGGAGGGGACGCCCGATGAGCCATGGCCCTCGCCTGGGGTGGAGGTGTAGGCAAGGGGGGGTCTTTTGGACCACTCCTCCCCTACACAGATCTGCAACTGCAAATTCACCAAATCTGTAATGCTGTCCCTCAAAACACAGAGGCAAATAATCAAGTCTTCCAAGCTGCAATACACCCACAAAAGGACTGCATTTGTATTAGTATATTTATTTATTTATTTGCAAAATACTGATATCAATTTCGTTCAGAAATGACTTACAATACCAAATTTACAGAATGCAGAATCATTCCCTAACTGGTGTTTGTACAATAGCATAAAGATGAGAACAAGTAGTGAGACAGTTTATGAGAATGTAAAAAAGCACTACATATACCAGGGACAAAACAATTTAAACCAACAAAATATATATGAAAATAGCTGACGTACAAAGGTAACATTAACCTAAGAAGGCTTTGCTTCAAACTAAAGAGCAGGAGTACTAATTAAATATGCACAATTACTTTATTAAGCATCACTGGAAGCAGTGCCAGGATCAGATAGGGAGGATGGGGGCGAGGAGCGGGAAGGGAGAATTCCCTCTTTAGCAAGTAAGTGAATATTAAGCCGAGATTTGAAGAGATCAATAGTTGTGCTGGCTTTGATTGTTATGGGCAGCGGGTTCCACTGGAGCGAGGCAATTAGGGAGAAAGAGCAGGACTGAGAGGAGCCACAGCGAGGGTGTACGACAGTGATGTTGAGTGCAGAGGAGGATACTAAGGAACAAGATAGTGAGTACACTGAGATGCAACCAGACAGGTACTGAGGAACAAGACCATTGATAGCTTTGTAGACTACTAGGCGAAGAAACTTGAAAAGAGTGCTATTGTGCATGGAAAGTGAACCAGCATGTTGTCGGTAGTTAGTATTGGTGGAGGATGTGGGTAGGTTGTAGAGAGAGCAGGTGGAAAAGTTGAGACATGTGTCTAGAGGGAGGAAGGCCAGGGAGTAGGCTTGGGCAAATATTAGAGTTTTTGTAGAGTGGTTGGCTAGTAAGAGAAGGAAGCATTTTCCAAATGTTGAGGAGGTTAATAAGAGCTGCAGAGGCTTTGGTAGCCATGTACTGTTGCAGTTGTAATTATAATTGGTTATTTATAATACCCAGAGGTTTCTAAGAGCAGACACTTCGAATCAAACGTGTGTCTTTCCACGTCATTCTGCTTTCAAGGCGTGCACGTTGCCCCTGAGCTATCCTCCCACAAATATGTAGGTTGCTATCTAAAACGACCCCACAATGGCGAGCCTTGGGTGAGGAAGCAAGAAGTCAAGGCTGGAAAGAGATAGGAGAGGTGAGAGTAGGCAATGCATTGGAAGCTGGGAGAAAGATGACTGCCATTTTTTAAAGTTCAGCATGGCGAATGGGAGAGCCATCCAGTGATGAATTGCAGTGAGACAGTTCCTAATCTGTTCCAAGATGGCTGGGGTAAAGAAGGGGAAGGAGAACATTATTTGTGTGTCATTAGCATTAAGGTGATAGTGAAATCCAAACGATAAGTCTTACTAGGGAATAGGTATCAAGGGTAAAGTGCAAAGGTCCAAGGACTGATCGTTGGGAGATGCCTACAGGGAGAGGAGTGGGGTCAGAGGTTTGCGAGTTCCAAGATATTTTAAACGATCTACCTTCCAGGTAGGAGGTGATGCAGACAGCAGTAGATCCTGTAGAGTTGGGAGTGGAGTGGAGTGGTTGACAGCGTCAAAAGCAGCAGAAAAGTTCAACAGGATAAGTAAATAATAGAGTATGGAGTGGTGAGCATTAGAGAGAAAGTTGCAGATCTGTATGTGTGCTGTCTCTGTAGAGTGTCCACAAGGCACTTATTGATCCAGTCGAAGGTCACATACACAAGGACATTTTGAATAATGGAGAAGGTGATACACAGGGTGATAGTTTGCTGGGAAATATGGGTCAGCAGAGGCTTTCTTCAACAGGGCTAAAACAGTTGCAGATTTGAAGGAGGCAGGGAAGAGTCCAGTGGAGAGAGAGGTTAAAAAGCTCAGAGAGACAAGGCCAAATGATTGAGACTAAGTATGTGAATACTTGGGGATCAAAAGGGTTTATTGGGGCACAAGATGGTTTGGCACTGTGAAGGACGGTGGCTATTTCAATAGGCAAGATAGGGGAGAAGTAGTCGAGTGTAAAAGAGGTAGTAATAGTGTCCCACATTTTAGAGATTTTAGAGGAAAAGTAGTGTGCAAAGTCATTAGCAGAAAGGGAGGGGCAAAAGATATTGGTTTGGGAGGTGTGAGCAAAGATTGGACGGTATGAGCTTATGGCCCTTTAGGAACGTGCATGCAATGGATGGATTCACAGAATAACTCTGAGTCCAAATAACTGAACCAACGAAGGTGGCAAAGTACTGTTTTATTATCACTTATCTAAAACACAGAGTTCCAACGAACATCAATTGACATACGCTCGATTTCTTTCAACAATCTTTTCATAAAAACATTATTATATACTCAAAATACGTCAGAGGTGACATCATGCTACATGGCTAATAATGAAAAACCTACTGGGGATCGGGATAGGCTTAAGGGGAACATCTAACTACATATTATATAGGAACTAGGATTGTGATGTGATTGGCTGCCCACTGTCAGGTGGACAATATATGACTACCTCTAAAACCTTTAATCTTCAAAACCATTAGATACGTGGTTTCTCATTGGTCTACAAACTATAAAGTCCTTCATTATATTGATCACTACAATTGGTTGGCACGCTTGTACCATGTCTGGAACATTCGGTTCATTTAGCAGCATGTAAACCCAGACCCAGGTGCAAGGAGATGGGGCCTGACTCTACCTCCCCACACAATTAAACCAGCATCTCTCATCACCCAAGCCTTCTGTCATGAAGATTCTCTTTGAACTTGGCCTTGCAAAGTATTCTTGTCTCTGAGAATACATGAGAGTGCGAGGACTCGCTATCATGTTCTAGGACTCCAAGTGCAACACTATTTTCATCCTTGACTCACGTGACAGGAAACCACGTTTTGGTCCATTTTGAAGGTTTAAATGTCTTAAATGGATAAAACCTGGCACTCCTGGTGTTCTTTCTTTGCACCTTAACTAGTGATGATTCATCCTTTGCCCGTTCACTCCATTGCAGAATAGATAGCCGACTTTGGCTGCTTCAGTCTTGACTCCAGGCCAAACAAGCTCACCATGCAGCTCCACGATTCAGCTTATTCTTGCTGCAACACAATTTTTCCTTTCTTCTTCATGGCTCCTGGCTTACTAAAATTCATGATACTGATGTCCAACTCCTGTACAGCGGCAGATTCGCCTGAATTCTATTCACTACATATAGCCAGCTTCTATGATGACTTAGGGCCTCATTACGAGATTGGTGGTAGTCATGGCGCTATTTGCGCCATGATTGCCATCAATTACGAGACCGAGTCCGGTGTGGTGCAATGGGGACTTACCGGTCTAGTCCGACCCTGGCGGGACCGGTAAGTCCCCATTGCACCAACCATTCCCCATTCCCATTTGAGCCCCTATGGGGTTCAATGCGAATGGGGAGGGCACAAATAGGCTCGCAAATGGCAAGCCCGTTATTTGCGCCATGGTCCCTTAGCGGGACCCGTAAGGGACGTGTGGTCCGACCACACGTTCCTTACGGTCCCCGCCAAGGGACCTCAGAATAGGATGGTAGGGGATTACCGGGACCGGTCTCCTTACCGGTGCCTAGTATCCCCTACCGTCCGACTCGTAATGAGGCCCTTAGTGTACCATGCATTTCAGCGTATGTACAATTATTGAACGGTTGATACTCTGTAGCAGTTTGTGCATGTATAATCTTCTTTTTCATATTTTAAAGTTCTCTTACTTCGTCATTAGTTTCTGTAAGATCCATACATTTTCAGCCAGTATCCTGAGACATCGTTCTTACTCTCTTATGATGTCACAGGCTTCATTCTTTGCTCTTTTCTCATATTCCTTCAAGGAATTCCTCCCTCAAATTGTCATCCTATCGGGAATACATTTGATTGGGTTGTCTCAATGGGTATCTTCTTTCGAATATACGCCGCGATATTGACACAACTGCTGGTTTCAAACACGGCACAATCTCACGCTTCCAACATATGGGAGGTAGGAGGGCGGGGTTTGCTGCCGAGGCATGCAGCTGCTCCTCTACATGTTTACGAACATTTTCGGGGGTGATTGTGAAGGGAGGAGATTAGGTTTATGAAGAAGAAGGATTTGGCAGAGCACAGTGCAGAAGTTAGGGCATTAAGGGAGTATTTGTTGGTTAGCAGTAGGGAAGGTGTCTGTAATTTGTAGACATATTTGTGGAAAGTGACATATTGTCCAGAGGCTTTGCCACAGATGAGTGATGCCACTGCCTCAATACGTGTTCTATAGAATGCCCAGCC
Source organism: Ambystoma mexicanum (assembly GCF_040938575.1). Classification (NCBI taxonomy): domain Eukaryota; kingdom Metazoa; phylum Chordata; class Amphibia; order Caudata; family Ambystomatidae; genus Ambystoma; species Ambystoma mexicanum. The sequence goes on along the minus strand of NC_090929.1, from coordinate 202,302,748 downwards.
GCAGGACTTCAGATTTATCACTTGAGAAATTACCACAATTTATTTTTCCCTATTTTTGAGAGGATCAGCCGTAAAGCCAGCTGGCCTATTAGTGACTCCCATTAAATGCCCTGTGTTTGTGTAAATCATGCAGGGTGGTCACTAGGATACTCCCGTAACTAGTCACATGTGTTGCACACTTAGGTACAGCCAGTTAATGTAATTTGTGGCTTCATCAAGCACTGGTAATGGCTCCTCCCTACTAATCATTAACAGCCCTCACAACGACATTGGTCAGTGCACTCTATTTACTGGCAGTTAAGGGGGACTGTGTACCAGTCCCTGGTTTCTGTTATTTCTGTCTCCTGTGCATGGTCATGTGAGGCTGAGTCTGTGCTGCAATAGTTGTCTTTTCCCCTTGATTAGTCTTGATTCATACACAACTTTCCTCATCGTTGAAATCCAGCATGTCACCGAATTGGGTGCACATGTCCAAGCAAGTCTACCGTCCCTGAACAGATTGTGGAAAATTGCCATCATCTAGTCACCTACAATCCTGGGGAATGGGTAGAAGCAAGAGAAGAATAAAACAATAAGGCAGGTAAGAATGGGCCATGGGTCTCCCCATCAATGGGGGGAAGAGGGGCAGGTGTGAGAAGGGGAAGTGGGACAGCAGCATGTGAGACAAAAAGATGACCTTCAGTTTGTCTTTTTTCTTCTTTCTCCATAGGTCTGCGTGTCTGTCTTCGCCTGCCCCAATGCGGCTGTGCAAACACATCTAACATAATTGTTCCTGTGATTCTTTTTAAACAGAAACTTGCAATGGTGTCTGGATGTAATATTTTATTCAGGACAGAGTCCATTTCGTGTTTGGTATTTATTATTGGGCCATTATTTATATGTTAGATATCCCATGATGTATTGCACTATTATGTTCAAATAAATAAAACATTATTCAAAGAGCAAGTAAAATGAGATTATGGCACAGGATACTTGTCTTTGCAGGGCATGCATTCAAGGCAGCTTCCACCACCCTCTCAGAACCTTCTACGTTCTGTCCTGTTGGGAGGGCATGCCTTCATAGAAGTGAATTCATTTTAAAAGAAGAGGGTGACATGCTCAATCCGATTATGAGTGAAATGGCTGGTTCCTCTTCACATCAAATCAATGATGGCAGGATCATATTGCACCTATTTATTATCAGCGCTCAGAAGTCAGACACACTTGGCATTCGAGAGCCTTACCCCCTTCTTTTTAACCACACGAAGAGACAGATCTGCAATTTAACGGAAGTCCACAGAAAGGCAGATAATAAAAACTAGCTGTACCCAGTGCATCATAACACTCTCTCTCTCATTCTCACTCATTCAGTGCTCTCTCTCTCTCTCTCTCTCTCTCTCTCTCTCTCGCTCTCTCTCACTCTGTCTGTGGCTACGTGTAATTTTCTCTGTGGGTGAGACACTGCTAGATCAACACCAGCGCGCATGAATACAAGTACCACATCAAGTGTGCATTGTCCATACAAGGAGAGAGATGAGAGTGATGGTGATCAGACCTTGCAAGAGACCGGAGGGCCAAGCATCATGGTCTTCAATTGCTTTTGTTATTCCCCATTTTGTTAGTATTTGTTTTGTGTGCATACAGTAACACATGTGTCAGTTCAGCAGCACTACCAATGAATAAGTGACCAACACAGTAAATGAAACATTGACTTGGTGCTCACAGAAGAGACAGATCATTGGTTTTAAATGGAGCACATTCCTATCGAAGAAGGAAAGACAATTTGAGGTAAAAAATGATGTGCCGTCTCAGCAAACAAAAAGTTACAAAAAGGGAATTATTGACTTGTCCCAACATAGTAAACCATCAATTTTTAAAATTGTGCAAGTTCCACTTATAGTGATCACTTCCAGTACATATTGTAATGATAATAAGAGTATTGAACTTGTCTTACTGAGGAAATCACATAATCAAAACCTAGATAAATCATACAGAGTTATTTTGGGATAGAAGAGCGGCATTCAAAGGTACACAGTCTGGTATCCATTTTTTTTACTCTTTTGAAATATCACTGTGATAAATAACACCAATGAGAGTTCCTGACTGCTTTGCAAGAATTCATAAAACATTTTGGTAACAGGAGCATAACCACAGATATAGCTGACAAAAATGTCTGTGATAAAAGGTTTATATGCTCAAATCAGTATGTAATGCAAATAGGTGTGCTGTTCATTTCATTCTTGACAATGCAAAGTCTAACAAGATATTTGAAACCATGCACCACATATACATATTCAAATTACAAAGGTATTCAGATGTGTGGAAAAACGTCTTCAACATTGCCACTCCATTGGGGCCATACGGCTGCCTTGCTTTTTGTTTCAAGAGAACTTTAGAAAGGAAACTTTGGGTCTCAGTGTGAACATTCATAGACATCCTTACATAATGATATACATAACATACATTTTATACTTTAAACTATATAGTTGTGAAAGTGTGCATAAAACAGCTATACATACATAGAGAATTGTGTTTAAGTTAATTCTACTATTTAACTAAAAAGCAGTCTACAAACTTTGGAACTAAGACTTTGAAAAATTTCTCTATTTGATTTCTAGATAACTTTTTTATTACTTATCCTTTCATAATAACTCTTACATGTTTATAGTAACCTTAATATTGGTACTTCCAAATTGTGTAGGCTTTACCTAATCAAGGTTAGAAACACAACTTATTTTTTAATTGATTTCTATTTTTTTAGGTTATAACACAGGTGTATACTAGCATATTTTTGTGAGGGTACTGTGTGGAATATGAAATGAAATTCAAAGCTTTGAACATTTTTCAGTGAACCACTACAAATGCTCGAAATATTGGATTTGCAAATGCTTGTTATTTCATACATTTTTACAGGGTGAGTGGTCATAATGCAATGCCTTTGCCAACGTTTGTTATTTTTTAAAATGTTTACACATGTGATTGCTCACTGTTAATTATGAAACAAACATATTCTTGTCAATGAACAATCAAAAATGGCACAACTATTGCCTTTGCCAAAGCCTATAACTTTGTATATTTACATGTAATTGCTTGTCAACAAGAAACTACAAATTGCAAACATATTGTCTTGTCAAGTGCTTTTATTTCTTACATGTTTTCTCAGTTATAGGTCACAATAATTGAAGTTATGGCCATTTTTTTGTCAAAGTACAAGCAGGAATGGCAAATTATTTGGCTTTTGCCACGCTTGCAGTTTCTACATTTTCACATAGGTGCTTGATCCTGTTAATTAAAGTTTTGTCAATGAACATGTGTAAATGGCAAACATTTTGGATTTGCCTCCACTTGTTAATTTGTCATTTTTTACACTGTCATGAGCCATAGCAATTTGATATAGAACCATTTGGTTGGCGATGAACAACTGTGCTCAGGAAAACTATTGGCTTTGTTAATGCTTGTTCTTTCCTACATTTTGATATGAGTTATTGCTCATTGTAATGGAAGCTGCAAGCATTTGTCAATGAGTAATTACAAGTGCCAGAACTATTATCTGTGCATCAATGCATGCTATTTTGTACATGTTTACTTGTAGTTGGCTGTAGTAGTTGAGGTCAACTTCAAAGAGCTACAAAAGTCCTCTTTTTAGGGGCTGTGTGGGTGAGGACAGTGAGAACCAAAATACAAAGGGTCCCACAATACAGCTTCTTTCCCTTGCTGATCAGAATGAGTCACCATAGATGCATGTCAACTTGCTTGTGCTCGCCCCTTACCCAAAAAGTCAAGCGAAAAACCATGTACTTATCAAACATATACACATATTTTAATGTCTATCAAAAAACACATCTCATTCACAACTGAATTTTCTTAAAAGTAACACATCATTGTGGTCTAGACACATCATGAACCACATATATCCGTGTATACATATTTAACAACTGGCATAGAGACTGATACTTCCAGAGAAACCTTTTCTATGCCTCTATGTGGGGTATTTTTATGTTTTATATTTTAGCCACGACTATTATTCATGCCCTCCTTAGTTTCTACGGGCACCAAGGCTGTGCCAACACTTCAACAATGTGTTTCTAGAACCAACATAGAATTGAACATGTGAAATATACATAGAAATTCATCCACTCTGTATATTCTGTTGGTGCTGTCCTCAGGGCACTCAGTCTTTGTATATGTTCTGGTATTCTCCCATCACATTTCAGTTTGCCAAAATCTCAACAATTCTAAAAAACAAACAAACATTGATACTTAAAAACATGGTTTCTATTCTTTTGTGCATCACAAGTAATACATAGCATCTATTCCAACTTCATCTCTATTTTCCATAAAAACCACAGGGAATTATGATTTTGGGCTATTTCTTTTCCCATTTTTACTAAACGTTTACAAGTTTTGCATATTTCAATTTTCTTGTTACAACATTATTTAGACAAAGTGTTTGCCCAATTTACCTCTTTCTACACATTTAGTTTATTAATCCTAAAACGGGAGTTACCAATGTCTGTCTCTCAAAGATTTTTTGTAGACTATGCACTTAATTGCTATCTCGATTCTCCTTAATGGATTCTATAGGGAACCATTCTTATTCTGTGTTTCCCCTCGAGTAATGAGAAAGCAACTATCCCAACGATCACACTAAGTAAGAGCTTACCTATTGGGAACTCTGTAATTATATCCCTCTATGATCCTAGCTTCGAAGGATATCTGCTGTGCTTTTACAGCTGGGACGGCGGAGGAGTCATCTATCTAGACGCCTTCACCAATCTATTATGACAAAACGAAAATGCGTTTTGAAAAACAGGGTTTTATTCCTGAATAATGCTGTAATTATACTTATTAACTCTTGGGGCTTACCTCTTAATTATTCACCCATAACCTTATTATCGGGAAGAGATATTAGATGACCCACTGCAGACTACGATATTTTCTTTGCTGCAAAGTCTATATGGCCAGAAACGAGAAGAAGGAAAACAGGGATGATTAGATTCCCTTACACGATACGTTAGTAAGTATTCCCTTATTGCGCATCCGTCTTACCTCGCACTTTCAGTCGTGTCCTTGCAGTTAAGCTCGCACACATAGCTCTCATCTCGGAGCGGTCGAACAAATGATACCTGCCCTCCACCGTCTTAAATAGACAGCCTCGTTCACTTGCGTCCGCACGTAGTAGCATATATGTGCCGCTCACGTGACCCGCAGCCATGTTGTTATAGTGTTTACATCCGCCATGCTGGTGCGGGTTTATCAACTAGGAACAATGCTTACTTAAAAGCTGCATGGCCACATCTGTGTGCCGCTCAGATGACCCGCAGCTATGTTATTGTGATGTATACATCCGCCGAGCTAGAGCGGGTGTATCAACTGGGGGCAATATTTACTTAGAAAAGTTTGTGTGTGTACCTTTCGTAAAAGCAATTGTTATCTCTACCAGAATTCGTCAATGTGCGGTGTGGCAGATCCCACTATAACCACTCTCCCCTGGGTTCTACCTTTCACCAAAACATATTGAAGCTCTGGGTCAGACAGGACCTCTTGCGGTTCCCATCCCAATCTAATGGAGACCAAAATCATCGCCCCTCTCTTTTTCATTGTGATTGAGGCAAAAAAAGACCTCCCAAGGTTCCTGGTTCCCAGTGCCAATTCTTTCCCCTTCATTCAATGGGTCTCCTGGACCAAACAGATATCAAGTTTAGCTCGACAGAATTCCCTGAGGATTAAAAACCTTTTAGTGGAATTGTTAACTCCTCTCACATTAAGGGAGCCAACCACCAAATCTAGTATCGGTCCTGGCATAAGTACCTCAAACACCTTTTCCTGAAGACAATTCCCACTGCCTATTCCCTTTGCGCCACACAGTCAGATGCCAATCTCTGTAACATTAAAAACACAGGTTTCCCCCAAAATGGAACCATCTAAACATATGAACCTTTGTAGTCCTTGTATAATCACATGGGGGTCAGGAATGAAGTTGGAAGAAAACCTGACCCAGAGATAATCGAAATTATGTACTCTTGGGCTCTGTGCACCCTTGCAAAACATTGCATGACATTTCAGGGTGTGCCTCCCCCTGTAACAGGCCATCACAGTTGACTTTTGCGCATTAACCCCAAGATCCATGGCATCCATGAATGAGGTGTAGTCATGTATAAGCCTCTGCAGCGCTTGCGGGGTACTTACCAACAAGACCGTATCGTCCACGTATAACAGGAGTGGCAGAGACAGGCAGCCCGTCCTAGGGACATCCGGAGTGGAGTTTAGTAAATAGTCATGCACCCATTAATGTACAAACTGAGAAGCAGGGGGGCCAAGACGCAGCCCTGGCACACCACCCAGCTCTACTGGAAAGAGGCAGTGCATCTCCTGTGGGATGTTTTTGCCCATGCATACAAGCCCTACCATAAAACTGTGCAGTACTGGCATGGAAAACATCATGATGGCCAGAACTCCCCAGAGAGTGCACAGGGAAAACATGAAGAATAGGCTGCCACCCATTTTTGCCTATGTTGTGAGCACAGGAGGGCACTGCCTAAAACCACCATTGGGCTACACACACAGTAGCCTGAAACTATTGGGAATGGCAATGCTGATTTCCAAAAAAGCAACTCAGAACTGTGGGGAATTAATTTTCTTAATCCCAAAAATGGTTGCATTACTAGTACTCACCACTATCTGCAAGCCGGCGTTTTAAAACCACCAGACTTTTGTGTAAAACTGCACAAATGAAACAAAACCAGACCAAGGAAAGACTTGCTAAGAGGTGGAAGAATGTAAAACCATATTCTGAAATAACTTGAAGGAAGTAATTATTTAATGTATAGGTACACATTGTCAGTTTGATTTGAATGGAGAAAACCGGGAACAAAAAGTGACATTTAGCTGAAACCTGGCTTAGTGAAACTGGATTCTGCCTGACAACTACCCCCGACAGGAGTTGAAACTGGATGCTCAGCCATTCTGCCCCTGGCCAAAAGGAGTTAACACCTCTCTGATTAGATTAGGGGTGGAGCAGCTGGGGACTACAGGGAGTTGAACAAAGGCCTGTCCTGGACTCAGGCAAATGTTATATTGGGGGCGTCGTAAAATAGCTTCCTCTTGGGAGAAACTGGGGGGCAGCTGTGCCTCTGTGAACAAGCTGGCTTGGGGGAAGTGGATAAACCAGTTATTCCACCCTGTGATGTGGGAAGCCACACCCCTTTTTGACCAGGGCATGATTTTAAAAAGATAGATAACTCATAGTGCGGACTTGTCAGAATTATATAAGTAATATCATTATTTTTGTGATTTTTCTGTGAATATTTTGAGAGGCGTTAGGACCCTGTGGTGTATTCTGGGGGGTTGCTAGCGGAAAATAGGGTCTCACTCCAAATGTCTGCATGTTAAAAATCTGACACTTCATCAATTAATGTCCATACTCCTTGCGCTCTTGTGTAATTTTGGGTAAATGTCCGATATTGCAAAACCAGTTAAAAAGCGAAAAATGTTGTCATTTTTGAATGCAAGCCCCCAGGAAGATCAGAGGCGGACAAGCATGGACCATAAGGAATATATAATGTGCACATGTAATTTCAACAAATTGTATATCTGGGAAAGATGTATTTGAATCAAATATAGATTTGTGGGCAAACTGACCAGGGGAGGATTCTCTGATCCATAAACAGACCTCATCATGATGACAATCCATTTCCTTCCCCCAATCATGGGAGAGGGGAGAATTGGGCCAATGACAAGTAGAGAGGGGCAGGCTTAGCTAGGCCGAGGCACACACCCATTTTCAAAACACATAAAAAGAGACTGCTGGGACAGGTAGAGACATTCAATTCCATTTGCTGCGGAGCATGCTGACCGACGACTTCACATCCAGCGATCCAACACTTAGACTTCCAAGCTAAACAGAGACTACAGAACTTTGAACCAAGAAGGCCCACTGCAAGCAAAAGTATTTGTCAGCAGGCCTCAAAATCATTTGAAAACTATTCTACAGCCGGGCGAGCTGTCTGAATTCTTTTGCCAAGAACTCTTGCCAGTACTCAGAAAGCAGTGTTACACCCAGAATCCACTTGATCCGGACCGGAAAGCAGAGCAGTATCCAGAACCAGAGGCCGCTGAATCCAGAGAGGCTAGACCAGCAGAGCAGAGCTGACCCAGATCGCTGTGAGCAGAACCGGTGCCTGATTGACCCGCCGAGCAGACAGAACCGCAGCCGGACATGTTGACCAGATCCGTGACGAGGCCTAGTTCAACTTTATATTGTGAGTACCTAGCAGTACTGTGCAGAACCAATCTCTTAGTTAAAATAATCTAATCCAAACTATTTTAACCTAAGTAGAACAGCCTCCTAGAAATTGTGTCATCTGTCATTTGTAAAGCTGCACAACTGTCACCTGTCAATTCTGAAGCTGCAAGCTGTCACCTGTCATTTTGAGTTTTACTTTAAATCCGAAAAACTACCTTTATTTAATCGTCCGTATCTCTGGAACCGTTTGGGCTAGGAACGAGATTTAACTTTCCTCTGAAAGCTTAGGATCTAAGCTTTCCAAAAGGCCTAGAAACGACTTGCCGCAATCATGATTCACGCACTCGCGAATTTACCGCGATTTGCGATTTTGGCTCAATTTCTCCACTTGTCAAAATAGCAGCTCCATTCTTTCCTTTGTTAAAATCCGTTTGCAACTTGGTAATAACACATAGAGCATTGCTAAAGTGAGCCTGAACTAATACCAACACGCATCTCCCACTCACCCTGAATCTCTAGAGGGAATTAAAATCATTGGCACATTTTCCCATCCATTGCCATCACATTTAAAAAGCATTTTGGGCCTGTGTTTCAAACTCCTACCTGTTTCCTCTAAGCTTGCTGGGGGGGAACTGAATTTCGTATTGTATTTGATTGCATTCCTGAGAACTGTGTGCTCCTCTTTCCATCTCCTTCCATTTCTTACATTGCATAGGGGAGGGGGGTCAATTGCCAGAGAAAAAGTGATTATCTTATCTTTTGCTAAAATCATATCAAGTATTTCTGTACTGCATTTTATTCCTCATTGCTTTTCCCTTGAAATCATAAAAGTATTTTTGCTACTTTATCCATCCTATACTAACTCCTCATTGATTGTAAAGAAGTGTGCTAGTGCCAGATTACCCATTGTTGATCAACATCATATGTCTAAGTGTACTATCAGATATTAATTTATTATAAAGTGTGATATATATATATATATATATATATTGTTTAAATTCTCAAATAAACCTTTTCATTTGCAAAACAAACCTACTTCTTGGCTCAGTGGGGTCAGGGGGATTCTAAGAGGGGGGTGTTATATAAGGGTGGTCATCCAGAGTACTGAACTAGACATAAAAATACATTAATAAGGGTTTTCCTCAGCATCCCAGACTAGGCATTGACTTGGCTGTAGTGTTGATTGAATATCGCTTACAAAAGTTGGGGCTCGGAGCCGGGATAATCTCATTTGTGCAGATTAATACAGTGTGCCAACTGACCAGATACACATATCCGGTTAGATCACCACGCTGTTTTACACTGTGAAAGCACCCCTCAAAGGAACGCTCTAAGGAAACGGTCTGTTTTGCAAAATAAAATACAAACTTCTGTAAGTCAGGAAGGAACTCAAATTCCAGAATGACGACCGTGGTAGATATGAAAATAGCGAGGGAACACCTCTTACATAAGCTATTTGTGAGAGGTGAGTGGACTCATCAGGACCAAACGGTCTGGCTGCATGCAATCGCGCAACAGGTCACTGAAACAGGGTCAGATATTTGAAGAGATCAGGGTCCATTACATGTGGCCATGAGTGAATTATACATGGCTGCTAAAGTTAAAGATGAACACGACAAGATGGTTAGGATAGCGGCATATTTGTATCTATATATGGGAGCCATGCAGGACAAATGTACCTGAAGGCCAAGATCTGGCAAGTAGGCAGCAGCTGGCGTTAGAAAAGGCCCAATCTGACCTGGTCTCTTCTGAGCAGAGGCTGCAGAGGAGCCAGGAGTCAGAAAATGATAGTAGGCAGTATATCATTAAAATAAAAGAGGACATGGATAGACTGCAACAGGAGAAGGCAGACCAGGATACCAGATTTCTGGCCTTGCAGAAGGAGTACCAAGAAGGTTTGGACTCCCTTCTGCAGAGCCAGAAAAAGCTGGAGCAACAACTGGACTTCAACAGGGCATGCACAGAGCAGGTAGCCACCCTGCAAATTCGATTAGACAGAGAGAAAGAGGAAAGCAATACATTGATTCTGAAAGACCTGGATACCCAGGCAGAGTTTGATCGGGAGCGCCAGAAAGCTGGTGCCTTCCAAAGGCAAAGGGACGACCTGGCGGCACAGATGCAGGCTCTTAGTCAGGAAAGGGATACCTTAGGCCAGGAAGTCTGACACTTAAAAAGGAAAATGGAAGAAAATCACCTGGCCCTCCAGGGACTGGGTGACCTCCAAAAAGAACACCAGAACTTGTTAGAGCACACCAGGAGGGTGGAGGATGCTCTGGCAAGAAAGGAGCAGGCCAATAGGGACACAGCTCAGGAGGTAACACTCCTGCAGCAGAGACTGGCCCAGTACTCCAGGACCAATCAGGAGGCACAGAGAGAAAATGAGGCTCTCTGTCAGCACAATGGTAGGCTCCCGCAACAGGTAGCGATGCAGGAGAGACTGATAGAGTCTAGTAAGGCCTTAACTGAGGAACTGAAAGCGCAGGCTCTTGCATTGCAACAGGAAGTAGGGGCGGATAGAGATGAGGTTTGCTGGGAAAGAGAAATTCCTGAGCATAACCTCAGGAGCCCTAGTACCAGAGGCCTTCATCTCTCCCAGTCCCTGGACTCTGCCGCCCCCATGTCCCCTCGCGCACATGAGCCCAGGGCCACAGGGATGGCAGATTACTATCCAGCTAGAAGTATGGGGCTCATAGGCCAGTGCCTCCCAGGAATGGATGGGCGGGTATCCGGGTATGGGCACCCAAGCACAGTGCAATTTAGTGGGGAACCCCAGGAGAGTAGGCCCATTAAGGGCATCCTGAAAACCTCTGCCCAGTTAGGTCAGTGGGGGGGATACCCAGCAAATCCTGGTAGCAAGGAGGGATCTGAAGACTCCTCTGAGTGTCACAGGACACAGGAGACCAGGTCCCCACATCCTGCCAGCCATTCCCAGGCTCGCAGAATCCGGGAAAACTTGGAAGATCAGACGGGCACCTCTGGGAGCAGTGCTTCTGAGTCAGAGGATGAATGGACCAGGGTTACCCGAACCAAAAAGGCCAATAAGGCAAAAAGGGCCTTGCTTAAGGACCCATTGAAACAAATAAAGGCAATCAGGAGTGTCATCACTCCTTATCATAAGAACGCCAAGTATTCCGTTTGGGAACACTTGGAGCTCTATGAGCAAATGATGGAGACTTTCCATTTGAAGGACAGCAGTAGCTGCATCCAGTACGTCAAATGGACATTCTCCCCAGAATACTCCAGTTTCTTTGCGGGGCTGGAGGATCAAAACCATTCAAGGTGGTCCACATACAGGGCGGCCATCTTGAAACATTTTTCTGTGCACAGAAATCCTCAAGAGGCTTGCAAGGCAGCCTACAATTTGCAATGTGGGGAGGATCAGGCCCCAAAAGAGTTTGTGCAAGAATTAAAGCGTGCTTTTGCGCAGACCACCAGAAGGGTGCGCACGGATAGCAGAGAATTTATCAATACGTTTTTCCATGCCTTACCCAAATACATAATGACCCAGCTCGTGAGAGATTTTCATGAGAAAAGATCTTTAGACCGGGTCATTGAACAGGCTACCCAGATCTATGAGGTGCAGAAGCCCATCGAAAATAAAAATAATGCGACGAAAACCCCCAAAACCAACAGCACCCCTGCTGCTGCCAAGGTGGCAGAGGAAAGGTTTGGAGATGGGGGGGCCTAAAAACCTGCCTGGACCAAATAATTCACAGCCCAGAAGGCCCTCGGGCCAGTCACAGACAGGGAGTCGAGGAGGTAGTCCCACAAATGGGGTCCCCCGCCCCCCTGACTATGTAAGTCCCGGCTACAAGGGAAACCGACCAATCCTGGGTTATGTGTGGACTCCTCCAGCCCAAGGGGGGGGGATCGAGCCAAGCACCTGACCCGGGGAACTTCCCTCCTAACTTCCCCCAGGAAGGCAGAAATTCATCAAATCCTGGGCAGAACTTTTTCCCCAGGTATCCACCCAATTTCCAGCCCCAAAATCATCCATCCTTCTTTCCGCAATTCCCTGAGCTCAGACAACCTAATCTGGGAGAGGGGAGGCCAAGGGTGGAGGGGTACCAAAATCTTCCCAACCAGGGGTACTACCAGGGAAGGGATAGCTACCCTTCCCGGGATCAGCCCAGGGGAGAAAATAGAGCCCCGTATCAGCCTGAGCGGTTTTCACAACTTGAGCGCCAGGTCTAAAATACGGCACGAGATCTGGGTCACATACTGAGGGCTCAACAGAAGCCTCAGATGAGCATGCCACCGCAGAATGCCCCAAACTCTGGACCTGGTGCTCCAGAACAATGACGTGGGCAGCACCCCGATAACCCACCGGTTCCCAGGTAGGAGGCACAAGAGGAAGGGGGGTGTAAAGCCTTGGAGGAAGCTCCCTTCCCAACTTGTAAACAGCCCCTGGAAAACCAGGAACCGGAAACAAAATCTCCTGCCCCTGAAAGCCTGTCTCCCAAGGAACAGAGGTGGAGTAAGAGAAACAAAGGACCCAAACAGACCCACTTCGTGGAGGAGGTACAGGTCTTCCAATTTGAGGGAGAGGGATCCTCAGAAGATCCTGGGAAAAGGATCTTCTCCTTCAGAGATGGGGGAACTCCTCCCAAGGAAAAATGGGTCCCAAGGGATGCCAATTCAGACTGGGGAGATCTGGAGACTGAGCTACCGCCGCCCACCATCTCATCCCAGAACCAACAATACCAAAATCCCCTGGTTCAAACCCATCCTGGTGACTGCCTCCAAAAAGGGGGGGTGGCGGTCCAGAACCAGAACCAGGTGAACCCACAATGGCTCTGATCTCCAGTTGCCAACTTTTTCTTTCAGATTCCCAAGGCTCGCCACAGAATTCTGCCCAAATCTCTTCACTAGCAATGTCCAAAACCAGAAAGTTAGCCCACCAGTTGTCCAAAAATGTGCATTATCTGTGCCCCCTTGAGGAGAAGGAGGGAAGATACTATGCCCCGGTACAAGTACAGGGGCAGGGTCCTATTTTGGCAATGGTGGACACTGGATCCCAAGCTACCCTTCTGTCCAAAAGGGCCTTTGAGGAACTAAATGCAGGAAGGGGGGAGAATTACTGTATTCCTCTCACCTCTCTTCCTGGACAACTGCAGAACTTTGACGGGAAGGAAATTCCTGTCGAGGAGACTGCAGATTTGGACATCAAAATTGGGCGAAACAAGGTGAAACACCCGGTCATAGTAGTGACTCCAGAGGGCACCCCTTGTTTACAAGGGAATGACCTCCTGAGAAGGTTGTCACCCCTAATAGATTGCGTAAACAAGGTCCTCTGGACCCAGACTAGTCGACCATTAAAATTAAAACAGAGTGTCAACCATGTTAGTTTAAACGGCACCTGCCACATGGTTGAACAAAAATCTGACCAAGTAGAATTTCACTTCCAGAACAACCAGATTCCAGACGTGACAGTAATAGCAGTAGGACAACAGACTGGTGATGGGGGTCCTCTCTATTTCTGAAAATCAACCTTCCTTCCAGTTTAAGGTGGTATTCCACCCTGGAAGGAAACACCCTGAAATTCTTTACTAATCCACAATCAGAAACTCCCACTCCTATAGTCCAGAAAGATGTGAAATCAGCTCAGAGCCTGGCTGATATTCAGCAAATTGGAGAGCAGTTGTTCATCCCTGTTCAGTTAAATGATGGGAAGGACTCTGTTCTCGCTCGAGTGTGTGTGAACAACGGTAAGAGTTTCATCAGCGAAGCCATGTTCCGCCAACTCCCAAAAGATCCAGCCATTCCCACATTCAAACTGATAGACAAATGGGAAATGGACCTGGAAGCACCCAATTCCAAACATCTCCTGTCAAGCAGGTGTATGCTCAAAATCTCCATTGGCAACAAGAGCATAGTCCATAATTGTTGGGTCGTGCGAGACGTCACTGCCTCCTTTTACTTAGGCAGTGACATTCTCAATCGCTTTGCCATTAGTTTGGACCTAATAAACTTCAAAGCTTGGTCCTGATTAGCGGATAATCCCATGGGCTTTGAAAAAGCATTTAGGTCAGCTCAATTACTACCTTATGCAGTTGAAATTCAGATTAAAGAGGAAGTCACCATCCCAGAACGGACCCGACAATTCTCCTGGAAGTGAAAGTTAAAAGAGGACAAAAATTGAAAAACCCTGATGCTTATATCCATCTAAATGCTTCTCTCCAAAAGCAAGGGTTAGGGGTAAACCCAACACCATTAGTCAACATAGAACATGACACCATTCCAATAGAGGTGGATAACAGCGACTTAAAGAGTATTACTCTAGCCGCAGGCACCATTATTGGAATGGCGATTGATGACCGACATTTCTCCATTGATTTAGGAAATGAACTGTTAGGACCAATCCCCAAAAACTGTTTTGACAGTGACAGTGAGGACAATACAACACCCGACAGGATTTTCACCCGGCATGGGGGGAACATCCTGGTGTACACTTCTTGCCCTTATGGTAAGGAAGGTGTGACTTGTGACTTCAGGAGGGATGAGGTGATTTTCCAGGTCCATGAGGGCTGCCTTTCCCACCTGAAGCCTCCAGTCCAAATCAGCACTCTGACCAGGGACTTCTCCACCCAGCTGGAGGAGTCCGCTGAGATAGCCAAACCAGAAGTCTTTCCAGGCTTCAGGCAGATGGTGGAAGAGAGAGTCAACCTAGCTGATGCCTGTGTGACTCGGGAACAGAAGCAAAAGTTGAAACAAGTTTTCTTGGATTTCCAAGATCTCTTTGCGGTAGACTCATATGACTGTGGTCGCACCGGCATCCACACCACAACAATTCCCACGGACCCTGGAATGACTCCAGTGTTTGTGAAGCAATATCGCTTGCCTCTCGCATGCATGGAGACCCTTACTGAAATAATTAAGAACCTTGAGTCCCGGGGAATAATCCGTCCAGTCCACAGCACTTTCAATAATCCGGTGCTGGGAATATTGAAGCCAAACGGCCAGTGGAGACTCTGCGCCGACCTTAGGGAGCTCAACAAACGGGTCCAGACTTCCCGATGGCCTCTGCCCTACATTGACCAAGGGCTGGCCCAGATTCAGGGGTCACAGGTATTCACAGCAATAGACTTGACCAATGGATACTGGACCGTGCCTGTCAGTAGGGAGGACCAATACAAACTGGCTTTTACCTTTGGGGGCCAGCAGTACCCATGGACCCGGACTCCCTTCGGATACCTCAACTCCGGCAATGAATTCAACATTTTCCTACATAAGGCCATGCACGACCTGGGTGCGAGGGGTAACCTGGCTTATGTAGATGATGTCCTCATCAAAAGTTCATCTGTGGAGGAACACATAGCCAAGATCCGTTATGTTCTGACACAGTTGAGGGCCGCCGGAGCAAAACTTTCCTTTCCGAAAGCACAGTGGTGTAGAACCCGTGTTAATTTCTTGGGGCATGAGATTACTCCTCAGGGCTTCCGTCCCCAAGAAAAGAAAGTGGAAGCACTTCAAAAGCTGAAAGACCCCACAACTCTGCCGGAACTAAGGAGCCTCCTGGGACTGACTAATTACAGCAGAAAGTTCATTGAAGGCTACGCAGAGATCACTAGACACCTGATTCATCTCTTGAAGGGGGGGTCAAGTGGGAATGGGGTCCAGAACAAACCGAGGCGGTAAGACAACTCAAAAGAAGCCTCTCACAAGCGTCTTGCCTAGCTTACCCTGTCAGGAACAAGGAGTTCTTCCTGGAGAAAGGGTTCTCTAATACGTGCTTGACGGCAGTATTATACCAAAAGCATGACAAGGTCAATAAAGTAATCTCCTATGCGAGCAAAACTTTATCCTCTGTGGAGGAAAAATTCAACGATTGTGAGACGGCACACCTGGCAACGGTGTGGGCATTGAAGAATTACCGCCCGTTAATCCAGGGGGAACACATCATAGTGGAGACTCCACACCAGCCTCTGCAATATCTCCAAAGTGACAGAATCCGGGCCGGAAATGTGAGTAATTCCCGAATTACTTCCTGGATTCTGTCAATGCAAGGCTTTCCTGTGGAGGTCAGATATGGCCAAAACAAGAAGAGTCCCCTTGCGCAAGGTCTGGCTGACTTGCATGATTGTGGCAGAGAAAACTGTCTCGAGGACGAAAGTCTAAAAATCAAGGACAACATGGAGGCATACCTTAATTCCCCACACAAAGTCTTTGAAGAAGACAAGTGTGAGGGAATGCCCACTGTCTATGTGGATGGATGCTCTTACCATGTTGACAACGACGGGGAGAAAGAACTGGTGGCTGGCGTAGGGAATGCATGGGTGAAGGAGTTCCCAGAACCCTCCGCTGGATACAAAATTGGTCCCCGAAGTAGTCAGGTGGCAGAATTGATGGCTGTGCATCAGGCCATCCTCACTGCTGTCCAACATCAACACCACGAACTGGTCATAATCACAGATTCGGATTATGTACGGAACGGGTTCGTGGAGCACCTGGTTAATTGGAAAACCAGAGGCATGTTATGTGCTAATAACAAACCCCTGAAACATGGAAAGTTAATTCAAAACATTGATGATCTGGTTACATCGAATGGGATGACCATCTACTGGAAAAAGATCAAGGGTGATTCCAAAGTAGAGGGACCAGACAAAACTGGAAATGACTTAGCTGATCAGCTGGCCAAAACCGGGGCCATCCAAGGGGATCTAATAGAAATAGAGTCCCTGTTGAGGGAAATCCAGGTCACTGCTATCACTAGGTCCCAGACAAATGCTCACAATGATCTTTCAACTGCACAATGGAGTAAGGAGACCCCTGATGCTGATGTAATTACAGCTCAGAAGGGGGATCCAATTATTGCTAAGTTTTACCAAAACCTTGAGGACCCTGAGAACTTTCCCCTGACGGATACCGATTAAATTGGGAAAGAGGACCTAAGAGTGTTGATGAAATGTCCAAAAATGTTCCGAATCCAAGACGGTTTGTTGGTAAGGAAATCCCAAGCTGGCCATGATCAGTGGGTGGTTCCTACCTTATTCCGAAGCCTGATGTTAAGTCACGCCCATGATGCGGCCACCGCCGGTCATAGGGGGTTTCACACAACACTGGAAATCTTAAGAGAGGTTGCATACTGGCCACACATGGGGCAGGACCTTGACCAATACTTGAAGGGGTGTCTTGTGTGTGCACAATTTCAGCCATCATCCCTCACACACTGTGCGCCTCTCCAAAAGAGGGGGATGACACTGCCATGGTCAGATTTGCAAATCGACTTTGTAGGCCCTGTGATTCGCTCGTCTAGAGGAAACAAGTACATGTTGACTGTTACATTCTTGTTTACCAAGTGGGTGGAATGTCTCCCAGCCCCAAACTGCAAGGCAGAAACAGCAGCTGCCCGGATGATTAACCACAACCTTTCCCGTTTTGGTCTACCTCAAAGGATTGAGTCAGACAGGGGTAGCCACTTCACCAGTGAAGTAATGAAAAAGATGTGGGAGATACTGGGGTTAAAAGGAAGCTACACATTGCTTACAGGCCAGCTTCTTCTGGAGCAGTGGAGAGATATAACCAAACCATTGTGAGCATCTTAAAAAAGTTTGGGGCAGATTCTGGGCCAAGTTGGGATATCCGATTACCTCTGGTCCCAATGGCCATCAGATCTACCCCTTCATCTGCAACTAAAATGTCACCATTTGAGTTGATGACGGGGCGCAAGATGGTGCTTCCCCAGCATTTGCTCTACAGGACCCAAGAGCAGACACTGATAAATGCCTCCACAACTCATGAGTATGTGGAGAATTTAAGGAAACACCTTCGACATGCTTTTGCCTATGCTCAGCGGAATCTAGAAAGATCAGCTGATAGCATGGAAACCCACTACGACCTGAGGACCACCAGGAAGGAATATACTCTGGGGGACCGGGTCTATCTATACAATTTCCAAAGGAACGAGGCCAAACAGTGAAAATTCTTGCCTACATGGAAGGGACCGTTTGAAATTATAGACAAAATCTCCCCTGTGGCCTACAAGATCTGCATCCCCAAAGGCGGTTTGGCAGAGGGGGAAGACAAGTGGGTCCATATAAATCAGCTAAAGTGTTGCCATCCCAGGCACACTCTGCAACAACTGGAGGAGTCCTCTGTAATACCAGAGGGGGCCGCTCCAGAGTAAGTCAGTTCAAACTCTAAAATATTCCACATATCAAAAATATAGTTACGTAATGCAAATGTGCCCTTTATATATTGTTTTTAAAATCAGACTGCAAAATGCATTTGGATGTATAAAATGTACATGTTCGCCACACCATTAATAGTGGTGGAAAAATGTCTAAGAATGTGTATTGCCGCTTTGCTTCATCATCCTAGGAGAGATGAAACCATGGAGACTGACCAAGGAGGACGACCGGGGACCGAGAGCAGAGACCCGAGGGGCCCAGGGTACCGCCCAATCCTCCCATCAGGACCAGCAAGGAGAACTGATTGATCGACTGGAGGGAGGAAAAGATGCTGAACTGTGCCATCCATGGAATTGGAAGAAGAGGAGGCGAACATCCCAGATCTTGCGAGTTCCATCAACGAATGGACAGAATGGCCATTGCAAGAATGGGGGCTTGTGGGATGTTTTTACCCATGCATACAAGCCCTACCATAAAACTGTGCAGTACTGGCATGGAAAACATCATGATGGCCAGAACTCCCCAGAGAATGCACAGGGAAAACATGAAGAATAGGCTGCCACCCATTTTTGCCTATGTTGTGAGCACAGGAGGGCACTGCCTAAAACCACCATTGGGCTACACACACAGTAGCCTGAAACCATTGGGAATGGCAATGCTGATTGCCAAAAAAGCAACTCAGACCTGTGGGGAATTCATTTTCTTAATCCCAAAAATGGTTGCATTACTAGTACTCACCACTATCAGAAAGCTGGCGTTTTAAAACCACCAGACTTTTGTGTAAAACTGCACAAATGAAACAAAACCAGACCAAGGAAAGACTTGCTAAGAGGTGGAAGAATGTAAAACCATATTCTGAAATGACTTGAAGGAAGTAATTATTTAATGTATAGGTACGTACAAATTGTCAGTTTGATTTGAATGGAGAAAACTGGGAACAAAAAGTGACATTTAGCTGAAACCTGGCTTAGTGAAACTGGATTCTGCCTGACAACTACCCCCGACAGGAGTTGAAACTGGATGCTCAGCCACTCTGCCCCTGGCCAAAAGGAGTTAACACCTCTCTGATTAGATTAGGGGTGGAGCAGCTGTGGACTACAGGGAGTTGAAGAAAGGCCTGTCCTGGACTCAGGCAAGTGTTATATTGGGGGCGTCGTAAAATAGCTTCCTCTTGGGAGAAACTGGGGGGCAGCTGTGCCTCTGTGAACAAGCTGGCTTGGGGGAAGTGGATAAACCAGTTATTCCACCCTGTGATGTGGGGAGCCACACCCCTTTTTGACCAGGGCATAATTTTAAAAAGATAGATAACTCATAGTGCGGACTTGTCAGAATTATATAAGTAATATCATTATTTTTGTGATTTTTCTGTGAATATTTTGAGAGGCGTTAGGACCCTGTGGTGTATTCTGGGGGGTTGCTAGCGGAAAATAGGGTCTCACTCCAAATGTCTGCATGTTAAAAATCTGACACTTCATCAATTAACGTCCATACTCCTTGCGCACGTGTGTAATTTTGGGTAAATGTCCAATATTGCAAAACCAGTTAAAAAGCGAAAAATGTTGTCATTTTTGAATGCAAGCCCCCAGGAAGATCAGAGGCGGAGAAGCATGGACTATAAGGAATATATAATGTGCACATGTAATTTCAACAAATTGTATATCTGGGAAAGATGTATTTGAATCAAATATAGATTTGTGGGCAAACTGACCAGGGGAGGATTCTCTGACCCATAAACAGACCTCATCATGATGACAATCCATTTCCTTCCCCCAATCATGGGAGAGGGGAGAATTGGGCCAATGACAAGTAGAGAGGGGCAGGCTTAGCTATGCCCAGGCACACACCCATTTTCAAAACACATAAAAAGAGACTGCTGGGACAGGTAGAGACATTCAATTCCATTTGCTGCGGAGCATGCTGACCGATGACTTCACATCCAGAGATCCAACACTTAGACTTCCAAGCTAAACAGAGACTACAGGACTTTGAACCAAGAAGGCACACTGCAAGCAAAAGTATTTGTCAGCAGGCCTCAAAATCATTTGCAAACTATTCTACAGCCGGGCGAGCTGTCTGAATTCTTTTGCCAAGAACTCTTGCCAGTACTCAGAAAGCAGTGTTACACCCAGAATCCACTTGATCCGGACCGGAAAGCAGAGCAGTATCCAGAACCAGAGGCCGCTGAATCCAGAGAGGCTAGACCAGCAGAGCAGAGCTGACCCAGATCGCTGTGAGCAGAACCGGTGCCTGATTGACCCGCCGAGCAGACAGAACCGCAGCCGGACATGTTGACCAGATCCGTGACGAGGCCTAGTTCAAATTTATATTGTGAGTACCTAGCAGAACTGTGCAGAACCAATCTCTTAGTTAAAATAATCTAATCCAAACTATTTTAACCTAAGTAGAACAGCCTCCTAGAAATCGTGTCATCTGTCATTTGTAAAGCTGCACAACTGTCACCTGTCAATTCTGAAGCTGCAAGCTGTCACCTGTCATTTTGAGTTTTACTTTAAATCCGAAAAACTACCTTTATTTAATCGTCCGTATCTCTGGAACCGTTTGGGCTAGGAACGAGATTTAACTTTCCTCTGAAAGCGTAGGATCTAAGCTTTCCAACAGGCCTAGAACCGACTTGCGTCTCCTTATATTTTTACCGCAATCACGATTCACGCACTTGCGACTTTACCGCGATTTGCGATTTTGGCTCAATTTCTCCACTTGTCAAAATAGCAGCTCCATTCTTTCCTTTGTTAAAATCCAGTTGCAACTTGGTAATAACTCATAGAGCATTGCTAAAGTGAGCCTGAACTAATACCAACATGCATCTCCCACTCACCCTAAATCTCTAGAGGGAATTAAAATCATTGGCACATTTTCCCATCCATTGCCATCACAATTAAAAAGCATTTTGGGCCTGTGTTTCAAACTCCTACCTGTTTCCTCTAAGCTTGCTGGGGGGGAACTGAATTTCGTATTGTATTTGATTGCATTCCTGAGAACTGTGTGCTCCTCTTTCCATCTCCTTCCATTTCTTACATTGCATAGGGGAGGGAGGTGAATTGCCAGAGTAAAAGTGATTATCTTATCTTTTGCTAAAATCATATCAAGTATTTCTGTACTGCATTTCATTCCTCATTGCTTTTCCCTTGAAATCATAAAAGTATTTTTGCTACTTTATCCATCCTATACTAACTCCTCATTGATTGTAAAGAAGTGTGCTAGTGCCATATTACCCATTGTTGATCAACATCATATGTCTAAGTGTACTATCAGATATTAATTTATTATAAAGTGTGATATATATATATATATTGTTTAAATTCTCAAATAAACCTTTTAATTTGCAAAACAAACCTACTTCTTGGCTCAGTGGGGTCAGGGGGATTATAAGAGGGGGGTGTTATACAAGGGTGGTCATCCAGAGTACTGAACTAGACATACAAATACATTAATAAGGGTTTTCCTCAACATCCCAGACTAGGCATTGACTTGGCTGTAGTGTTGATTGAATATCGCTTACACTCCCGTTGGCACCACCCCTCACACAGGCTTGGGTTGAACAATGCTATCTAACCAGGAGACTTACTGAAGCTTCTGTGCAGTTCATGGATCTGAGCACTTGCCAGTGCTTAACACAATTAACTTTATCAAATGCCGTGCTCAGATTCATGAAACCAGATAGATCAGCTCTTCCTTGACATACACCGAATGGGCTGCCACCAAATAAAGGTCCAGAGACTGTTCTGGAGTACCCAGACTATGTCTGAACCCTAACTGTAAAGACAAGATATTATTGGTACCCAAGGGTCCAACATTACTAGGATGGCACTCTTAAACATTTTAAAAAGGGAGTCCAAAAGGGAAATAGGCCTATAAGAAGCGGGTAAAGTCTGAAGCTTTTTATTATATATTGGCTGGATAATGGCATGCGACCAGGACACGGGGATCATACCCCCTGCACCAATTGAATTAAAGCCCAAGGTCAGAACGGGGGGCGCACAGATCAGGATCAGATCGAAGGAGGTTCTCACAACAGGTCGATCCCTTCATTTTTTTTAAGGGGGGGGCTTGTGATACAACAGGGATAACACATATCATAATAACATATAAATTGCAATCTTCCCCATCCACCTGTATATCAAATGTGCATCCTATGGCTATATTAAAATATAGTCCTATCTATAACTGTGTAAGGGACTCCACCCCCTTATTTTAAACAAACATATAAAATACAACAATTAATCATAGACATGAAATACATCTCTTTTTATGACAACTCATCTCAAAAAGTAATTCACATAACAAACACAAATGGT
Organism: Ambystoma mexicanum; assembly: GCF_040938575.1. Classification (NCBI taxonomy): domain Eukaryota; kingdom Metazoa; phylum Chordata; class Amphibia; order Caudata; family Ambystomatidae; genus Ambystoma; species Ambystoma mexicanum. The sequence continues at coordinate 202,280,078 of NC_090929.1, read as the reverse complement.
ATAGTAAAGTGCAAAAGTGCAATTGGGGGTTAGTTAAAGTGCTGAAAATGTGCAAATGTGCAAAGTCAGTACAATCTCAAGACGATTTTTCTTGTTCACACATGATAGTGTTGGTAGGTTTGTAGTGATCTCAAGAAGCTTCAAATATAATTCCTAGAGTGCTAAAGTGAGGAGTTCATGAACCCACTGGGATCGAATCACTTAGCAAACATTATTTTTAATTCTACACACTATCAATGTCTCATCATTGCTTGAGAAACATCCAACGGCTTCCCTAGGGATTGCTATTTTATAATATCCCTCATTTCCCTACCAAAGGATGTAGTTTAAAAACATAGCATTTCAACCTTTTCCTCGAGATTCGCCCATCTGATGCAATCCCTTTACATTTCTCTTCTAGGCCTTCGTCAGGACACAATATGGTTATTAGTGTATCGAGATCCAATCTCTTCTCGAACCCATTCATGTTGTGTTTGTTCTTATTTTTGTAGGGATTCTGGGGAGCACAGTTAATTTCTTCAGTCTGCGTTAATGTAGCATGGAATAATCTTGAATTTTTCTATCTAATCAAAGAGGGAGCATCTTCCATCTCCAAGATGAGCAGATTTTCATAAATCACCTCTCTAATGTTGGCATTCTGCTCATGGGTGACTGCGCCATGCTCCTCTTCAGATGCACTGCTCATAAACCCAGACCGTACAGGGAAGAAGAAACATGGGCCAACCATGCCTGGTCAGGGACCGTAGCATCCATCACTTTAGGCTTATATTTATAGAATGGCCCATTCATTGCAATTTCCCATAAAAGATTTGGATCGTTGTTAGTAGATGCTTGTGCCCAATAAGGCCATCCATCCTGTTCATTTTCACATTTTCTTATGGCAATAACCATCTTATAAAAAGAGCAGGCATCAACAATGTCCTTTTTGTAGGCCAGAGGATTTTCTAATGCAGTGAGTAAACTCAGTTTTTCACCTGTACATTCTGAGTCAAACCAACCCCACCTAATTTTCCTCTTTCCACTGCCTGCCACAGTGGTAAATGTGTCAGATCGGTTGGACATTAGGGACATACATATGGTAAAATTCAGATATTCTGAATTTTATAATTAGAACATTTCCAATTCTCGTGGTTAGTCTGGACTGCTTTCCTCAACAGATCCTCTTGCTCTCAGGGCTGTGATTTCTGCCTCCGCCTGGGGGCATCGAGTGACACATTGGGAAGATACAGCTGTCAAGACGAAACACGCCTGTCTGAGGTTTCAAGTTCAAGCCTAACCGGGAAGTGATCACTGCAGATTTCACCCACCACTTCAAATCCTACAACTGAGTCCCAGAATGTATCCTGGACACGTAGACAATCAATGGTAGAACAGCCCAGTGCGGAGGAGAACGTGTGCTTGCCAGGGATATTGTCTGTGAAAGGACCATTAACTATGGGCAACCCGAATCAAAAAGGTAATGCCACAGGCTGAGCCCCTCCACACATGTTCTGGCATCCATCATAACAGGTATGGGGATCCCTGCCAGATCATCTTCAGAAGCATCATACAATGCGCTGTCCAGCCCTTCACCCAACTTGGCATTATACCTCCCCCCAAGATAAGAAGTATATTTTACAATAGGGGCAAAACCATCTATCTATGATAATAGAATGGAGAAGAAGTTCCTTGCATACTGAATATAGGGACTGTTATAAAAATGAACCACCATTAAGTCATTCATGCCTGATCTACATATTCTGATCACCTGGAGAAAAGAGTGCAAAGGCTCCAAGAAGAAGGACTTAAAAGATTAGATTTAACCAGAGTACACTAACCTCCCGAGCTACGCCCCCTCTTCCTTCTCTGGGCCACCGCAGAATAAGTACCTAAACCATCCACAGAAACGTCCTCCTGTGACCATGTCTCCTGGAGGAGAATTATGACTGCCTTTTCAAAAAGAGACAGGGTCTCCAGGCTAGCAAGCCTGCAGTTTACACCTGTCACATTCTGTGACACGACCACCGGGTTTGGAACCAACAGCGGATCCTTGGGAGAGTCATTTGAAATATCAGTTGGATGACATACGCTACGCCCAGACTGTGGTGGCGATTCAATGTCATCTATCCCAGTTAGCAACTTATAGCGAATGGTTAAAGACAGCAGAGGATCCAGCTGATCAGTACCCCTGGAGCCCACACAGTGCCACTACTGTCCCCTGCTGCTCAACGTCTCTGAGTTTTGGCTGTAAGAAACCAATCTATACCTTTAGGAATAACCCTAGTACGCGGCATGTGATCCGGGTCAGCCACAGCCTTAACCCCCCCTCTCTGTTGGATACAAATTACTCAAACAAACCATCCACGCACAACACTTTTGTGACCCCAAATTGGAACTAACAACATATTCAGTGACATAAGGTTGCATAAAGGTCACCACTATGCAGTCACCCTGAGCACACTTGTTAGTTGCACCCACGCATGACACCCTTCCAGCCATTAATATGTGGCAGGGGTTTATGGGTCTTGGAGAAAAATTACTGTTAATCCAATGGGTTGTTTTGTTAATAAGAGTCGTGCAATCCTCAAAGACACCTGCTACCAACTGGGGAGCGTTCACAATCACTCCCATCCAGAGGAAGAACCTCAGGGGGGAGTTGTAAACAGTTCTGGACTGGTCCCAATGCAGATCCCAATGTTATGTCTTTCCCAAGTGTCACAAAGGTATGACCTGTTACCTCCGTATGCACCTTCGTGAGCATAGTCAGGCTGGATGATAAGCAGCATAGACATCCACTCCAGCCTTCTGGGTATGGTACCACAACATCTACCAACCTGTGCTCCCCAGGTGCCCTAGTTTGGTCACTGGACACCCCAGTTGGTCTGCACCTCTGGCAACACGACTGTATAGGATCTGCGAAATATCCTTTAGGTCGTCTAAAACCAATAATGTATTAAAAACTCTTTTAAAATTAATTAAAACATCCAGCACCAACTCAACGTAAAACGTCAGATTTTAATTGTCCTGATTTAGATGGTTAAAAAATGAGTGGCAGCAAAGCGTCCAGATGACCAGGAGCTGTACCAGTGCCATCCTGGTATGCAGGGACAGCACTTAGCTTGGGATCCTTTGCCAGATTTATAGTGACTACACCAACTGAAGGCAAAATGATCCCACAGCCATGGGAGGGAAAGAATGATGGGGTGGGCGGGGGGAGAACACTTACAGACTCCATGCCTCAGGGTTCGGAAACACCCCCTGCATCCACTTGCCCAATAGCAGCACTCATAATAGTTGTAGTGGTAGGGTAGTGGTAGTACTAGACTGACCAGACTCACAAGGACTGACATCCGACAGTTGGGGTGCAGATGAGCGAGGCTTCCCCCAGAGCATATTCATTGTTGTAGAATTTGCCCTCTCAGCTGCCTTGATCTGCTCCTCCAGCTGTCATGCAACCTTTTCCAAGTATGGATCCAAAGTAGCAGGGGGGACTTTTCCCCCCTCTTTTTCTTTTGCTTCTTGTGTTTCTTGGGTACAACACCAGCCTTAGCCTCATGGGATATCAAGGGACGGGTTGTGGCTTTCCTCTTCACCATTGTCCATCCCCAGCCGCCCTAGTTGTCCTAGTCAAAAACATCCAATTGTCAACACATGTGGCTCGCTAGTGTACATATGCATGAAGCATAATTGCAAGCATAATGTGTATATAATACAACTAGTCTGCAGAACTTCGTTAACATTTATTAGTTCCCACATTTTGAAAGTAAACTGCACATACTTTGCGACGGTCAAGTCTTGCAAATTCACACGGCCATAGCCGATACAGTCATTATTTAGCTGAAGTGTTGCATGTTTCCAACTGCAGTCCTAATACATTATATCTAGAGCCTGATGACCAGCTTAAATGTAAGCAGTTCATGTGTGTCTCAAAATAATTCTCGGTTTGCTTGTGTTCCCAGGCAGAAGCGTAGTGGGGCTAGTGGCACAGGCTGGACTTTTAGGACCAAGTCTGTCTTTCGTATGATTTTACTATTTCTTTAATGGCATGGCAGGATGAAAAACGAGGGTTTGAAGGGTTGCAAAAATGTACGCCAGTTGTTACGATTTACTCTGAATCGTCCATCCATCAGTTTTACAGCAAGTTTGTCATGGACATGGGGACACACTGGGCCTCATTACAAGTCAGGCGGAATGGGTTAACGGGCTCCGCTAATGGTGGAGGGACCGTTAACACCATTCCGCCTGAGTATGAGGTCCCCTCGCGGGACCCGGTAAGGACACCTGGTAAAACCAGGCGTCATTACCGAGTACCGCGAGGGGAAGAGGGAGCTAACAACAATTTACTGGTCGTAATCGGCCGATTGTTAGCTCCCTCCCCCATTCCCATTGAGACCCATAGGGGCTCAATGGGAATGGGGAAGGTCCGGGTCTGGGTACCTGGAAGGAGTAATTACCGGGCCCTCCGAACGCGGAATGGCCCGGTAATTCCCCATTCAGGGAACCCGGTCCCGGTTTTGGTGGCAGCCATGCCGCCAATACCGGCATGGCTACCGCCAAAGCCGTAATGAGGCCCACTGTCAGGATGTGTCACTTCGGGATGAATAACAGTTGCAAATAATACGGTGTGAATTACCTACATATAGGTCAGCAAGGACATTGGAGCTGTGTCCTTCTGATACAAAGCCCACAGATTTTGTGGAGGTAATTTGCAACTCTACTAACACTTGATTCACTTTCTCCCCTAATTCTGCTCCTCTGGGAATGCTGCTGTCAAGCGCTAGCATACGCAAAGTGGCTTGTTGGCTACCAACAGGCACCCGCTCAGATAACTCTTCTTCACGATAAGATTTGAGATGGGTGAACCAACATGAACTCATGTGACTCATGTTGGTTCGTCCATCTCGAATCTCGTCGTTCTCGTGCTGGAGTTATTGAGCATCACATAATCATGGTGACCTTGAATCATGTTGTGCCCATCTACGACTTGAATCCTGGCTTGCACTTGCTGATCTCTTCCACCTTAATGTATTTAGTATTGACCTCTGCTACTTGATGTGCTCTCTCCACTTGCTTATGCGCTCTATAACACTGTATTAACCCGGCTTTGCTTCTTCTTCTCTTCACCACACTCACTGCTTCTCAATCTTCTCTTCCTCTCCCTGCCTTTTCCCTCTCTCTTCTCTCTCCTCTCCTCACTATATTCTATGCACTTACCCTATGGGAATTGACACCAGGCCTAGTACAATAGTCGCTTGTCTGCCCCCCCCCACCTTCTCCCTCACCTTTTGTCAATCTCCAGCACTACCAGAAATGTTGTCAGGCCTAGTATGACAGTTGCTTGTTATGTCCCCCCCCTCACTGTTGTCAATCTCCAGCACTACCAGAAATGTCATCAGGCCTAGTACGTTAGTCTCTTGTTCAGTTCCTCTCTCTGCCTTCCTCACCTTTTGTCAATCTCCAGCACTACCAGAAATGTTGTCAGGCCTAGTACAATAGTCACTTATTTTGTTCCCCCCTCTTCCCTCACCTTTTGTCAATCTCCAGCACTACCAGAAATATCATCAGGCCTAGTACGATAGTCGCTTGTTTTGTTCCTCTCCTTCCTCCCTCCCCCCGCTTCCCTCACCTTTTGTCAATCTCCTGCACTACCAGAAATGTCATCAGGCGTAGTATGATAGTCGTTGTTCGTCTCATCTCCTACCTCCCTCCCCCCCTTTTCTTTGTCAAAGTTCTTGTACTATCTGAAATGTCATCAGGCCTAGTGCATAGTTAATTACACATTCTTAATGTCTCAAGGCCTTGTAAGAATGTCATTGTATTTTCCCATGCTCTCTCCCTTGCCTTGAAGTGCTTTGAAACACATGTTTGTATAGGCACTATACAAATAAACTATCATTCTATCAATCAATCAATCAATCAATCAATCAATCAATCAATCATCAACTTGTTGGCAAAGGGGCTCAGCACTCTGTTATAGCCATTTAGCTGGAACTTTGCTTGATGGGACGAAAGTCTATGCTGGAGAGGCCTTTCCAACCCTCAGGTCTGTGCAATGCAATTTACAACTGCATTGTACAGTTGAAGTACTGCCTTGCATTGAAAGTAGCTTGAGCTGACCGCTTGTCGGGGAAGCAACATCTAAGATCAGCTTCCTAAAACGGATGTTTTCAATAAAGAAGCAAGGCAGAATGTCTACTTTTAGTATTGTCACCAGCTTGCCATTCTGCAAACAAGCAGCATTTCAGGTTGCTTCAGATGTTATGTCTAGCTGCTCTTGACTTGCTGGGACTCGGTTGGTACTTCTTGTTGTTTTGAGTACAATGTCTTGCGGTCGTGGGAGTAGTTTGCCATGTCATACATTCTGGATGACTGTGTAGGAATGTGATAGCATGCAGCGGAGTGATCCCTGGCTCCTGTAGATTTTGTTAACTTCAATCCTGTAGAAGATATTGCTTCATCAGGCCCAACATCAGTGAGCTACCTGGACTGGTGTTCGGCATTCCATGGGATACTGTTTTAAGGCACAGAGTGCAATTGGCATGATACTGCTGTTCACTCTGCATAAAACGCATTCCGCACAGAAGCTATGCTGCCATTGGCTGTTGGGCAGGGGTAAAATGAGTCTAGCACTCAGAAAGCCACACATGTGCAATAAGTATACTGTCAACTGGTTGCTGTGATAGTAGGGATTAGAAAACGTGAATTCGATAAAGTTAAGCTGTGCGCTATTGACCACTTCTTGAATCTGTGAGTACTAAAGAAAGATTCAATGTAACTGGCAGCAATATCACCTCACCCCCAGCTCATCCACTAAGAGCTGGTACAATTGGAACAAACAAAATTTTGGGTCGTAGGTGGGGACCATGCGCTCTTGTTGACACAATACGTTATGAACAAAAATCAAAGAATTATTATGGATGTGTATATCTTGATTGAAAGATCTCTTCAAATCACATGTATTAAAGAAGAGTAGATTTTATTCATAGTCTGGACAGCCGACACATGTTTCGACCTACGGGTCGTTCTCAAGGCGCATATATCATTCCAGTTCAAGTACTGCAAATATTTTGCCGAACCATCATTCAATAGAAAACATGGCATCCATTCCCTTGCAAAATAACAATCCCTTCAATGGGCTCCGTACATCAGCACATCAGTGTCAATTGGGGATTTGGCCCATTGATTACTGGTTTCTATCCGGACTGATAGGTTCTATATATATAATTTTGACACTGATGTACTGATGTCCGGAGCCCATTGAAGGGATTGTTATTTTGCAAGGGAATGGATGGCATGTTTTCTATTGAATGATGGTTCGGCAAAATATTTGCAGTATTTGAACTGGAATGATATATGCGCCTTGAGAACGACCCGTAGGTCGAAACACGTGTCGGCTGTCCAGACTATTAATAAAATCTACTCTTCTTTAATACATGTGATTTGAAAAGATCTTTCAATCAAGACATACACATTCATAATAATTCTTTGATTTTTGTTCATAACGTATTTGTCAACAAGAGCACATGGTCCCCACCCACAACCCAAAATTTTGTTGCTTGCTGTGATAGTCTCGTGGTGCTGCTATGGGCTGACAATGTACTATGCCAGCGCTTTGGGGTCTCCTCTGACGTGTCACAAAACGCGGGTAAACAGGATGCATTATTTCTTGTATTTGTCCATTATGAACCTAGGCAGGGTTTTTGTGGGGGCAAGAGCCATTTCAGAACAAACGTGGTACAACGTTGGTTCCAACTGATGGCCATTGTTCTTTCTGTGATTGAACTCTTCCAGTATTCTCTTATGAAAGGGGAGGGGTACATACTCAAGGTCTTGGCCTTCAAACACATTTTCACCACCATTACCAATATCACAAACCTACACCAATAGAGTGAAAGGGGCAGAAGATTCAAAAGGCATGCCAAACTCTTAGTTACTGTGTTCCTCTAAGATGGATGAATGACCATGGCCCAGCCCCTGTTCTGCCCATGCTGCTGAGAGCTCCAAGTCCTCTATGATGGATGAATGAGTATGGTCCATCCCCTTTTCTGCTGCTGGGAGCTCCAGGTCCTCTAAGATGGATGAATGAGCATGGTCCAGCCCCTTTTCTGCTGCTGGGAGCTCCAAGTCCTCTAAGATGGATGAATGATCAAGGCCCAGTCCTTTTTCTGCTGCCTGCTGAGAGCTCCAAGTCCTCTAAGATGGATCAATGAGCATGGTCCAGCCCCTTTTCTGCTGATGAGAGCTCCAGGTCCTCTAAGATGTATGAATGAGCATGGTCCAGCCCCTTTTCTGTTGCTGCGAGCTCCAAGTCCTCTAAGATGGATGAATGAGCATGGCACAGTCCTTTTTCTGCTGCCTGCTGAGAGCTCCAAGTCCTCTAAGATGGATAAATGATCATGACCCAGCCGCTTTTCTGCTGCTGAGAGTTCCACGTCCTCTAAAATGGATGAATGATCATGACCCAGCCCCTTTTCTGCTGCTGAGAGCTCCAAGTCCTCTAAGATGGATCCATGAGCATGGTCAATCCCCTTTTCTGCTACTGAATCTCCAAGTCCTCTAAGATGGATGCATGAGCATGGTCCAGCCCCTTTTCTGCTGCTGAGAGCTCCATGTCCTCTAAGATGGATGAATGGGCATGGCCCAGCCCCTTTTCTGCTGCTGAGAGCTCCAAGTCCTCTAAGATGGATGAATGAGCATGGTCCCGCCCCTTTTCTGCTGCTGAGAGCTCCATGTCCTCTAAGATGGATGAATGAGCATGGTCCAACCCCTTTTCTGCTGCTGCGAGCTCCAAGTCCTCTAAGATGGATGAATGAGCATGGTTCAACCCCTTTTCTGCTGCTGTGAGCTCCAAGTCCTCTAAGATGGATGAATGAGCATGGTCCAACTCCTTTTCTGCTGCTGCGAGCTCCAAGTCCTCTAAGATGGATGCATGAGCATGGCCCAGCCCCTTTTCTGCTGCTGAGAGCTCCAAGTCCTCTAAGATGGATGAATGAGCATGGCCCCGCCCCTTTTCTGCTGCTGAGAGCTCCATGTCCTCTAAGATGGATGAATGAGCATGGCCCAGCCCCGTTTCTGCTGCTGGGAGCTCCCAGTCCTCTAGGATGGATGAATGATCATGGTCTAGGCACTGCTCTGCTGCTGAGAGCTCCAAGTCCTCTATGATGGATAAATGAGCATTTTCCTGCCCCTGCTCTGCTGCTGAGATCTCCAAGTCCTCATCCACATCCCCTTTTGGAGAGATTCAGTGGGAGGCTCCTGGCCTGTCAGTAGACCAGACTGATGCAACACATGTATGTAGCTGCAACACAGTTATGTGTCCCTCATCTCTCACGAGATAATAGGATTGGATGCAGTTCCTCTTGGGTCAAGTTGTGATCTCAGGGAAGGTGAGATTTTGGCTTGTGTACAATAGAGTATCAGATGTAGGTGGGCAAGCACTGGGATCCATCACACACTTAAACAACTTGTATTTAAGGACGTTGCCTCACCACCGCAAACCTCTAAACAATTATTTTACATTCCCTCAAATTAGTGGCAAATCAAATGCTTGTGAAATCTAGTGAACTACTTACTCCTGTTGATTCTGTAGCCAAGTGGTCCAATCAAGTGCACGAGTTGAAACACGCATGAAAGCATGCGCTAGATCTCTTTTCAGAGAAAATATCTTTTTCTAAAGAAATCCCCAAGGTCCTATGGCAGCTTGCGTTAGGGTGAACAACACATGATCTATGAACTTAAAAAAAAAATTCTTTGTACTTAGTAAAAACAAAACGTGTCGTTATATTCTGCTAACTCCTGTGGAATAGTACCATTCCTCTGATCTCTCTTTCAAAGAAAAAATTGCTTTCAAGTTATTGCTCCTTCCCCTCTGAATCTGTAAAATGATTAAATGCAATCAGCCTCGTTATAAGTCGGCCAGTCCAGTAAAAAAGTGCCAGTATTTGTGGATACCGGTGTTGGATCCGCCTTACGTCCCGCTACACGGTGACGTAAGGCGTCACTAATAAAAGCCCCGCCACCGCTCCGCGTGGGCAGTTCCGGGGCAGGACAGCAACACCTACGTGTCTGTGTCATCACTGCTCCTGCTGGAGCTGCGCAGCGGGGCCTTGCAGCCCGAGGCCCTCATCTAATGTTTCCCGCCGACGCATCGGCCGGGGAACAGAACATAACAACCGGCACTTTACCAGTGGGTTTGCCGGTGGGGCACCTGAGTTACCGCCAGCTAAAAGTGCCGGAAACGGTATCTACATTTGCTGGTATCCTGGCAGCTCTACAGACAGTATACTGCAAAGTTAGAACGAGGCCTTACCTCTGCCATTTAAAATAAGCTTGCAGCTGGCAATAGCCATTGTTGCCGCCCGGCTCCCCATACATGGGTCAAGCTCTAGAAGCAGGAATGTTTTATTGCCAAAATCGTTGAAAAGTTTGAGAACCTCAGTGAATTCAGAATCCAGTAAAACATCAGGTGATTCGGGGTTTGGTTGATGACTTTCTCCCATGCTTATTGTTTACTATTGCTCAGAACCTTTCTACATCTGCCAGAATGATCACAAAATGATCACAGTCTGTAGATCAGGAACATGGAAGTTCGAGGCACAAATGTTTCGGGGTCAAGGACTAAAGACCATGGATGGAGGAAGCGGGAGCCCGCATCAGGTAAGTGGTGGGGGCAGAGGGAAGGTAGGTGGAGGGGGTCAGGCAGTGGAGAGCAGGGTACGGGGTGGTCTCCACTGAAAGGGACCGGAAGAGGTCCATGAACAAAAGGTCCGGGTGCAACCATTTCGGCATAAATTCTGCAAGGTCAGTCTTTTGGAAAAGGCCTTTACACCTAGATCCATCACAGAAGTTCAGTGATGACAGAAACAAGGTTACAGCCTAAGGTTATTCTTCCAGTTTTCTATCTGGTCAGCTTGTATGTTTAAAGTGATGAGTGGTCCACAAAATGAAAAAAATGTGACACCCACACAGATCTTCAGGTCAGTGGAAATTCTGTACCATCCAAACAAAGGATCAGCGCCCACAATCTTAGTCTTGGCAATGCTTTGGGTCAGCTGTGCACAACACTGAGCATGCTTCACACCACACTTCGCACGCCCAGAGCATAGGACCCTGCAGCACACACATGTATGGAGGGTATCTAGTGATGTTAACAAAATGATAATAATGAATGAATTATTACCGGAAAAAATAACGAAAGGTAAATTAATGGTTTCTAGTCATTTGAATTCCTACTATCGACATACCATTACACCTAAAAAGATGCATCGAAAACAATTGCATCGAATGTATTTAAAAAATATATAAAATGTAATGGTGGGGGTCCCCCGTAACCTCCCTTTTTTAACCTTTAAAACCCATTATAATTAAACTAATCCCTTCCCCTTTAAAAATAATGCATTCAATGTTTTTTTAATGCATTTTTTTCTATGGTAAAGCATTCGATGGTATTGCATTCGATGCAATGACCAGATACCAATTAAATGGCCTCTGACACCTAGTCAGCGGCGCCAGCATGGTTGTCGCTCAAATATTGCAATCCTTCTTGGTGGAGAGTTTCATAGTATCCTATGTGCCCTTTACAAAGGGAAGGGAAACACTTGCGTACATGTGCGTTATGAATGCCATATCATATCATATCATATCAAATGTCACAACCAAGGATATGTCTTTTGTTCTGCCAGGCACCACTCCTGCGCATATGTGCTGGGATCTACTCAGGTGCTTTATGTGGAAACAAATCGTCTTTTCTAGGTCTTTCTTTGACGAGGAGCTGTCTTAACTCTGTAAACATAGGCAAGCGGTTAGCTCACTGACTTTAACACCTCCATCATGTCATCAGTTGAGAGATTCAATGCGAGCATCTTCTTGAGGCACCTGTATGACATAGTTAGCATGTGCTGTTGCATATTGACCAGTGATAAGCTATTGCTAAATTTCTGTGCTCCTGAGCGGAACAGTCGCCATCTCTTTTCCGAAATGCCTACATTGAGTTCCTCCTCCCAGTTTTGTTTGCTGTTGGTGCAGTCAGTCACCCACTTCCAGACATAGGAGGATGGAGAGTGACATCTGTGCATTCTCTCAAGTGATGTGTCAGGCTTTGTGGTGAAGATTTAGGAAGGCCATTGTCGTCGTCAGGCTTCAGTCCATCTATTTGTATTGGTACAAGAGGTACAAATCAGATGCAAATTAATGAAATAACAAAATCGTCAGTCAAGTAGATGAGCTTTGAGACGAAAGTGGAATTGAGGGAAGGAGGATAAAGAATGAAGAGGGGGATGGAGTACATTCCAATGCTTAGGGGCCAAGAGGGAAAAGGAAGGAAAGCGTGATTCAGCACACGGAGGGCAAGGGAATGATGATACTGAGATGAGAGTGAAGGGATCAGGGAGGGGAATAGAAAGAGATCAGCAAACAGAGATAGGGGATTGGCCATAGAGGCACTTAAAGACAAGGCAAGGAGAGTTAAACAGCAAGCGTCATTCGAAGGAAAGCCATTGGAGTGATGAGAGTGCAGCGGGGCAAGGAGGCACACGGGCATACAGAGAAAAGAAGACATATAGATGCATTTTAGATGGAGCAGAGAAGAGCCAAGTGGGTAGCATGGAGGCCAAGAAGAAAGCAGGAACCTTAGAACAACCAGGAAAAAATTAGAGATGAGAAGAGTTGTAGTGGCATGAAAAGGAGGGAAGGGCCACAGCTTTTTTAAACTGAGGGAGGCTAAAAGCATATCTTATTAAAAGATAGAAGTAGTGATCAATAAAGGGATTATGTCAAACAACCAAAGTCGAACTTGCTGACAATGCCTTCGTCCCATCTAAGGCCTACAGATAAGAAAGACATATGCTGCAGGCTTCTACCTCTGAAGTTGCTACCACACGTTGGAAAGCTATTATTCTCTTGGCAAGAGAACTGACACCTTTGCCAGGTGGAGAGGCTGACTTCCTCAGGAACAGGAACTCCAAGTGACACTGCAGGAACAAAGTGTAATCCTTCAAATGTGTTAATTATCATGGAGCCCCTTTGATGTAGGACAGAATGGAGTGGGAGGAGTTCCCATGATTTCAAGAGGCCGGTAATCAACAGAAAGAGAGCTTTCTCCATCTTGACTCTGGTTGCATTCACTTCCTTCTTAACTCTCACTGACTTCCTGCAAATCAAGGACTCTGAATATGACACACCAGAGGAGGACAAAGCTGTAACAAAGATATAGATTGGCCTTGAACAGGATGCCTGAAAAGGGACCAATAACCTGCTACATTTGACTATATTTCTGGATGAATTCCCTCATTTGGAATAACATATTCTTTAAAGATTCAGAAAGAGCACTCCTGTTGCAGCAACAGCTGCTCACAGCCCCTGGCATAGTGTGAACACAAGATGCTATGGGGAGCTTGCAGAACCCTCCCCAACTACTTCCGGGGAACAAGAAAAGTGAGTGATGGGATTAAATTGCCACTGAAGACCTCTCTTACACAGAGAGCCGGCTTAGTGCTGTGGCTGGCCCGCAAACAGCTGTGAAAGTATTTCATTGGACTGGGAAAAGCAGTGCACGCTCTATTTCCCTTCAAAGCGTATGGAGAAAGGACCCACAGTGAAACTAACTTTCCCTGATTCGAGCTACATTGGGCCACCCGAGCCATCCTCAAGAGAGCACCAAGCTGCCGACATTAACCAACTTCCCCATTGCCTCTGCTCAGGTATATGCTTCTCTGCTTCAAGCTGCTCAGATAATCCGGGCGAGCTGTGAAGTGGATGCCACTAGCCACTGATCCCTTACCATCGAGACCTACTAATCACGTTCAACCGTTAAGAACACATCGCCTGCTTTCCATCATTGCATCATGATTAACTCCTTTGGAACAGCGTTAAGAAAACCATATCATCCTTGTCGAGGCACTACAAAAGACTAAGGTAAAGTTGTGAATGGACTGGCCTCCCCAAAAAAGGCTTTCCTAGGTTCTACCCCTGTGGTCTTTACTCCTTGGGCCGTAGAGACAGTTAGTACACTTATCCCTACCATAAAAGACATTTTTTAAAGTAATAATTTTTAATGTATGCATTTCTGCTTGTTTATTCGACCCTCCTGTTGTTTATACCCCGAGTCATCAGCACACATATACGTTTGGGGTGGTACTTTTTAGTGTTTTACCCCTCACCAGTGTTGGAGTAAAGTTTCACTCATTTTATGTTGGTATCAACGCACTATTGATGTTTGGATACTAAAGTACTGGTCCCCACATCCCCAGAGAATGTAGCCTGAACTTGGTCCATGCTATCTCAAGAGGCAAAGGAGGAATACAATTGATGTGGGTGCTCTTAGCACGTTTATAACTGAATCACAGCTACACTTATCGCTGTGGGGAGAATACAGTTTAGACACCACCAGTCTTCCCTGTACTAATGCTTGGCAATAGTCATGTGCTCATAGCATCATTGAGTGACTCTAATCTCTCGTTGGGCAGGTATGGCTTGGTTCCCTTTTTCTGGTCAACACCAAATCAAAATGGGCCAGGTCTTCAGTTGCCATTGGGTTGCAGGTGCATGAAACTGATGCATCATCTCTTCTCTCTGCCAAGTTCTGTTGAACCACAGATGTGCAGACCTGGCCAAGTTGAACACACCTCTTGTGGGTTTTAATACATATGTACATGTGCTGGATTTTTTATAACATGAACCTAGCTGTGAATCAACTGGGCACTGAACAACAATGGGATAAAGTTAAATAAAACACAATTGGAAGTAGACAACACTTTAGGTGAACAGGTTTTCTACAGTTCAGATTGTAGTGTTGGTAAAAAGGAGCAGGGACATAAATGCTCATCCGTGATAGGTTTGTCAGGCACTACAATTTCAAGGGCCCTCCACATGTAAACCATTGCTTAACCTTTGCTTTCATGGCCTTATTTTAAGTGTGCTGGAATACCCATGCAATGTGCCACAGATGTGACCCCATACACATATGTGGCTCCCTCTAATTGTTTAGTGGTCATGGTGTGAAATGGGCATGGGAATCCAGCCACTTTCATATTCCCTTTTTTTTCTACAGCCCAACTTGTAAATGAAGTGCAATTTAAGTGTCTTGTATAGCGCCCATCTGCCAATATTGGTCACTTTGCTGTGCTTGTATTTGTAGGAAAAAAGGGGGAGTGGGGTTCATTAGTGGGACAGTGGGAAAGGCTGATATGAAACCTTTGGTGTTGATGGGTACAGGTTAGTATCCGGTAGTGCCAATCTGATTTCTGTGGGTTTGGCAGAGAAACCTGAGAGCATGTTATCCATATGGAAGAGCCCAAGAGATGATAGCCTACAAAGCTCTGGGTCTGGTTAGCCGCTGATGTGGGATAGTGAGACAGGGCTAAATAGGATAGCTTAATTGTGGCTCTGTGTTAGTATGGTATGATAAAGGCTAGGTCTATGGTGGCCATTTGTAGTGTGTTTGTGTACATAATGTAAGGTGGTATGAGAACTTAGAGGGGAGTTGGTGAGTTGGTTAGTCAGGGGAATGTGGGAGTAGGCCTTGCAAGGTAAAACATCTTGCAACCCTGAATTCCTACCCTTGGCCATTTTCAGACAGGTCCCATTTCTCTAGCATCCCATGTTTCTCTTACTCGCTCTCTCTCTCTCTCTCTCTCTCTCTCTCTCTCTCTCTCTCTCTCTCTCTCTCTCTCTCCTCTCTCTCTCTCTCTCTCTCTCTCTCTTTCCCCCTCATTGTCTCTGTCTCAAATAGATACATTGTACTCCTAGAGCAGCAAAACAAGCATCTGTGAGTTGGCAGATGAGGGAAAAGGTCTGTGTGGAAGCTCAGGCCTTTCCATAGCCTGCTAAGGCTTATGGGAGGAACATAAGATTAAGTGGAAGGGAAGTTTGAAATTTGAGGACTGCAGCAGGCTGAGAGATGACACAAACCTCAATCTAACGTACACAGCTGCTGCTGTCAGTGGCCTGCTATGGCTTTTGCCCATCAGGCAGGCCCGTCAAGGCAGGGCAAGCCAGTGGTCATGGCATGGGCCAGAATATCTGCTCATTGTAAGCAGAGGCTTATCCTACAAGCCCCAAACTCTTCTCAGACAGTCCAAAAATTAAATCCCCCCTCTAACGACACCAGTAGAGACAACTGACCAGGTTTTGACACAGCACAAGGCCTTCGGTATCAGATTGATGCTGCAATCCTGCAAGGTAACAAATTTGTTAAAAAAAAGAGAGAGGTAATGCCTGCCCCCATTTACATGCATGGCAGGCTGCATCATAATGATTGCCTGTGGATTCCATCTGATCTTTTCAACTACAGAGAGCAGTTGAAATCCGAGCCCCTCAAACTGCATCTCTAGATGGAGAAGGAGAACACGTGATGCAGATTTTCCTATGTCTGCCCCCACTCCATTTCGGAAAAGAATCCAAAATAACACAGTACTTTAAAAAATGGCACGGAAATCAGACGATAGTTTGTTGGATCCGCCCAGTTGTATATAGGGATCACTATTGCCTGCCACCATGACTCTGGGATGGATCTCATCCCCAGAACCTCTGTAAATAGATGGAACAGGATGTATGACCACAGTGCAGTATCTGATTTAAAGATCTGGTTGGTCAACCCATTGTTCCCTGATGCCCTGGACGCAGAGGAACTCTTAATCAAATCCCTAACAATATCTTGGGTTAAATCCAGGGACCAATCTACATATTCACATGCACATTTCACCCCACACTCTGGATGACCATAGAGGGCTGAGAAGTATTTTTGCCACTCTGACTCTTGGATTGTGTTGAATTGGTAGCTTGCCTGTGGATTGTCTCTAGCATTTATGATGGACCAGACATTCCTAGAATGTGCCTTCCCCACAGCCCTCAACATACTTTCACCATCTTTTTGTAGATGTAGACATTTCTGTGACCTGGACCACTTTCTGTATTTTTGTTGAGTGTCTTTAATTTGCAACCTGTTTTCTTCTTGACTTAAAGAATGATGTATTATCTTTCTTAAGTCTCCCCTCTTTACTCTCTTTTTTTGAAAAAATGTCTTCATCAAAGGAGTGTACATGATTGAGCTTTGGAAACTCACCTACAATCCTAGGGATCCCATAGAGAAAATCTACAAAAGACAATGGATTACATACAAGATCTCACAAACGGTGGTAGCCCTTCATTCAAGCATTGACCCCCCCAGCAAACTTAGACAACTTGTTGCCCCCGTTGTTTAGTATGACACTTGAGACCGATTTTAGGCCTAATAATGAACTTTCACATTCACTCACTTCTCTCGTTAGTGAAGAGTGAAAATCGAGATCAAACTCCTGCCCCTCACCCCAGGCACATCGACAGACAGAACAGCAGGAAGAATAAGGAGCGTACTTATCATTTGAACCAGGCCGCAGCGCACACATGGGTGACAAATATGCTGAAAGACACTCACTTCACCAACAATGCAACCTACATGCTACATTAGCCTAAATGCAGCAGTACCAGTATCTACAAAACACAAGAATCCCTGTTTAAAGGCTTGCAGATGCCTATATGAACTAACCTGATCTAATTGCACAGTGTAAAGCCATGTTTCAGGAAAATCACAGCCAAGTGCATTTGTCTCACTGAACACCAGCCGCAGTGGGGATTTGTGCTGACTTCAGCAATGCTCCTCGCAAACCCTGGAGCAGCCAAGGTCGCACAGTAAGATAAGATTACTTTCTTTGAACGACAGTGAACCCTGGCAGACAAACATGTTTAATTCTTCACAAATATGAGTAAGCCACGGCAGAACATCCAGAGCCCAGTGTTTTTCCCTGGGAACGAAAGAAAACCCACACATCATTTGAAACATAATTGTAACAAGAATGGCTCAGCTTTGGCCAGTGAACGCTGAGGGCCCAGGGGCGAAAAGCCTGTTTCAGCTAAAACTGATGGGAACAGATTGATACTGCAACAATTTTTAGAATTAGGTAATGGGGGTGGCACAGCTAAACCAACCCACTGACACAAAAGTCCTGATGTCCAATTATCAGGCTTCCTATAAGGGCTAGATAGGTAACCTATCACTTAGCAGCCAGTAGCAGGATGAGATAGGTTTCTGGGAGCTGGCCAATCATGTGATGTCAGCCTGCAGTGTGTTGCAAAGCTGGCTTGCAAGCCAGCCCCGGGGGAGAAGGTGCCTGGATTCTCGCTGTGCGCGGAGCTCTCTGTGTGTTTTTTTTTTTGCTGCCCAGAAATAAACGCAGTTTGGAACATGTTGCTGCCTGCTTGGAACTCTGCTGCATTTCTTTGGGCAAAATGGGAGGTGTTGAGGTCTCCCATAGCTCGGAACCCCAGAAGCCCTGGTGGGAGTCCAACTTCTCCCCAACATTAGTTCAAGAAGGAGGCCTGAATGAGTTTGAACATCACTCCATAACAGGTCAAAAACATTTACAAGAGAGTTCAGCAGGAAACTCAGAGCTGTTAATTTAGCATCACTTAACTCTTTTAGTCGCCCCATAGAGATGTCTCCACAATCCCGTCCTAATATTCCCATGATATGTTGAGATGTTAGATTGAGCTTTTAGTCCTTCATGTAGATCAAAATGCCCAAGTACGGGACTTAGGATAAAGACATAGTTGGACTGTACCCTGGAAAACAGGTAAGTTATATTTATAGTTATAGTTAATACCATCCAATCTGGGAGCCTGCAAGTTGTTTTCCAGGGGTCCGCTACTTAAGTTATACATGTGCACCATTTGCTTTGTGTTCAAAACAGAGAAGTGAAAAAGATTAGCTTCCAAGACACTCGTCAACCCACTGTTGTCAAGTGAGGTATTGTCTGATTTATGTCAGCACACAAGAGGGGGTGGTTCAAATATTTTTTCTGCCCGTAGTAACCCCCCCAAATGTGATTTTAACATGTCTTGAAGCTTCACACTTTATCAGTGTTCTTATGCCAGCACTCAGCAGTTCCCACAATGCCAATGCAACAGAATGCTTAATGAAATGAGCAGTATTCAAAAGAGGCCAGGAAAATGTCTTTTGCTTACTCACTTACTCATGCTAATGATCCACCTCCTTATTCAGGGGTGACGGGTGCTTACCTTCAGCATCTTCAGCGTCCTGCTTCTTTGTGTCCTCACTGAGACCGAGGCAAGAATGAATCCTATTGGAATGTGAAGGGGGAGAGAGAGAGGGAGCCTGTGAGCCTGCTCAGGCTGCTCAGACTGCCCGGACTGCCTCTCAGAACCTCTCAGCTCCACTCCGTGAGGTTCAGGAGGTTTTAAAAGGCAGGCTCCTCTTCTTAGCAGCAAACACAGTAGACAGATTCTGTGTAACAGGAAAATGCAGCATTTTGCACCGACTGCCTCTCTGATCCTGTCCGCTCCGTGAGGATCAGGAGATTTTCAAGGCAGGCTCCTCCTCTTAGCAGCAAACACAGTAGACAGACTCTGTGTAACAGGAACATGCAGCATTTTGCCCCGACTGCCTCTCTGAACCTCTCCGCATAATATGAGTTCAATAAACAGTATATTTCTTTTTCCCAAGCCTTCAATATAGACCTGGACCATCTGCTTTATTGATGGTTTGGCCTGCAATAAAGCAAATAATCACACAATAAATCTGCTTTACATCTCAAAGTAAATACAAAACCTTTCTCTTAATTTTTCCTTGTGCTGCTTGTGTCAGTATTTTCCCATAGTTAAAAAATCACCATCTTCATAAAGTAGGACCTCGAAATATTTCTGTCGATGGAGTTGCCTATTTAAAATGTTCATTGCTTCCAAGCTGTAGAATGCACACATTTCTCCTTGTAGCTCTCTTTTAGGAGGCCTCTGGTTTTGGGCGTTGTCATTCGGACTGAGGGCCCATTGAATTAAATGTTTCCTTTTTCTGAAACCAACATTCAGTTATTTGATAGTTTGGAATTACATGCTGGCCATGTTTCTGCAAAAGTGTGTTCTCATGTTTCTGAACCATTTGGAATTAACTTGGCGCAAGGCAGTTCATTTGTATCTTGGGGGCTGAAAGTACACTACACATATCCCCTTCCCCCATCCTTGTCCTTCCGTGGGAACTACTTTGAAAAGGGCAATGGAGGATGCGGTTATTATATTGGTTTTTACTCCATCCACAAAGTCTCATAATTTCTTTTGATCGAGAACAATCCCTTCTCACTTCATCATTCAGTAGTGGGTGGTTGTGCTTTTCCTCCATCTTTTGGGTAACAGGTGTATAGAAGGGAACCCTTTTTTTCCATCCCTGGTATGCAGGATCCTCTTGGGACTCCTCTTCCTCTGGTCCCCAAGCTGGAAGTAAGTTTACGTTAATGGTTCTACAGAGAGGAGTAAAAAGAGTTGTTAAGCATTTTTATTTAAACCTTATTTCCCTGGATAATATTTCAGAATGAGAACATTGATTTTCAATCACAGACAATAGTCATTGACAATCATGGATCATAGATTACCATTTTATTGTAATGACACACCGGTTATATATTTTATTTTCCATTCGGGATTTAGATTGTACCTTTCATTCCTCAGATGGTTCCTAGGCTATAACTTAATTGGGCTTCTCAATCAATCTTAAAGCTAGTCTGGGATGACAGCTTTTTAACTGATTTATATAGACCCATATCTCTTCTGTCTGATCTCCCTTTGGGATGCAGATCGTATAGGCAAATATGTTATCAACAATCTCAAAACTGCTGCACCAATTGCTTTATTTGCTGTCTTCTTGCACTGTCCTATGCATATTTTTATAACGCAGAGTCCCAGCAAAACTAACACAAGTATTGCTCCAAGTAGTTTGAAGGCATTTGCCAACCAGGTTGGAACCTATGAAAACAGGGACGAAAACCAATCTTTATCCTCGGTCTCGTCTACTTCATCTATCATCTTCGTATGCAGGGTTGACAACATGCTTATTGCTTCTGTCAGGGATCCATTTTCTTCATCATGGACAGGTTAACATGTACAGCAAGAAGGCTCGATCTTGGCACACATGCCTACTTCCATTGCTGTAATTAAGTGCAGGACATACCTGTTCTGGAGGGCCATGAGACTGATTGCCATCAGTTATTTGATCACACATTAAATCCTTTTATTCTTGATCATGTGTAGTAGCTCCCACCTAGTGATCTGTAACCACTTGACGTTTGCTGGAGCCTGAATTCCTGGCATCTATATGGCTGTAAATAGCACTACCGTTCTTCTGAACAATGTATTCTCATCTGGGAATGTTGTGAAATGCCTCTATTGACTTTGCTGAAAAATAGTTCTCCTTCTTTCGTCAAATGATTTTGAGCAATCTTTTCTTTCTCAGATGTGAATCCATTTTCGGAAAGTATGTGATCTGCAGGATGTTTTCTGGTACTACTAGGACTGGTATGATTATCAATACTAATGAGCAAACTCCTCCCCATTCTGGCGGCAACTTCATGTATGCTCTTGATCCAGAGGCCCATAGAGGTCAGTCAGGACTGCTGTTCCTTACCTCATGCCTGGTACATCAAAAACTCAGCAAAACTTGAGGAATTCACCGACTTTAATTGTGCCTTTATTTCTGAAGCACAGGGACAAATTCTTCAGGGGTAGTATCTGCAATGGTCCACCCTCATCATCGACCCATGTTAACAACCATATGATCTTAGGCCATTGATCTTTGTATTCTCTTTCTGCATTCACCACATCAACTTCCCACTGTCCTATTAATGCCATTGCCTTGCACACGGTCAGTCTATTGGCCCATCCTTCACGAGTAAGGACTGTTCCTTTAATTTGTAGTTGACCTCTTTCCCAGCATTCTCGTATTTCATTCCCGTTCTTGTCCTTGCATTGTAACATCTTACTTTCCTCAATTTTCACTCCTGCTCCATTTATTCCAGGCTGCTCGTATTATATTATTCGATGCATTGTTTCTTGCTTTGTTCTTGACTTCATGTCTTGTACATAATTGTCTTCTCTTTGCAATGTTTTATTTACCCACACTATGGATGCTGTCCTGTCTTGGGATTGTCCTCTGGTTATGCAAAGTGCAAGTTGTGTCAGGCAGTGTGCCTTTTACACGGATACCTCTGTTGCTATGAATATTTTAGATGTTCCCAAAGCATAAGGTATAAGGGAACATACATAGCAGCTTTTGTCTGATGTTTTTCTCCGCACATTCTTCATGTGCTTAAAGCACATGTTATTCTTTAAATTGGCCGAATTCTCAAGATATGAATTTATACCTTCATTATCAACCCCAACATCCCTTTTAGATTGGGCAATTTGTTTGAATTATCAGAAAAATGATCACTCGTGCCTTTGTCAGGGATAGAAGGATATGTCTCATTCTCAGGTATTTCACTTGAATTATAAAACAAAATTTCATAAAATGTAAAGAGCATCATAAAATAAAGCCAATACATAAAAAATGTAGATCTAAGAAGTATTGCCATAGTATTCAAATGCCACATGATCTCTATTGGAATAGCTGGTCTCCTTGTTAGTGTGTGTTTCATAGGATCTACGTGATCCGACCGCGGATGATTTTACTGCGGCCGGAAAGTTTGCATGAGAAATGTGCGAACCACAAAAGGTTTGTACATTTCCCATGCGAACACATGTTAAAACCCCTACATATCCTCAACCTCACCCACAACACACCCACAACACACCCCCCCACCCACACCCTCAACACACCCCCACCCACGGCCCCAACATACACAAATCCCACTTACCTTTTTGTTCACGCTGAGTCCCTGCAGCGCCAGTTCCCTTTCACTTCTGTGATTGTGAACCAGCGTCGCAGGGTCCTTTTGTTTTTTTTTCCTTTTTTACAGAAGGCCACAGGGGTTTCTCCCGCAACCCCCGCTCACTATACTGTAAAGTATAGTGAGCAGGGCATTGCGGGGGCCACCCCTGCAGCCCCCGTTTTTCGGTTGTGCTACGGGGGTGTCACTATAAGGTGAGCGGGGTGTTGCCGAGGACACCCCCGCAGCCCCTGCAGTCTTTTTTTTTATACTTACCTACAATGCTACCCCAAAAGATTCACACTTTTGGTGTTCAAACCTTTGGTGGTAGCATTTTTAGAACTTTTTGCCCATGCGAACATTTATATGCGGGAAAAACGTACCATACAGTTTCATATAATGCAAAATTCCCAATTTTAATTTATTGTAGTCACCTTTAGTCCCTTTTCAATTTTATAACAGGAACTGTATCATTATAGCAATAATACCTCTGCAAACAAAGGACTGTTTTTAGGATTTCCCAAAAATACAACAACATCCACGTTTCATTGCACTAGAGCTGGATAGGTTTGGAGTATATAAACAAAAAACAGCATGCAGAAAAGCGTGCAACATATCAGGCAACATAGAATGTGTCATACAATTTTCATATTGTGTCTTCAATGTATAGTTTTCAGTTTACTGAAAGAGTCTCTGGAACTGCAGCAAGTCCATTAATTCCGTATAAGATTTAAGAAATGTCAATTTGTTCCAGAGTGTTTTCTAATCCATTGATTCTTTATCCTTGCGCTTGGTACCCAATCTGGTCAGCTTGCGCAGAACTTCTTCTCTTGCTTCACTGTCTCCGGGTGCCAGAGGGGTCAGTGTCTCTCCTTTGTAGAGCTTCACTTTGTTGAAGTGCAGCCAGGCTCTCCTCCCTTGTAATTTCACAGCAGCGGGGTGACCTCCTCTACTAGGCATGGTCCCTCAAAACAGGACTTGTTCCAAGTTCTGACAAAACTCTTAATGAGTACTTGGTCCCCTTGGTACGAACCGTGCTGCTTAAGTGACAAAACCAGTTGGTTGGCTGTCTTCCTCAATCTTCTTTCAGCCTTCCCTCCGATTGTTGATCTATTGACAAATAAAAGAACCACAAGCTGGCATACTTGTTAAATAATCATGCATGTCATCACCTAATTTTTGCTAAACTGTGGGCATCCGTTTTTACTCAAGTGGGAGGAGCAAGGGGTACTCTCATGCAGCGTCCAGTCACCAACCCATGAGGAGTAAAGTGGTGATCTGAGTCAGGCTGGTTTCCCAGGGCAAATAGAGCAAGGGGTAGGTAGTGTAGCCATCCCTTCTTCAGAGTGATTTCTATTTTAGCTATTCTTTCTTTGAGAAGCCCGTTCAACCTCTCACAGGCACCAGTTTTTCTGTGGGTAATAGGCAGAAGAAAACGTATGTTTTATACCTAATAAAAGAACTATCTGTTCAAATAACTCGTTTTCAAAATGTGGGCCATTATCAGACTGCAGGACTACGCACACGCCCCATCTGAAAAACCTTACGCATGAGAAACTTAGCAGTGCATGTGGCATCGGGGTATGTGCATGGATCTGCCTCGATCCATCTGGAAAATGGACATACTACTACCATCATGTACCTGTATCAATTACATACTTGTAGCATATCCACATAATCTATATGTAGATACTGAAATGGACCTTTGGGTCTAGGGATTGCCCCTCTCACTGTTCTCAAGGTGTGCCTCGCTGTACATTTTTTGGCACAAAGCAATTAACAATAAACAGTGCCACATGTTCTAATACATTTTGGGTTGAACCAGTCTTCTACAATTGTTGCAGCAAGACTCTCTCTGGTCGTGTGCACAGGCTAGTGAAGCTGCTCCAGAGCCACCTGCAATAATTCTGGAAAACTGCTTAGCGTGAGGAATAAAGAGGAGCCTATTGGCCTAGGATCAATCATGCTACTTCAAGGAATAATTGCAAGGTAGAAAGGGAGTCCAAAGGATGAGCCATGTACGTAAGACATATTTCTCTTAGATTAAGTAAAGAAGCAAACATCTTTAAGAGTCAGTTATTGGAGAATTAGAGATTCAAAAAGCCCATGCAACGTGGAGTGAGCAAGTCTCTAAAGGGTGAGAGGAGTAATGACACCCAGCACAGTCTCAGTAAATAGAAGGTCGAAATGGACAAATTCATGGTCTCCTTACAAGTGATTCAGAAGTCAAAAACATGGGCTATTTATTAAGCTCCAGATGAAGATAATGGTGTGCCTGCATTCCCTTAAAAGTCCCAGAATCAAGAACAGGCTGCAAGGTCAACTAGAAAGGAGAAGTCTTGGCTTAGGGCTAGACCGATGAGAGATGATGGACTAATTGGGAAAGTGGGGAGTAGTCTGAAATTACTCTCGGCACCTTGGTTCCATTTTGCTTACGTGATGCTAAAGAGCCAAAGGTCCATGGTTGGGAATGCATGCCAACCAATCAGAGTGCCTATGTAGCAACATGCTATACAATATTGCAAAGATCAATTTTCAGAGGTGGTTCAAGGCGGGCCCACCAGATAAGAGGCATCCAGTCATATTGTTAATACTTATATGATATAGATATATATGTCCCCTTAACTAATCCCGCCCTTCAATATGTTTTACAGTTTTCCATGTAGGATAACATCCTAGATGACACATATCAAGCTATAAAATCTTTGTATAATCTAATTTGTTTGTGAGCGTGTGGATTACAGCTTGTTATTCACCAGATTGCCCTACTTTATTTAATGCTGATAATAAAGTAGTACTTGGCCATATTCTCAGAGTCTGTCCGGTTATATGGGTCTGAGATCATTATTGGCAATTCCATCTAGCACATGAGATGCTTCAAGGTGCTAGAGCACATTTTAGTAGCGCTGCAGATGGTTCTGGTCTAATCGACCTAGCCAAATATCTAGACTCTCGGACTCTTGATTGCTTTCACCATTAGCCAGAAGACAGTGGAGCTTCCTGTGGAGATCGGCGGGCAAAACACATGTGTGAGAAAATTTGGTTGGTAGGTGCCCCTTCGATGAAATTCCTGTCCAGTCCCTGCAGGTGTCCCACAGATTGAAGCCCAACTGGTTGATTGGGGAAGAGTCAATGTTGAGGGGCTTGAGCTGAGCCATGGACGTAAGTAGAACTTCAAAAGTGGCATAAATATGGGGAAGGACTGTATTGTAAATATATGTATAAAAGTAACAGGAGTTTGGGGGATTAGAAAGAAGAGAAATAGATACCTTGCTTTCCTGGTTCCAAGAGGGACGGAAGGGCACGCACAAAAAAAAAAAAAACTCAAGTAGTGGTATTAAGGATTCCTGAGGCAAGGCCAAAAAGAAAAGGGCTTATCAAACTCCAAATGGGGTAAAAAGAGAGATGAGATACATTTACTAAAGAAAGTAAAGGAAGACGTATGCAGAAAATAATAAAAGTGCACATATGTATGGGGTTATAAATATTTCATATCATTTTTATTGTGTCTAGATTAGGAGATATACAACAGTAGTAAAGAATTAAGGAGATCATTAGATGTTTAAATCAAGAGATTGACGTCAATCTGGAGGATAAAAATCAAAGAAGGATAATAAATAAAGAAGAGATTCTTAAAACATCAATAATGAAACAACACAACAGCAAAAATGGATAGAAAGTGTAAATGAATTAACTAAAAGAACATCATTGCATACATTTTTAAAGTGGTTAAACATAGTTTTTTGGTAAAAAGCAGCGATTGATTGTGCTCGAATTAATCAATGTGGCATACTTGATAAAATAAATAAAAGAATACAAGATCTGGTAAGTATTGACAGTCAATATCGACTTGTCATTATGGGGGACACACATCTTTTAGACCGATGCAGGACACTGCCGAGATATACACCGACGATAAGGCAGTACCACACAGAGTGGGTCAGAGGCATCACTAATAAAGCACTCATGCCATGGCCTGTAGAGGGTTCGTTGTCAAAAACAGTATTGTGATATATGACAACATACTTGCATGCTACATATAAGGGGAAGAAGTTACAGAAAAGGTTGACAGTTTTAGAGTTCTGGAATATGTATCAGAGTGAGAAGGAAGATCTGCCTGAGAAAGAGTGGATGCTTAATCAGCATAAAGAGGAGGATGTAACACCTTTGGCTTGTCTTTTCTCTTCAGAAAACAAGAGCGCAGAAACTGAGGAGCAGGGATTTTATCCTTTAAAGGAATTGAAAGCAGCGGCAGGGTATATGAAGCCGCCATTCGAGCCCCCCGCTTATAACAGTGAGGACAATATGGAAGAGCGCAAAATCAGACAATGCAAATATATGTCAACACGCAATGAAAGTAAACAGCGTAATGAGAGAAAGGACAGACAAAAGAGAAAGGGCAGGCAGGATAGACAGATGGAGATAGAGGAAGAAGCAAGGAGACAAAGCCAAGTGAAAGAAAAGGCTAAGGGAGAAAAGATAGTACAAAATTAATGTATGGGAGGACAGATATTACTCAAACTACATGACAAGGGCATTGATGGGGTTCGAGAAAGAGAAGAAAGAGAAGAGCAGGAAAAAAAGATAGAGAACACAAAATTGCATACAAAGAAGAGAAGTAAAAAGAGAGGAAGCATAAGGAACAACAAAGAAGGTATAAGGCAAAGAAAGAACAGGAGAGACTAGAAGAGAAGAAACGAGAGTATATTGAAATACAGAGATTGAAAGTACATAGGTTGCAAAGAAGGCAAGAGGAAGAAGAGTTGAGAGGGATGAGGAGAAGGAAAGAAGAGATGAACAGAAGTAGGGGACTAAAAGATGACAAGATAGGTCATTTATTTAATAGAAGTATAGCATTGATCGAAGCACGAGAATGATCTGATTTAGAAAGAGGGTCACAACAGCCCTGCTAAGAGCTGCAAGGAATATCGAGAATAAAACCATTGAAACCTGGAGATGCAGAAATCGCTGTGGACACCTAAACCTCCCAACTCACCTTGCCAATCTGGCTTCACCATACCGTAATGGTAAGACTGTTAATCTCACCAAT
Source organism: Ambystoma mexicanum (assembly GCF_040938575.1). NCBI lineage: Eukaryota > Metazoa > Chordata > Amphibia > Caudata > Ambystomatidae > Ambystoma > Ambystoma mexicanum. The sequence continues at coordinate 202,252,367 of NC_090929.1, read as the reverse complement.
ATCACTTACCTATGCATGTCTTGTCATCGCCTATCCAAGACATTAAACCAACTGAACTTCAGCACCTAGGCACGCTATAGACCTCCTGTCCTCACACTAGCCATTGGTTACGGCACACCCGCTATCATGCCCAGACTTGTTTACTGTGTTGCGTCAGGCTCACCATTGTATCGCTGCATTATGTACTTTTTAAATATATGTACTTTTCAAATATTCAACCATGTACCTTTACATTATGTCTTCTAGATAATAATTTACTGCTTACTTGCATGCTATAGTGCACTGCTTATTAGGTGCGTGACCTACAGTACATTGTCCTGTGTACCAGCATTTCATTGCCTTAATGTACCCCGATACATATCCCATGATTCTAGCTCATTGCATGCCTGCTAGCCCTGCCTTAGCACACACTGGTTATTAGCAGAATACAATATTGTACCACTGTACCATTGCATTAATGTATCACGCTGAATCTGAATGACCCCTGGTTGCTACTCATTGCTATCTGCTAGCCCCGCTCTAACACACAGTGCGTATTAGCACAATACAATATTGTATCCTGTGTATCTCTGCTGTCTAGCCACCCTGACCACCAGGACCCAAGCCCACGGCCCATAACTGCCTTGCCTACCTAGGCAATGGCAGCTGACCGCACAAACTACAGTCACACGAACATCCCCACACCCACGCTGATATGCCCCCCCACTAAGGCATCATGGCCCCACCTCAACAAATACCCAAGACGTCGCCAACCCATACTATCAGAGTAGCAACTGCCAGAGACATCCAGACACCTAATCAACCTATCCTGACCGCAGGAACACCAGTACTCAAAGAAACCCTCTAGCAGCTCCCCCAAAAGAATTGCCTTTGCACATTGTGCATGGCCAAAATACTCCCTAACCCGCTTACCATCCTACCATCACTCTTCCACCCTCAGATGCATCCTTTCAAACCACCTACCAAATCCCCTACCCTTATGACTACTCGACCTACTAAGAATCGGGAGTTGGGATCCACACCTAGCATCACACATGAAATCGCAGTCACACCAGCCTCGCAGATCACCTCACACTTAATTTTTGCTTACCCCACATAGCCGAGATTGGAACACAAAGGTACAGTACCCGCAAATAAATCCAGCTCTGCAGAACATAGATTGGAACAACCCACTCATCACCATCCTGCATGTCACCCCGACATAGTTATAACCCCCATCCAGGCCACCTTGCAGAGAAATGAAAGACTCAGCGACAGGACAAAAGCTACATCCTCCTCTAGAAACCAATGTCAGCCCAGAGGGAACAGCCACCCTCTTAACCACTTCATTCCTAAAGTAACTAAGACTGACCTAAATGTCCCTTGTGAAATCATTCAGTTGAACTCGCCCACAAGAAATTTAACCTGTAGCCGCTTTGAGAAAACCCAACTTCAACAAAGTGACCACATCAACCAGTAGGGCTAGAGAAAGAGAAACCCTAAATCATATTAAGGGTGACCTCATAAATGCTAGATCCCTCATGGCATACGCCCTTGATATTTCCGACGTCATTACCTCTAAGGATTTAGACTTTATCGCCATCATCGAAACCTGGCTGCACCCTGCTGCCGGCCCAGCCATCGCTCTAGCCTTACCTGATGGATATTACATCATCAGGAAAGATAGAACGACACCCAAAGGAGGTGGAGTCACTTTCATCACCAAAATAAACCTCGGTCTAAGAGAAATAACCAACCAAGCCTTTCCAACAGGAGAACTCTTGTCCACCAAATTAGCCCTTTAGGCCACATTGTCTCTCTCTTTACACCTCATCTATAGACCACCAGGCCCCATTTCCTCATTTGAGGAAGACTTAGCGTCTCTTCTGGCAACAAACACAAAGCCTATTTTCAAAGTTATCAATTTAGGGGATTTTAATCTAGGACTCAATGACAGCACTGACACCCCCACTTTAACAGTAGCCAACTCAATCCAAGCACAAGGCTTCACCTTGCACATCTCAAACCCAACTCGTGCTAAAGGCCACACCTTGGACTTGCTTGCTGACCTCAATTGCATCACTAATATTTCCAAGAATGACCCATGCCCCGGTCTGACCACAATATTTTACTTTTCTCCATCAGCACTCCCGCACAACCTAGCACTCCTGCCAACCAACTCAACATCACACCTGACAGCATGCTTCCCATGCTATTGCCTCTCACCTCCCTCATGGATCACGCTGCTCATCCATTATCCTTAGTAGCTCTCTACCACCAAACCTTGGAGGCAACTATTAATGAAGTGGTGCCCCTGGGCATCTGCAAAGCTAAGCCCAACATAGCTCATATCAACCCCTGGTTCACCACGGGCCTCAAAGCCCTGCGTAGTAAAAAAAGAAATGCCGAGAGTATTGGAAAAAACACCCACTCATATCAACAAACAGCATTTCATTACTCTAGCTGCTGAATACAAAGAAGCTACTTTCCAAGCTAAGAGTAGCACATACAATATGAGAATTGAGAATGCTAACTCCGGCACCAGAGAGCTCTTTTCCATCTTGCAGGAACTGGAATCACCCTCCCAGGCCCCAGACCACTGTACTAAGGACCACATATGGTTGAAAAAGCCCTCCAAAACAAAATCAAAATAAAGAAATGCAAGCTTGCCCTGACTACTCAGCCTATAGTTGCTGATTACAAGACACTAACCTTACCCCCTAGGTTTAAATTCACACCCATCACCACAGCAGAATCCATCAAAATCAGAAAGGGCTTACAACCTTTGAGATGTCAAGGTGAAATCTGCCCGGCCACACTTATCTTATCTTATTAAAGATTACACAGACTAACTAGCCCCATTTATTACAACTCTGACCAATAACTCTTTTGCCTCCAACAAAGTACCCGAAAATCACTGCTGAAGAAACCCACATTAGACCCTAATGTGCCCACCATCTACCGATCCATTCCAACAGTTCCCTTTCTACTAAAAATAATAGACAGAAAAGCTTATGTACAGATTCAAAACCACCTCAAAACACATAACCTTCTTGACCTTTGCCAATCAGATTTCTGCCCACACCACGGAACAGAAACAGCCCTCTTGGACCTTACAATCCAAATAGATCCAATCAGAGACAGGGGCGATCTAGCCATTCCCTTCATCCTGGATCTCTCAGCGGCATGTCACCTAGTAAACCACAACATCCTGTGTCAACACCTAGCCCAGGCAGCCCACTTCTCAAATAATGCCATAAACTGGATGAATTATCCCTCTGCAGCTGCACCATGAGAGACTTTTCCTCGTCTGCACCAGCACTTCCCACCCCGTCGTGTGTGGAGTCCCACAAGGTTACTGCGTCTCCCCAACATTGTACAATGTATTTACAAAACCTATCTTCGACTTCCTTGACAAACCGGGTGTCACGTATACAAACTATGCGGATGACACCCAAATACTGCTGCCTATCATTGGAAACCATGACATTGACTCTAAGTCCTTGAATACCATCTACCACACCATCCAAGACTGAATGGCACAACATGAACTCTGTCTTAATGACGATAAAACAGAGATCATCATTATGGGTAGCTCATCAAGACTAAAGAACCTACCACCAGCCATCAAATCCTTTGACATTGAAGGCAACAGTATCACGGTAGCCAAAGAAGTAAAAACACTAGGGGTGTATTTGGACCCATCACTCTCCCTAGCGAGACAAGTCAATGCCGTCACCTCGGCCTCAGCATATACAGCCAAACTTATCACTGCTTGCAGATCTTTCCTAAACACAGATAACTGCATCACGCTTGCCAGAACACTTATCCTCTCCAGGATCTATTACTGCAATGCCATCTTTGCAGGATCCACTACGAAAATCATTAAGAAGAGTAACGCAATTAGATCTGCTCTCAATATACCTAAAACAGACCACATTTCCAAAACCAGAAGAAATATCCACTGGATACCAGTAAGAGATTGTAGCAAATACAAAATACTATCCCTAACTCATAAATGCCTGACCAACACTGCCCGCCATACCTGACCAAACAAATTTCGAAAGCACAATCCACTAGACCAACCCGCTCGAATTATGTCAGCCACCTGTCCACCCAGAGATTCAAACGACAAAAAGCTGGAGGCTTCAGCTTTCCGGTTGTTGCAGCCCAATATTGGAATGCTATGCCTCTTGAGCTAAGAATAGAACCATCAATTTAGTCCTTCCGTAGAAGACTAAAAATGTGGTTATTCAGCCAAGACATTACGAATTAAATCCTAAACCTATCACTGAGCGTACAATCTAACTGTTGTTACCCATGTATGCACTTGCTGTATCTTGACCAAGAATGTAATGCATCTGACTAAGCATGCAATGTAACCACCTAGATCTAGACCAAGAATGTAATGTAATGTATCTGATTAAGTATGCAATGCAACCATCTTCTTAAGTATAAGCTCCCAGATGCCTAAGGGTTAGGTGCACTCTATAAATATAAAAATAAATAAATAAAACATGGGCTGACAAGCAGGAAGCAGAAAACATAGCAAAAAGGATTGGAGATTTACATAGGGGAATAAGGGATAAGGATGGGTGTAAGACCAAAGAGAATGTAGAAGGATCTTTATTGAGGGAGACAGAAGGTTGGTCAGATGATGTCCTAACATACAAGCACAGAACACTGTCTTGTAGTAGACTATATTTTGATGATGTGGAAAGGAACGAAAGCTATGCAAGCTGTGTCATAATGATGTCAGACAAAGAAAGGGAAGAAAATGAGAAAGCGCACAGAGAGGTGCAGGCGGTTTTTCAAAAGATTGAAGTGTAGAAAAAGGTGTAAAATAGTCAGACCTAGAGGTCCCTAAAGAAAAAACACCATAACCAACACCATACACTGAGCAACCACAAGCCGCACAATCACACAGTGCAGGGGATGTATCCCTGCCTTATGTAAGCAAATTAAGGTCACTGCTTGGATGGAGAAAAATGGGCAACTAGCACCAATTAGAAAACAAGGAGTTTGGGTGGGTATGATTATGGATCATGGTTTACACAATTCCCATTATTAGATAAAGGGGGAGAACGATCACAATATATTCTGTGGCCACAAATGGATAGGGGTCATTTGAAGTGTAAATTACCAAGTTTGACTTCAGGTGCAAGAAAATGGATTCATGAGTTATAGCGAATGACATCAGGAATGACGTTAGTAATAGGCGACATAAATGGCCTGTCTAGCACCCATCCTAGGGAAGAGCGCTGATGACATTTGAAATGAGCAGGGTATGCAGACGTGACTGCACAAAACATGACACACAATGGAACGCCATTCAATTATTGCAGAGCAGATTTGTGGCTGGCATTCAGAGTGTATTATCCTGATACATCAGCCATGGCTGCAATTATGACAAGGAAAATGGGTGAGGATGAAGATTCTGTTTCCTTTATTCAAGATATTCAAGAGCGATGGTGTCTTCAGCCGAAAGAATCATAGTACAGAACAGTGGCATTATTTTACCACATTTTATGTCAGTGACTGCCTGAGCCAGTGCAAATGCAAATGAAGAAACAGATAGGGATCGAAACAAAGCCATGGCCAGAAATACAGTTGACAATCTTGCATCTTGCCGATTGTTAAAATAGAAAAATAAGATGAAGGCTGAGAGTAGAAAGCAGGAGGAAGCAAAGTTAGTTTTGAACAAATTGTCAAAACTAGCCATAGAGGGAGCGATATTGACAAGTGGTGACGGTGTGACGACACAAGTGATGCGACCAAGGCATCAACGTAATGTAGTATACCGTAGGGATCAGAGTGGGTACAATTTTTGGCCAAGAGGAAGATGGAATGAACCTAGGGGAGGAAGAGGCTTTAATGGCAGACAGCCACAACAATGTTGGAACTGTGAGAGGGTGGGACATATAGCGAGAACATGTAGAAGTAGATGGGGCATGCAGCAAAACTGGCAAGCTCCAAGAGTGGGGATGGACTATGTTCCACAATATAATACAGAACCATGGGACTATTATGCCCTAGATCACACACAGAATCAGACACATGTGCCACAAACACAACAGATACAGACCCAGCAAGTGCAGACACAACAGGCCATGGTACCACATTAGAATATAAATGTAGGAATACCGCAAACATGCGCACCTAGATTAGGGAGTATGAACGTGGTAAGAGGTACAGGGTTGAATTTATATCCCCAATAGGACAGCCCACAGAGTGACATGATGTGTTCAGTACTATCAGTGACATTGGACCTGCAAGAACGATCAAGGTAATGATAGGATGCAATACATTTTTGTTCTTTGTAGACATTGGAGCAACTCGTTCCTGCGCCCGTGAGGGAAAATACCCAATGTTAGGCATTGCCATAAATGCGCATGTATTCTCTGGGGTGATGAGATTAGTTCCTTTTGTATATGAATTACCAATCTCTACAGGAGAATTATATTATTGGCAGACACCATTTAACATACTAGGGTGTGACTTGATGACAAAACCTAACATGACGATATCTTTTACTGACAAAGAAATATTGTGCTCCACTCCACGATATATTATATGAATGTGAAAGAGTTTATATTAGCCTTTACAGGCCAGAGGGCATTGCGAGGAGTCCCTTTAGATCCAGAAATATTTTTGTATGCAGTGACTGTTTTATTATCATGATTACCCAAGATGGTAGGTAAACTATGGAGAATACCTGAAGAGTTTTTGTTTAGACCAGAAATACCTTTGGATGATGAAGAAGGACAGGTTGTCCCCTTAGAGTTAGAAGCAACAGTGGTCAGTGAGGACAGAGTGGTTGTCCATAGACCAGATGATGAGGGAAGAGGATGGAGAGCAGTGATAGCCCTCAGTGAAGGATATAGGTTGACAGACTTGACAGATAAGGAGCTTTTTAGGGATGATTATTCAGATGATGAATTAGTATTTTTCACAAGTCTCACTTATTATATTAAAGTGGAGAACAGGGAGATGCTGCAGAGAATGGCAATGGTAAAAAGAAACCATAGATTTTCCAGGAAGATTTAGAGAAAGTGCCAAATACTTTTTGGACCACTAGTCCATATGATGCGCGTCTATTGAAAGGAGTAGGATCAGTTAAAATCAAACTTAAGCCAGGAGCAATTTCACCACTAGCAAAGCAATACTCAATGTCCAGAGAAGAGGATAAAGGTTTATTTGAGACCATTCCCGCTTTAATGAAGCAAAAATATTGGTGCCACCTGAGTACCCCTGTAACACGCTGTGTACCCAGTGAATACATTGACTGGGGGGTCATGGAGATTTATTCAGGATCTCACCCCTAAACAATATTGTTGAAGAAGTTTCCTTTAATTCCAAATCCTGATACAATATTATCTAATATCCCATCCTAACCAAATATTTTATAGATTTAAAAAACACATTCTTCTCAATTCCCCTTCATGAGGACTCACACGATTTGACTTCCTTTTCATATAGAAATATCCCCCTGAAACATACTTGTTTGTCTTAAGGGTACTGCAAGTCACCGTCAATCTTTAACAGAGTCCTCCAGATGGCTTTGGGTAATGTTCAGTTCAAAAGTGCAATAATTCAGTACATGGATGATATTGTAACGCTCACCTGACTCCCACGGAGGTGCTGGCCTGGTTTGCGCTGCTGTGACCTCTTCTAAGGTGATGCGCAGGGTTCGGAAGACGGACTGGACCGGGCCCCCAAATCTGTTTTGTCTGGCTCACAGAAGTATCCTTCTTAGGGTCTGGAAGGACGAGCTCTCCATCCTGCTTCTGATGCAGGGGCGCGTTGGTATCCAGTTACTTCACTGGATTTTCGGATTGGTGAGAACCAAACTTGCTTGGCTTCCAGGTAAGTTTTTTGATAAGAGGTTCCCCTTGTGTCCATGCATTATTGTACTAATGCTAGTGTCTTTTTCCCCATAGGGGCCGGGGTACGAAATGCCGGGGAACAGGCACCGACCCGAGATGAGAGGTGAAATCCTTGTAGAAATCAGGTAAGTCTTTAATGAGCGTTTTTTGGTAATGTCTTTTCATTCGCTCATTAACGCTGATGTCTCTTTTTCCCCTTAGGGGCCGGGGTCCGGAAATGCCAGTATGCGGTGCGGACCCGAAATGAAGAGGGAATGAATCAACAGGTAAGTCTTAACATGGAGATTTAGCTTTCCTTATTCCCTTCTCTCTCTCACCTTTTGTTCTGGTCTTTTTCTCCCTAGGCGCTGGGGCGTGACTGCGAATCCGGATGATCGCTGCTGAACATGGAGGCGCCCTGTAAAGGTGAGTGGAATGCGGCGCTGCAGCGATCGATGCGATGAGCTTTTAAATAAAAGTCTTCCTTTTCAGGATTGTCGGCGAGATGTCTCCGGGATGCGGATTTAGCAGGTAAGGACTTTTCCTTCTTCTGTTCTCTTCTTCTCTTCCTTTGCAGGTGATCCAGGATGCTGGCAGGCGTGGCAGAAGTCAGGATGCAGGAGCAGACACGATGAGCGTCCAGCTTCTAGATGCAGAACAACGCCGAAGCACGTGTGGCTGTTCGGGTGGGGTTTAAATAGCCTTGGAAGAAGTTCCAGGTATGTATCCTTCCTCCAATCAGGTATGTATCCTTCCCCGACCACGCCCGGATGGTAAATTAGTCCCACAGGTAAAGTAGTTCCTTTCAGGCCTCAAGGAGGCCGGGATCCTGCAGCATGGTCTGCATCAGGTAAGTGCACCCAAGCACTTCCATAATGAGCCTGGCGCCTATGGCGCCAGGACTGATGTCTTTTATGAGCCTGGCACCATAGGCGCCAGGACACTGTCCAAAGGGCCCCTATATGGGGTTGCTGGGTCCTTCCTTGGGGACTGGATGTCCGCTTTCGGGGACGCAGGGCTTGAACCGGCTCCCCGGGAGCGTGCATCATGACAGCACTCCCCCCCAAGGCCCCTCCCAAGGTTGTTCCCTCCAGGGGTTTTGGTTTGTCTGGGAAGAGTCGGTGGAATTTCCTGACTAATCGAGGTGCATGCACATGGTCGCTGGGTTCCCACGACCTCTCCTGAGGTCCGTACCCCTTCCAATCAATTAGGTAGGACAGTTTTGACCTAAACATTTATGAGTCTAAAATGTTCTTCACTTCGAATTCGGGCTCCCCATCTATTAGAATAGGTTCTGGAGGTTTGAGTAGTCGGGTTCCGGGTACCACTGGTTTCAGAAGTGACACATGAAAAACAAGGTGAATTTGCATACTAGCTGGTAAATCAAGTTTAACAGCCACTGGGTTAATTGTTGCCGTAATAGAATAAGGTCCCAGATATTTTGGGTTAAAAGTTCGAGGCCCTTTGAGTGGTAAATGTCTGGTAGCTAACCACACCTGACCCCAATCTGATACGGAGGTGCTTCACTCCGATGTAGATCAGCATTCTCCTTGTATTTTCTCTTGGCTTGTTGTAAATGCGTAGTTGCCTCTTTGAAGGCTTGGGTAATTGTAGAATGCAGATGTTCTACTACAGGCATTCCGAGGTTCTGAGATGAGTCAAGGTTTGAGGTTTGAGGTTGATGCCCAAACAAAGTATAAAAAGGACTGTGGCCAGTTCCAGAGTGTACCGAATTATTATATGCATATTCGGCTATCCAAAGAATGTCTTTCCAGTTGCTTTCAGATTGCTGTAACATACACCGTAAGTATTGCTCAAGGGTCTGATTTGTCCTCTTGGTCTGACCATCGGTCTGAGGGTGGTGACTGCTCGATAATCTTACGTCGATCTGCGCCATTTGACAACATTTGCGCCAGAAGTGGGAAATGAATTGGCTTCCCCGGTCAGAGATTAGTATAGATGGGAATCCATGTAGCCGAACAATATTTTCGAGGAAATCTTTAGGTAGGAGACAAGCTGAAGGTAAACCTTTCAAAGGAATAAAGTGGGCCATTTTGGAAAACAAATCCACAATTACCAGAATAGTATTGTACCCCGAACAAGGAGGCAGGTCCGTAATAAAATCCATTGATAGGGTGTGCCAGGGTGCTGGCGGTATGTCTAGAGGTTGAAGGGGACCAGCTGGTCTTTTCTTTTGACTTTTATTTTGGGCGCAAACACCACAGGACATCACAAAAGATTTAACGTCTTTTCGCCAAGAGGGCCTCCAAAATTGTCGTTTCACCTTTTCCTCTGTCTTGGCAATACCGGGGTGTCCCTCTATTAATGCATCATGATAACCGGAAATAACTAGTTCATGTAATTGCTTATGTGGCAGGAATAAGCGTCCTTGGAAATAAGGTAAACCATTATCTATGGTAAAGTCTGATCACTTTTGTATCCAATCCTGTAAGGTTGTAGGGTCCAGGAGTTGTTTCACTCTGGCTTGAATGTCTTCAAGCGTCTGTAACAAAGTCATGCCTAGAATCCTCTGTTCGGGAATTATTGGTACTGGTTCTGAGTTTGTATCAGATTCTCCCATTCCAATTCGGGATAAGGCGTCTGCTTTGCCATTCTTGCAGCCAGGTCGATAGGTAATCACAAAATCAAATTCAGCGAAAAACAAAGCCCATCGGAGCTGTCGTGATGACTGAACCTTGGCGGTTTTCTAATACTGTAAATTCCGGTGATCAGTGATCACTGTGATGGTATGTCGAGCGCCAAGCAGATAATGCCGCCAGGCTTTAAAAGCGGACTTAATGGCTAACAGTTCTTTGTCCGTGATTGCATAATTAACCTCGGGTGCCGAGAATTTTCTGGACCAAAATGCTACGGGATGCAGTTGGTTGGTTTCGGGATCTCTTTGGGACAGGACAGCTCCCATGGCTAGGCTGGATGCGTCAGTCTCGACGGCATAAGGAAGATCTGGACGCGGGTGTTTCAATATAGGTGCGGAGGTAAACTTAGCTTTTAAATCCTGAAAGGCCTGCTCGGCTTCTTCAGACCATTCAAAATGTTTATTTTTCCTCAAGAGTGCAGTAATGGGTTGTACCACGCGTGAAAATTCCGGGATAAACCTGCGATAGAAATTGGCAAAGCCGAGCATGCTTTGAACCCCTTTTACAGAGCTAGGTGATGGCCATTTGAGGATGGCATCCACTTTTCTTGAGTCCATTCGGACTCCTTTGGGTGTCAGGATGAAACCTAGAAACTCGACTTCTGTGGTATGGAAAACACATTTCTCCAATTTAGCAAATAGATTGTGTTGGCGCAGTTTTTCAAGTACTGCCCTGACGTGTTTTCTGTGATCAGATTCCGAAGAGGAGTACACCAGAATGTCATCGATATATACAACAACACAAACATCAATGAGTTCCCGAAGGACATCATTCATGAAGTATTGGAAGGCAGCCGGCGTGTTACACAATCTGAAAGGCATCACCTGGTACTCGAATAATCCGTATTTAGTACGGAAGGCAGTTTTCCATTCGTCGCCTTCTTTAACTCGTACCAGATGATAAGCCCACCGGAGTTATAACTTGGTGTATATGCAAGTGTCCTTCACCTGGTCAAGGAGTTCAGGGATCAGAAGCAGAGGATAACGGTTTTTAACCGTTATCTGGTTCAATGCGCGGTAATCGATACAAGTTCTAAGGTCGCCTTCTTTTTTGGGCACAAAGAACAAAGCCGAGGATGCCGGGGACTTTGACGGGCGAATAAAACCATTAGCTAGGTATTGATCCAAATATTGTCTCAAATGCAGATTCTCAGGTTCGGTAAGGGCATAAATCCTGCTACAAGGGGGTTGTGAACCGGGCACCAGATCGATTTGGCAATCGTACGATCTGTGAGGAGGTAACGTGTTGGCCTGTTCCTTTTGGAAGACGTCCTGAAAGTCTTGGTATTCTGGAGGTAGTTGCATGGAGGCAGAGGTTACAGATGCTAGATTAATCTTCAGGTTTTCTGGGTAGCAGGTTTGTGTACAATCCGGGAAGGTTATTTTCTTAGCTCGCCAATCAATTCGAGGATTATGTGTCTCTAACAAAGGGATTCCAAGAATAACCTGAAACTGTGGAGCCTTGATTACATCAAACACAACACCCTCCCGATGGCCGTCGGGACCAATAAGAGTCACCTCAGTAGTGGAATGTGTTACCGGTCCAGAGGCAATTTCAGTTCCATCGACTGTGGTGATGACATCTTTGCTGGTTTTAGGACGGAGAGGGAGGTTAATCCTAGAGACCAATTCACGATCCACATAGTTTCCAATAGCCCCACTATCGATGTATGCCTTTATTGAATGCAACCGCTTAGGCTGTTCTGGATCTACGAGAACCATTGGCACAATGAAATGCGAGGTCTGAGAGTTAGTTTTCAAGCTCGGCAAGCGGACCCCTACACTTGTCGGGCACAGTTGTTTCCCGAAACAGAGTCTTCTTGGTTTTTATCAGCGGCTCCTACCGCCTTTCGGGGCGGTTTTGCCGGGCAATCTCGTAGAAAGTGTCCAGAATTCCCACAATAAAGACATAATTTTAACTGCCGCCTCCTTTCACGTTCCTTTTGAGTTAAGGGTCCTTTAACCAATCCAATTTGCATAGGCTCAGAGACATCAACTCCCTTGGGATTAGCATGGGTCTTGACCAACACCCGGGTCTCAAACCTGGACCGATCTGCTTTTCTGTTTTGAAGTCTGTGATCCAATCGGACCACTAAGTCTATATACTCTGTGCATTCTTGGGGCGGATTTACAACTTGGGCCAAGACATCTTTAAGTTCTCCGCGTAGGCCTCGATAAAACAACGTGACTCTTTTATCCTCTGGCCATCCCGTTTCCACAATTAGTCTATTAAAGGTTGCAATATAGGATAGGAGGTCCTGATTGCCCTGTCGCAGGGATAGAAGTTCATCATCCAGAGCCTGCCCCTGAGAGTGTCGAGCAAATAACCTTTCCATGCTTGCTTGAAACCTTTGAAAATCACGGAGAATCGGGTCATCTTGAGTAACCAGTGGAACTGACCAATCGGCAGCGCAGCCGCTGAGATATGACAATACAAAGGCTACCTTGGTCTGATCATTAGGGAACGCCCCAGGTCTGCATAGGAAGTGCAAACGACACTGATTCGTGAATACGGTGAATCGTTTGGGGTCCCCAGCAAAGCGTTCGGGTGGGGCCAGCGGCATGTTTCCAGGTAGATTAATCTGCACAGGGTTACTGGAAACCACAGGAGCAGGGGTTCCCTCTGGAACCGGGTAGAGGAGTTTGCCCAGCTTCACCTTGCAAAAGCTGTCTGGCCAGGTCATCAGTTCTTTCCTTTGATATTATTAATTCCCTCCTGAGGGCATTAGTCTCTTGACGAGCGGCATGTACTTCGGCCCGTAATTCCCCCAGTAATTGGGCCAACTGATCAGTCTCAGAACTTTCCATAGCGCCTGGGTGGGAATTTGTAGGAAGGCTTTGCGTTCTGTAACGCTCACCTGACTCCCACGGAGGCGCTGGCCTGGTTCGCGCAGCTGTGACCTCTTCTAAGGTGATGCGCAGGGTTCGGAAGACGGACTGGACCGGGCCCCCAAATCTGGTTTGTCTGGCTCGCAGAAGTATACTTCTTAGGGTCTGGAAGGACAAGCTCTCCATCCTGCTTCTGATGCAGGGACGCGTTGGTATCCAGTTACTTCACTGGATTTTCGGATTGGTGAGAACCAAACTTGCTTGGCTTCCAGGTAAGTTTTTTGATAAGAGGTTCCCCTTGTGTCCATGCATTAATGTACTAATGCTAGTGTCTTTTTCCCCATAGGGGCTGAAGTACGGAATGCCGGGGAACAGGCACCGACCCGAGATGAGAGGTGAAATCCTTGTAGAAATCAGGTAAGTCTTTAATGAGCGTTTTTTGGTAATGTCTTTTCATTCGCTCATTAACGCTGATGTCTCTTTTTCCCCTTAGGGGCCGGGGTCCGGAAATGCCAGGATGCGGCGCAGACCCGAAATGAAGAGGGAATGAATCAACAGGTAAGTCTTAACATGGAGATTTAGCTTTCCTTATTCCCTTCTCTCTCTCACCTTTTGTTCTGGTCTTTTTCTCCCTAGGCACTGGGGCGTGACTGCGAATCCGGATGATCGCTGCTGAACATGGAGGCGCCCTGTAAAGGTGAGTGGAATGCGGCGCTGCAGCGATCGACGCAATGAGCTTTTAAATAAAAGTCTTCCTTTTCAGGATTGTCGGCGAGATGTCTCTGGGATGCGGATTTAGCAGGTAAGGACTTTTCCTTCTTCTGTTCTCTTCTTCTCTTCCTTTGCAGGTGATTCAGGATGCTGGCAGGCATGGCAGAAGTCAGGATGCAGGAGCAGACACGGTGAGCGTCCAGCTGCTAGATGCAGAACAACGCGAAGCACGTGTGGCTGTTCGGGTGGGGTTTAAATAGCCTTGGAAGAAGTTCCAGGTATGTATCCTTCCTCCAATCAGGTATGTATCCTTCCCCGACCACGCCCGGATGGTAAATTAGTCCCACAGGTAAAGTAGTTCCTTTCAGGCCTCAAGGAGGACGGGATCCTGCAGCATGGTCTGCATCAGGTAAGTGCACCCAAGCACTTCCATAATGAGCTTGGCGCCTATGGCGCCAGGACTGATGTCTTTTATGAGCCTGGCGCCATAGGCGCCAGGACACTGTCCAAAGGGCCCCTATATGGGGTTGCTGGGTCCTTCCTTGGGGACTGGATGTCCGCTTTCGGGGACACAGGGCTTGAACCGGCTCCCCGGGAGCGGGCATCATGACAGATATTTTAGTGTTCATTGAGACAGAAGAAAGATGCAGAGTAGTTCGAATCATGACCATACTAGCAATGAAGGGATACAAGGTAGACATGGAGAAGCTACACTGTTGTCAGGAAGAAGTCCTGTACATAGGACAGTTAATCTCTCAAGAAGGGACAACAGTGACACCTGAAAGACAGAGGATGACATTTGCTGTGTTAGAGAAAATGCTCTTTGAGGGGGGGGGTTCTCTTTATTGGCAGTTCTTCAAAAATTGACCAAAATGGGTGAAAGGCCTACTGGATCAGCAGTAGTAAAGCTGAACCGAAAGGGTGAATTTGAAGTAGTCACAAGGGCGATATTACCAGAGGTAACAGGATAAGGAAGTGACAGTGTACTCTGACTCTGCCTGTGTGACGTCAGCTGTACACGCAGGTTTGCCACACTGGAAAAGGAGGGGCTTCCTCCATGAGACGGCACACCAGTGCAACATGCAGCCCTATTGGATAAGCTTATTGATGCATTAAGGCTCCCATTGACTATTACAGTTGTGAAATGTGCAGCCCACACTAAAAGAACAGACATGATTTCTCACGGAAATGAAGCTGTGGATTTAGAAACCAAAAAGGCAGCATATTTCCCAAATATTTCAGATTTTAAAATAAGGAGTGTTAAACAGTTGACAGGATGTTGTATGTTAGTAAAGGAGGGCTTTAACATGATGTCTATTGTTAATTTAATTGAGTTACAAGGACAAGCCCCACAAGAAGAGCAAAACCTATGGAGAAAACAGGGGTGTTCTTTATTCCCCACTGAGGTAATCTGGAGGCAGATAAGCACTGCAAAGTCAGTTAAGCCTCTAGTGTTATTGAGGGTGGCACTGGAGCAGCTTCAATGCCCCACACGACTCAATAGTGTCTTGCTGATACAATTGCAGAAGATTGCTTTTCACCAAATGTATTAGAACATGTGGCACATTTTATTGTGAATTGCATCGTGTGCCAGAAATGTACTGCAGGGCACACTTTGTGAACAGTGAGAGGAGCAATCTCTAGACCCAATGGCCCATTTCAGCATCTACATATAGATTATGTGGATATGCTGCAACCATGCAATGACTATAGGTATAAGAAGGTCGTGGTATGTCCCTTTTCTAGATGGATTGAGGCAGGTCCATGTACGCACCCCAATTCCACATGCGCTGCCAAGATCCTTGTTTGTGAGGTGTTCCCAAGAAGGTGTGCGTGTGAGGTCCTACGGTCTGACAGTGGACCCCATTTTGTAAATGAACTATTTGAGACGATCACTCTTTTATTATGAATACAATACAAGTTCTCCTCTGCCTATCACACACAGGTGAATGGTATTTGTGAACGTTTAAATGGATTACTTAAAGAGAATATAGCCAAGATTAAAATTACTTTAACAAAGGAGGGACTACATTGCCTGCCCCTCGCACTACATGCGCTGCAAAATCAACCGGGCACAGATCACCACTTAACTCATCATGAGTTGGTGACTGGACACCAAATTAGAACACCTCTTGATCCTCCAACTAGGTTAGAAACTGATGCCCACAGTGTAGCAAAGACATTAGGTAATGAGATGCATTATTATTTGAGAACTATCACTGCTAGTGTTTCTTTTATTTCTCAACAGATGAAGAATAGTAGGGAGGGACAAAGAGGATTGAAGAAGAAAGCCAACTGATCCAGACTGTCTATTAAAACAACCCAATTTGTATCCAGGGGAGTAGATAAATGTGTCCGCACTTGGAATAAACCCCATTTTGAGGGCCCCTACAAGGTGGAAGAAGTTACTCCCACAGCTGCCTGGTGACAAGGAAGTCGAGCCTGGCTGAATCTACATGACATCAAACCGCACAAGGGAGAAACTTCAACCACACCTACATCTACTAACGGTGAAGCAAGAGAAGAAGTCCTGTGCATGCAGACAAGAACAGCAACGAAGATGAAAGAAAAAGAGTTTAAGAAATATCAAAGCACCTTTGAAATAAAGATCAACATTTCTTAAGTCTAATAAGGCATGCATGGACTTGCAGCTATCCTGGAATTCTTTTAGATAGGAATAAGGAACAATGTGTTGACGTACTGGAGCCAAAAGGAAAAGAGCACACTGCATCTTCTATGCCACCTATCATAATAACATTGCACACATTCTTGTGTGCTGTTTTTACCAAAATTATTATTATTATTTTTTTAAACAATTTTTATTGCATATTTAAACAAACAAAACCAAAACAAACCAAACACGCAGTGCAGTTATCAACAGTGCAATTTCAAGTTGTTCAATGCATAATTGCAGTCACTGCTCCGCTTATCCCACTCCCCCTTACGAGTCTATTTGTTCCACTCACTCTGTATCTGCCACGTGTGGTGGGGTCTCATCTTCCATGGATTCTGTCAGATCTTGTATCGTTCCAAACAGTTCCGCTATCAACAATTTCCATGCCATCAGGGTTCCAACCTCTTCCTCTCCCCCCATGTTACTTGCCTCTTGCCATACCATGGTCTCTGCCTCCGCCCCCTTCTGCAACTCTTTCCACCTCACCTCCACCCGTGGCCTATGACAAGTCTTCCATCCCATGGTAATCCTCCTTTTTGCGAGCACATATGTTAGATCTTTCAATCTATTGACATGCTTAAGTTTCTGCGATATGGGGAACCCCCCCAGCAAGCAGGCCCAGGCTGAATCTCTGATAATAGTGACACCCCTTTCCGCCAGTTTCCACGCTACTTCACCCCAGAAGCGCTCAATCACCAGGCAAGACCAGAACATGTGTACCATATCAGCCTGTTCTTCATCGCATTTGGGATGTGTTTGTCGTCCGGCATTTTCAAACCTCAAAATCCTGAGGGGTGTTATTTATGTCCTGGGCGTAGTATATAATTGTATCTGTTTTAATCTTGCGTTTCTTGACACCTTCTTATGGTACCCCAGGGCACGTTCCCACATCCCGTCCTCTATCGGGGCTCCCACTTCTGCCTCCCAGTCTAGTCTCAATTGCGTTAATTCTTTCCCGACCTTAGACATAATCATCTCGTACAATCTAGAGATCTCATGCCCTCCCTCCGTTATATCATATATCGTGTCTATGGTGGCATCTGGTTCTTCTTCTAGTACTGTTTCAGGCCATGTTTTCTTAATTATCTGCACCATTCTATGATATGTGATATATTGGCCCACGTATAACCCCATTTCCTCTCCTAGCTCTTCAAAATGTATGATAGTCCCCTCCCGCCAGAAATCTCCCATCGTTACCAACCCCACAGATTCCCAGTGGTTCCTGATTGTCATTCGTTGCTGCTCATCTCCCCCTGCCAATGCAGCCAACGGTATCTGCGGAGAGCATGGGACTGGGTCTTCCATCATCTGGCACGCTCGGCGCCACATTTTCCACCCAGGCATCATCATTTTAGGGCGCTCTTTCATTTCTGTCTTGGGCAGCCAGATCATCTCTTTTAAATAAAATGGGGCACAATCTTCTCTAAACAATCTGAATTCAAGGGTCACTTCATCTGAGAGCCATTTAGTGACATATTGCAGTTGGCTCGCTACGTAATAGACCTCATAGTTAGGCAGTTTTGTTCCCCCTTTTTCATAAAAGTTCTGCAACTTCCATAGTGCCACCCTATTCCTGGTGCCATGCCACAGGAAATCCCTGCACATGCCGTTCAGTCTAGTGAAAAACGTCTTAGGTATCAAGTACGGGATGTTCCCGAAATAATGCAGGATCCTGGGTAAGACCACCATCTTGGGCATTGCCCCTCGTCCCATCATTGCTAGAGGCAACTTCACCCAGAATTTCATACACTTCTCAATTTTCTCTATGGCTACCTCGGTATTGTGCCTATGTTCTTCTTCCACCGTGTGGTACACATCTATCCCAAGGTACCGAAAAGTACCAACAGCCCAAGGAGTTTGCAGCACCGGCAACCGTCTGACAGGGATTCCCTTATAACTACCTAGCGGGAAAATAATAGATTTCTGAGGATTTACCGCTATGCCAGACAGCCCTGCATACCTCTCCATCACCTCCAGGATGTACTGGAGATTCTCCTCCGCATGCCTCAGGTACAACAGCAAATCATCCGCATACAAGGAGATCAGGTGTCGCTCCCCTCCCACCTCGATGCCTATGTATCGTACTGTTGTCTGAGGTATATCGCCAAAGGCTCTAAGGCTAATATGTACAGCATAGGAGACCATGGGCACCCCTGCCTGGTGCCTCTGCCTAGTTGCCACCTTTCGGAAATCACTGCTCCTGTTTTGACTCTGGCCAACGGTTCACTTTATAACATCTTTGCCCATCTTATGTATCCAGGCCCCATACCATAGCCCGCCAAGGCCACCAGCAGCCATGGCCACTTGACAGAATCGAAGGCTTTCACAGTGTCCAGGGACACAATTGCCATTTCACCCTCATTCCTGCTCCCCCATTCGACAACCCGATGGAGTCGTCTATGATTATGAGTTATTTTCCTATTCGGGACATAGCCCGTCTGGTCGGGGTGCATTAGTTTGCCGATGATTCTTCGCAGTCTGCTTGCCAAGACAGCCGTCAATATCTTTCTGTCCTGGTTCAGCATTGACAATGGTCTATAGGAGCCACAGCTATACCCAGGCTTGTTAGGTTTGAGAAGCGGTATTATGATCGCTTCTCTAAGTGACTCTGGCAGCCGTCCCACTCAAACGCTTCATTTAACATATCCAACATCGGGGGGAGCACTTCTGCTTTGTACACTTTATAAAACTCACTTGGAAACCTGTCCGCCTCCGGGGTCTAATTAGTAGGTAGCTGTCTCACCACTTCTTCTAACTCCTCCAAGGTAATCGGCGCATCCAGCTCCTCTCTTTCTTCAGCACTTATTGTAGGCAGCCCTATGTCCTCTAGTGTTTCTATTATTTCTTCACAACTGCATCTCTCCTCATCCCCGTATAGTTCCCTGTAGTAATTTGCAAAATCCTGATTAACTCCCTCCTGGGTGTCAGCTATACTGCCATCTTCTCTTGTTATTGTCCTAATTGTGGGTCTGGGGATCTCACTCTTGTATAACCATGTCAAAAGCCTTCCTGTTTTATCTCCTCCCGCATGCTCTCTCTCTATGTATTTTTTATAGTTAAGGTTACACAGTCTATCCCATTGCTCTGCACATGTCTTCTGCAGTCTCTTTCAGTGTCATCTCTCCCCCTCAGTGCCTTTTCCAATTCCCTTTCTGCTTCATGTAGATCGGCCAGGATCCCGCCTTGCAGGCCTTTAGATTTTGCTATGGCTACACCCCGCATCAAAACCTTGAAAGCTTCCCATAGTGTGCTCGCTGTATCCACGCTGCCCGTATTCACCTCAAAGTAGTTTATAATCTCCTCCCTTATGTCTTCCCTAAAAAGGGGATCTTTAAGCGCCTCTGCCCGGAGACGCCATGTCGGAATCCTTGCTCTCGGGGGGCAGTATTGCAAGTCAATAATCAGGGGCGAGTGGTCTGAAAGGACCCTCGCCTTATATTCTGCCTGCACTGTCGCAATCATTATTTCCGACGTGGCAAAGACATAGTCCAGCCTCGTATGCAACTGTTGCGGGGCAGAGTAGTGTGAGTACTGACTTTCTTGGGAGTGTTTCATTCTCCACACATCCGCCAGACCAAAGTCGTCTAGCAATGTCCGCAGCGCTTTAGCCACTGGGGCGGGTCTATCAATCTTCTGATCCGATCTGTCCACCCTGGGGTTTAGTACACAGTTAAAATCCCCACCCCAGATCACTGCACTCTCCATACACATGCTAAGATTAGTACTCAGGGTTCTGAAATATGCTGCCGTATTCTGGTTGGGGTGTATGTATTCACAATGCTTATCTCCCTATTCTCCACCAATCCCCTCAGTATGACCATCCTCCCATCTGCTTCTGCAGTTTCCTGCAACAAGTGAAATGGGACATGCGGCGCCACCCAGATGAGCACTCCTCTAGCATAGGCAGAATATGTCGAGCCCGCCACGACCCCTTTCCATTTTTTCACAACCGTTCACAGCTTTTCCCGTGTCAGGTGAGTCTCCTGCAGCAGTGCAATATCTATCTTTTGTCTACGCAGGTACAACATAACCTTGTTTCTCTTTAGATAACTATTGAGGCCCCTGACATTCCACGTAATTATTTTAAGGTCCCCCATGGCTTGTTAGAGTTCCTATTCCTCCCCATCAGTGCAGTCCAGTTCCCCTTCCCATTTCTGTCTATATAGGCTTGTTCCCCATTTCAAACTACCCTTAACTACAAACACCCTAAACACCCCTCCCCCTCTCCCTCCCGCCACCCTTCCCTTCCCCAACTTTACCCCCTCCCCAACAATTGCCCAGCTCCATCCCTGGATCTCAGGCACCACCGCATCTAGCACTTTCTGGCAATAGCCTGTACTCGAAGCTCAGCAGGGTGAGGTAGCCCTAATGGCTATCCTGCTACTTCTACTACTACTTGGGGGGGTAAGGTGCCTGTTTTCCGCTGCTCCTATTTGCCACAATTCAACCACATACTAGTATCCAATTTACTTATATAATCAGAGCTCTATATTCCAGTCCAATGCACCTCAATAGAATCAAGGATATCCAAACCTAGCTTCCGCACCTCCCACCCCTACTCATCTTTTAATGTTTCTATCGGGTCTCTGCTGGGATATCTCACAATGTGATATACCAGTATGCATGAATTGTCTCAGTCACTTATCTTGTTCTCCCTGGGCCCATGCAGCATCCTGTTCCGGCCAGCCCTGTAGGTCCCGCCATGCAGCAGCCTCCTCTGGGGTGTCAAAGAAGAACATTTGACTCTTGTGTAACACTTTCATTCTTGCAGGGTACAGAAGCATATATTTGATGCCAGCCGTACGCAGCCGTCTCTTCACCGCTACATAGCTATACCTCTTTCTCTGGACCAGCATTGTATAATCTGGATAAGCTGTGATGGTAGCCGAGGCTCTATCTATCGTTCCCCCTTTCCTGAAATACTCCAAAACCTTCTCACGATCTTTATAATTCAAAATCTTGGCAATGATTGTGGGGGGAGGGGCTCCAGGCTTCGGTTTCCTCGTCAGGGCTCTATGTGCACGCTACACTGTGAATCCTTGTTGAGAGTTTGTCAGCTCCTATTTCCTGCAGGATCATATTCTCCACATAGTCTGTAGGATCCTGGCCTTCCTCTCCTTCCAGCAGACCAACCACTCTAATGTTGTTCCTTCTCGCTCTCCCTCCGCCTCCTCCGCACGGTTCTCCAGGTTTGCCACTTGCTGCTTTAGTATGTGGACTTCCTTTGCATTATCAGTGCTGGTGGTGACCGCACATTCCAGGCTGCTTGTTTTGCCCGCCAGCGCCCTGACATCTTGTCGCAGCAAGTTGACATCTATCCCCACTGTGTCAATCTTAGCCTCTCAGGAGGTCCTTAAGTCTGCCATTGCTATCCCCCAGGAATCCTTTAGTTCCGTTATGGCTGCCAATATCTGGTGGTTTTCAGTTCCAGGGGGGCTTCCCATGGACCCACTTGCACCCGCCAGCGCCGGCGCAGCTGGAGACTGCTGTGTCTTGGCAAATGCCTCCATCGTGGGTTGCTTGCTCTTGCCTTTGATCACTCTCCCAGTCATCTTGTGATCCAGGGCAAGCATCCCACACCGCTCCGTCCGTGGCACAGCAGTTCTGTTGTTCTATTTCACCATGTTGTCTGCGGGTTACTACTGGTTCTAGTTATTATTTCGGGGTGCCCGCATGGATTCCTGCGCACTGAGCAATGCGCCCGAGTGGGTTATGTCCTCCCATGTATCAGTTAGCTCACCTGCCTCCCAGCGCAATTCCGCACTTTGCGCTTTCCAGCATCTGCTCTTGAATCACAGCCCTTGTGTTTTGTGGGCTATCTACCTCCCCCGGAGCCTCTGGGCTCGTGTGGCGCGGCAGCCATGCAGTCGTGCCTCAGATGGTGCAGGAAGTCCTTCTCTCTTCTTCTGCCTCCCACACTTTCATCCAGCGAACACAATGGCGCAGTCCACCTATATCAGGCGCTTCACTGAGCACCTCTCATGTCCAGTGGCTGCTACAGTTAATGTCCGACACCAGGCTCCAGGTCCCCCCTGTGTCAATACCAAGGATAGCTCTCCTTCGTTGTCAGCAGCGCCTCGTTCCAGGTGTCTCCTTTCCAGCTTGCCTGCCATGAGGGAGAAAAGTCCTGCAAGCAACACCGGTCCCACTTTCCATTCAGTCTAAGTATTGTTTATTATTAAAGGCAGCAAGCCCCTATTCCTCGCTCTCACGGGTGCGGGTGCATTCACTATGTAATGGTGACACTTCGTCTCAAGGCGACGATGGTGGCCCCTCCCTTTATCCGCCGCACAGAAGAGACAAAGGAAATGTCTTCCAAGGAGCCGTGCAGCTCCCTCATCATACGTGGCCCGGTGCCCAGAGCTTCAATGGACTCAGCGAGTCCCGGCACCATAGCGCGCACACACGGGTGTCCGCATAGGCTTTATTAAGCGCCCGCCACACACTCACAGGTCCTCTGCTCCTTTCGCTAACGCTCAGCAGCTGTCTGCTGCCCGGGCTCTCAGCCGCACCTCCACTCTTAGTACACGGCCCGGCGCATGCAATTTGTCAGCCCTTGCAGGCTGCAGGGAGCCGCTCACATGATATCCCACGCTGTTGGGGGGGCCGTGCAAGCTCCAGTCACCGGCTCCCAACTTCACCACATACGGCCACCACGGCCACAGCCTGGGCTCACCCGCACTTTCGGTCTCCTCAAGGCAGCGCAACCTCGCACCAAGTCGCTGCTCCCCGTTCCATCGGCACGGGTCCAATTGAACTCCAGGCAACAGTGTATTGTCATATACGCCACGCCTCAGTTCATTCTGCTGATCTTGCAACCGCGGCCGCTCGCCCATTGTTGTCCACCATTTTAAATACACTGTATCAAGGCCGCTGAACGTTCCAATGTCAGTTTCCCTGCTGTTGCTCACACAACCTGCTCAATATTTTCAGTGGTGGCAGGGCATCCATTCACACGCCCGTGTTTCCATTATTGGAGGAGGATGATCAATTCCAGCATGTGCAATTTCGGATCAATGTCGGATCTCCGGAGCAGCTCTCATCAGGCACGTCTTGCTACATGGCCAGTTAGCCACACCCCCTCCCCGCTGTTTTTACCTAAATATTACAGTCTTACTGAGCTCTGAAAAGACGACCTGTGGACTTTATATGATTTTTGGGCAATCCTAAAAAAAATCACATTATTTTCAGAATTATTGTCGCAAAAGTTTTACAGTTCTTGATATACAAGTGTGATTTATAAAGTATAACACATTTTTTCTGGAATGCTAATTGTAATTTCATTTTGTCTTATGATTTGTCTTTTCTTCCTTATTACTATGGCATTTAGACACATAATGATTAAAAATGTAGATAGAATGTGGGACAATGAAACATCCTTTATGATCCCTAAAAAAGCACAAGCAGCATCTTCGCTAATTTTAATAAACAACCTGTTTGACTTAAAAGAGATGCTGGGGAGGATCATGAAGACATAAATACATATCTTGATCATGCAGCTCACTTAAATAATAACCTATTCTACCAGCACATGATGGAGGTGGGAGAGAGAATGTGAGATAAAAGCTACTATGTCTGTTCTCT
Organism: Ambystoma mexicanum; assembly: GCF_040938575.1. NCBI lineage: Eukaryota > Metazoa > Chordata > Amphibia > Caudata > Ambystomatidae > Ambystoma > Ambystoma mexicanum. Next base: position 202,228,069 of record NC_090929.1, on the reverse strand, counting down.
CATCCCCTATGCCATGAACACAGCCAGAACATTTGTTGCAAAAGAAATGCCTGCACATGATGCAAAGTGCATTAGTCATCTAGCAGCATGCACAACCAGGGGACAATTTGAAGGAAAATGGGCAACCCTACAATGGCGAGCAAGGAGAATATTTCCATATGAAGATATTTATGTGAAAACACAGAGAACGGAAAAAGGGATGGGGTGGACAAGCAAAACACATATATATTATCACTGATTGCAGAACAAATAAAGGTTGTTGAAATGAAGAGGATAGCATGTTCAGACATAGTGGAAAGATCAGGAGTACCAGGATGCTGGGAGATACCTCAGCTTTTGGTGTATGGACGAGTTGCCACCAGTACAGGATGGGAAGAAGGAATGTTATCTTGCCCTGTACACATATTGAAGAAGGAACCAGCAATCATAGTGCAAACAGTAAATGGGATGTGTTTAGAGTCATGGGCTAAGGACTCTAAGCTACTAACATAGGTTTACAATGAAGCAGGACCAGTATCTATTATACCCATAAAAAATGTGACAACATGCTTCAAGAATGAAGGCCTGGTTCTGGTTGGAGAAAATAAAGGATGTTAGCAGGTGCTCGAAGTACCAGTAATGAATGGAGGAACTGCTGAGATGATGGATTGATATTGGGCCTGTGGATCGACAGCTTTCATGCAGCCACCTAAAGATTGGGGAAGAGTATTTTTTGTTGTAGTCATACACATTCCTGCATTAGTGATTCCTCAAAGTGATCTCAATATTGATGAATTTCCAAAGATGGATGAACACCAGAGGAAGAAGATGTCGCTCGAATTCTGCTGGCTGAAGAGGGAGAAGTATTTATCATTAAAGTCAATAGAATCCTATAATGATATTCCAAACTAGCAAACATTACTCAGCAAGACGGCAATGATAATGACATCTATATTTTTGGCAGAACATCAGAATGCAGTGAACGCCAAGTGGCTTCATATTACCAGATGGGAGCTGCTGCAAATGATCAATGCAATAATGAAAGGATTTAATGCAATCAGAGAAGAACTGAGCATCATCAGGCTTATACCCATCCAGAACAGGTGTGTCCTGGAGTTAATTACAGCAATCGAAGGAGGCATGGGCGCCAAGGTAGGGCCTTCTTGCTGTAAATTCATACCTTCTAATGATGGAGAAATTGGAACCTGAGAGATGCAATAACTATGCTGACAACCCTGCATAAAATGATGGAGGATGAAGTTGATGAGGCAGCAGGTGATGACTGGTTTTCATGTCTGCAAATGCCTTTAAGTTACTTGAAGCAATACTAGTGCTAGTATTTCTAGAATTCTGTTTTATAAGGATCATTTTGGGATAATGCCAGAAGACAGCTAAGAAAGCTGTTGGGTTGAGGATAATAATCGATGTGAATGGGGATCATACACCACAGACTGAAGACACCACCCATGAGAACATAAAGAAAAGTCCCCTGGCATCCCCAGGAACAAAGGTCTATTACCCTAAGGATCAGAAGAAATATGTAGGACGTTGGGTATTCCGTCAACCTACTGGCTGTCACATGACCTGCAGTGTGGATGAACATATAAAGAATGCAGATGACTTGAGGAGGTGGGCGTGACAAAAATATGCATCCCAAAGAAACCTAGGAATGAAGAGGAGATGAAGAAGATTGAAGAAGAGGTGTTGGCCGAGGACTCAATCAGAGGGGGGAATGTAGAGCATGAGGTGGACACGTCATCCCTATCTCCCACCCCCTCACCTTCGTCATACTGGAACTGCAGAAGAGCCCTATGCGGGATACCAGGTTTCATCCCAATGCCACATTTTGTCTATCAGAGATAATATGCACTCAGACAACCGTATTGAATGTACCCTTGCACTGAATGGGTGAAAGGATGTCGGCACACATCATTAGACATTGAGCTATAAGTGAAATCTGAAGAGAACAGAGTGACGTCATGAAGGAAAGATATTGAGACACATTAAAACGCTATGCAAATACTTATAGAATGAAGATATAACTGAAGTTACAAGAGAAACATGTAATTGAATATGAAGAAATCATATATGCAAAGAAGATAAAGTAACCTGCTGACTAATCAGTGTATATATGCAGAAACGAAAGGTAGACAAGATATATAGAAGCTTGCTGCAGAAGAAAAAATAATATGGCTGGGGCAGCCATGATGGAAAGATGGACGTTGGACTCATGTTGAAATCAATTAAGCTACCTCAGAGACAGACCAAGGCTGAAGATTTAGGAGAAACTGGAAAAACAGCTTGTGAGGAATAAAGAGGAGTCTATTGGCCTAGGATCAAGGATTCTACTTCAAGGAACAATTGCAGGGTACAAGGGGAGTCAAAAGGATAAACCATGTGCATAACACATATTTCTCTTGGATTTAGTAAAGAATAAAACATCTCCAAGAGTCAAGTATTCAACAATTAAAGATGCGACAAGCCTATGCAAGGTGGAGTGAGCAAGTCTCTAATTGCCGAGAGTTGTACTGACTCCCAGCAGAATTGAATCAAATAGCAGTAAATAGAAGGTCGAAATGGACAAATTCGTGGTCTCCTCACACGTGATTCAGAAGTCGAAAACAAGGGCTATTCATTACGCTCTAGGCAAAGATAATGGGTTGCCTACACTTCCTTAAAAGTCCCAGAATAAATAACAGGCTGTAAGGTCAACTACAAAGGAGAAGCCTTGGCTTAGGGCCAGAAAGATGAGATATGATGGACTATATGGGAAAGTGGGGAGTAGTCTGACGTTACTCTCAGCACCTGGGGTCCATTTTTTGCTTACATGCTGCTTACGAGCCAAAGTCCAAGGTTGGGAAAGCATGTCAACTAATCAGAGATTCTATGTAGCAACATGCTATACAATGTTGCACAGACCAATCTGCTGCCATTATTCTGCTATAATCAATGTTATACATATTTAGAGGTGGTTCAAGGATTGGCCAGCTTCTGTGACTGTTTTAAATACTAACATAATATATAGGTTTATATGTTCCCTTAACCAATCCCTCCCTTCAATAGGTTTTCCACATAGGATGATGTCATATATGACGCGTATCGAGGTATAAAGCCTTTTTATAATCACATTTGGTTGTGAGTGTGTGAACCACAGCTTGTTGATCAACAGATTGCCCTACTTTATTTTATGTTGATAATAAAGTAGTACTTCGCCATATTATTTGAGTCTGTCCAGGTATTTGGGTCTGAGATCATTATTGGTAATTCCATCTAGCACATGAGATGCTTCAAGGTGCTAGAGCACAGTGGCATCCTTGATCTCTGGCCAACAACTATTCTTTGTTCATGCACAAATGTGTATTTCCAGCCTTTATCCGCTCTGCAGCTCTGGTCTCTCTCCTTCAAGCTTTTCACTTACTATCATTGAGAGAAGGCATCCATCATTTCAATATGGTCGATTCACCCATGTTACTTTTTCTACTGCAGCAAGCTTCTATATAACTCATCTATCTTACGTTTCTATGTATATACACTCACTACTCATCTTATTTGTATATATGATTCCTTCTCACTTGTACATGTGTTTACTCTTGTTTCTTCAGTTACATCTTCACTCTTTAAGAATTCTCATATTGTTTCAGTGCACCATTGTGTCTTCTCCTTATGACATCACTTTGCACCTGTCAGGTTCGCTTTACAACTCCTCAATATTCAGTGGTGGTTGCAAATCTCCTGCTACCACTTCAGTGTGAGTGTACATTCGGTACGGTTGTCTGAGTGCATAAGGTCTCTCATACACTTGTTGTGGTATTGGAATTATACCAGGTGTCATGCACAGTTTTAAACTTGTTATTCATCCAATAGGTCAGAGGTGAAGTGGTGGGGTCTATCAGTGACATGCACGATTGCTCCTCTACCAATTGCCCATTGGATTTAAGGAGACCTAGTACCGGGTTGTTGAAGGCACTGTGGATCGGACAAATTATCCCACAGGATTCCAAGTTATTGATAATCTCTGTGAGTGACTCCATGGAGTCGAAGTAACCAGTATTGTTTAAGGAATATGGCAGCCATCTCTGGGTCCATGGGTATGGAGGTTGAATGTATGGTAAGCCGTTATTACATTTGCAGGCTTTTTTTTGCGTTTTGATGAAAATATCTGCCGGAAAAACTAATTGAAAAATATAGGGGGTGGGTGGGTAAGGTCATATAAAGAGTAAGGGGGTATGGGGTATAGGGAATAAAAAAAGGGAAGGGCGGTTTGGGAGAGCCCCCCAAATATTAAAAAGAAAAAAATCTATGAGTTTTCTTGGCCGAAGATTTTCAGCAAAAAATAGCTAAACAAAGCCTGCCGATCTAAGAACATAGAACGAAATGAATATATGTACGTCCACATAAGAATCCACAGAATACCCGTTTCAGCTGCTCTTCAGTGTCACAGGCATCGGCTAGATTGATCCATCTGTCGACCATCTGCCTGAAACTTGGAAAGATCTTGGGCTTGGAAATGTCATCGCTATCCTCCAGGTGGGTGGAGAGATAATGTTATTGATGTTTACCTGGACATGATGTTCTGTGGATTTGAGGTAGTTGTGGTTGACTCAAAATACCACATCATACTTCCTGATGATCACAGGCTACCTCTTCCACCCCATAAGGGCATGAAGAGTACAGCAAGATATTCGCCCCATGTTGGGTCCAAAACTGGAGTAATACTGTCAGTGGTGTCATCGCAGTTGTGAGGAATTGATCCAACAATTTCATTCCCTAAATCGATCAAATAGTGTTGGGCATCGACAGCCTTTCCAATAGATTTGTCCACACCTCAAGTAATAGTATAGGGGTTGCTTTTATCCACCAATATTTGAATGGTGTCATGTTCTATATTCAATAGGGGTGTCGGATAGAAATTGATGTAAGCATTCCTCTGCTTGAGGTTCTGTCCTCACTTAATTTTAAGGTGAATCATGAATTGTCACACTTGTACTGGAATTGTAACCTCTTCTTCCACTTTAACTTCAAAAGCATAAGGCAGCAGTGGCCTGACCAAAATGCCCTCTCAATGTTGTCAAAGCCCATGGGGGTTGCCCCCATTTGGTAACCATACTTTGTTGTTAATCAAATCTAGACTAATTGCAAATCGATGGAGAATGTTGCTACCCAAAGAAAGGTCAGAAGGGACATCTCTAACAACCCAACAAGTATGTTCTATAGATTTTTTTTGTTAATGGACATTTTTAGTATATATCTGGTAGGTAGGACCTGCTTAGAATTTTTTGTTTCAAACACACTTCCCATGTATCAATCAAGTTAAATGTAGAAATGGTCTGATCTTTTTGGAGTATACTGAATAATCCTTGGCTGATTAAGCATTTTACATTATTGAGACATACTCTGGTGAGCACTGTCTCCTCCCCCTCTTTTATCTGAATGGGCAAAAACAATTGTTCACTCTTTTTCCAAATATCGGTCAGACTTGGAGCTGGCTGTCCATCGTCCTCTCTCTTTGAAATTTTGATTGGTATAACATTTCAAAGTATTCCCTTCCAGTGTGGAGTACCACTTGTAACTGGGAGTGAGGTTGATTTTCAATAGTTGAGAAGAGTTCCCGTCACCAGTTTGTTCTCCTATAGAGATGCTAGTGATTTCTGAGACTTGGATGTTCTGGAAGTGAAATTCCACTTGATCAGTACATCGCTCAAATAAATGCCAGGTGCCATTCAGGCTCACATAATTCATGCTTTTCTTGAGTTTGATGGGCTAGTTAGTTTTGGTCCAGAGGACCTGGTTCATTCCCATATCATTCCCATCAAAGCTTTGGAGTTGTCCGGGAACTCTCTCCCCTTCCTAGATTCAGTTGATTGAGAGCCTTTTTGGACATGAGACCAGCTTAGGATCCAGTATCCACCAGAGTTGATAATTCACACTGACCCTGTACCTTGACTGGGGCTTCAAATCTGCCCACATTTTCCTCAAGATTACAAAGAAAGTGTGAGTTAGTTGCCAGCTCGGCGGTCATCTTCTTAATGTGGAACTCCATCACTGTGTGAGCTTGAGCGTTTTTCAGTGTCTTAGATCGGGAATATGTAGGAATAAATCTTCGTTTTGCAATGAAATGTATATCTTTCTCCCCAGGTTTTTTGCTGTCCCCTGGAATCTGAAGACAGTTCTCAGAACCTGTTTGTGGGCAGGGTACCTCTTTGGTCGTTGGATTATCTAGCTCGTGTGGTTGAGGTTACTTACTTTTTGCTCCTCCACTTCCTTCTGATCCTCCAGCGTCAGTTCTGTCCCACTTACTGCAGGGTCTGTTTTTCCCTTTTTTAAATGTTTTTTCTTCCTGTCCCCGCCTCCAATCCTAAGGTTGCAGGGGACACCCCCGCATCCCTGCTCCCTATCTTCCGTAGCGATTACCTAATTTGATTGATTTTATACGATAAAATGGTACTGGCCGAATTCGGCAAGATGTACCCTTCCATCAATTAAAATCAATCAAATTGGGTAATACCATTGCGGTCTATTGTTTTCCTTATATGGGCCGGTCTCTGTCTCTACACTTTTGGACTCCAGGTCTATATTGACCCATTTTTCTTTGGGAGGGATTGCCCCATCCCTGACAAAAAAATGTCCTTTCCTGAATCCTCAAGGCATTCTTCTCTTTCTCAAAGAGGATAATTTGGTTTTCGTTCTCCTCAAAGTGAGTTTTTCTTCTGCCTCTTCTACCTGTTCTCTGTTCTTTGGGTTCTTGCTCCCCGGGGGTGGAAGAGTCAGTATCAGGTTGAGAGGTTTCCAGGGGCTCTTTACGGGTAAGAAAAGAAGCTTCCTCTAGGAATTGGCATCTCCCTTCAACCAGGGCACCATCCCCAGTCACCTGTTGATTATCTGGACTTTCCTCCAGCCATTTCCCACCTGGAGCACCTAACCCAGATCCTGGGGCATTCTGAGGAACATGGTTGGTGGGAGGGTTTGACTGAGTCCTCACCATGAGCCCCAGGTCTTCGGTCACTTTTTTGGACCTGTCACTCCGGTAGTGTAACATTTTCCCTACTTTCATAGCTGTAGGGAGGTCTTTGCTCATACCTCTGTTGCTCCATGAAAAGGTAACTATACCCTCTAGCAAAGTAACTTAGGTATGAAAAATGTTCCCCATAATGTTCATTCCTGATTCTCCCTTCTCCCTGGTTCAGGGAACAATTGTCCTGGAACCGGGGAGATGGAGGAGGATTTTTATGATAATTCGAGTATGGAGGGTATTTGGAGGGATATTCCCTGTGGAATTACTCACCTTTTTTGGGCCCCCCTTTGCTCCACTGGAGTTTACACAAAAATCTGGAACCGGCCGTATACCTTTGTACCAAGGAATTACGTAGGTGATGGGATCAGAAGGGTAATTCTTCTAATACCCTGATTGACTACCATTCGATTGGACCTGGCCAGAGCATCGCTCTGCCTCTCATTCTGCTTATCAACTGGAGGAGTATTTTTAGGCCCCCATCTCCAGGTCCAAATGAGGAGTAGTTTTCACTTCTGCCACCTTCGCAGTGGTTGGTGTGGCAGCAGGCTTTCTGGTTTTTGGGTTATTTTTCTTTTTTTCTTTTTTTGCCATATATTTTTATTATGATCAACAGTTGCACAGTAAGTACATCACATTTTCCTTTGCAATATGAGGCAAATACATGACCAAGATTTTTAAATTTTAACTCATGAATCCAGCCCAGTATCTCTTTCCAATAGATTTGTATGCTGGCACAATCCCACCACTGATGCCAGTACATGCTAATCTGTGCACATCCGTGCCAGCAGTAGGGACTTGCTGGTTGTCTTCCCACCCCAGCTCCCTTTCCCGTTTCAACTGAGTACAGGGGGTTGGCAAGTTACCTCTTCCTATAAGAGCCTGGTACATTTTAGCAATTAGCCCTTTAGTCCCTGAATGAGTGTTCAAAATGTTTTCGAGGGGAGTGAGGGGGTGTGCAGCTGTGCTTTCCACTGTGTGTCTGTGAGGACCCCCTTCAGTTGCAAGTATGGAAGTGGCCTAATGTTCAAGCCCTTTTGTGCTTTTTCTAATTCCTCCCTGAACAGGAAGACTCCCTCCACATCTGGCCCACTCTGACTAACCCCTGTTCATGTTGGGGCTTGAAGCAAATCAGGTCTATGATGAGGTCCCTGATCGGGGGGGCCCAAATACAACTAAGTGGGGATGGTCAGGTCATGACTCTGCTAATGTTTTTTTTCCAAATCGTCCATAACACCTTTAAAACTGGGTGTTCTCGCACTTTGCGTGGAAAAAATTTCAAGGGGGCCCAAAGCCATTCTCCCGGGGTAAACAGAGCAAAACAGCTTTTCTCCGGGTGGACCCACTGTTTGTTCTTGGACTCCCGAATATGATCTACAAGAACTCGCAGCTGCACTGCTCTATAATATTCTTGGAGGTCTCGAACGCCATACCTTCTTTTCCTTGGGAGGATCAAAGTGTTATATACGATCTGGGGTCTTTTCCGTTCCCATAAAAATGCTAGCAGGGTGCTCTTGGCCTCGGGAAGAAAGGAGTCTGGGAGAGCGATAGGGAGTGACAGAAACAGAAAGAGAAACCACTGTAGCACATTCATTTATATGGCTGTGAACCTCCCCACCCAGGAATGCTTTAATTTTGCCCAAGTCTCTGTGGCACGCTTTATGGTTGTCCAAAGCGGTTTGTAGTTTGCATGGTAAAAGTCTTTCAGTTGCTTTGTTATAGTGATCCCTAGGTAGCAAATACTATCGCTAGTGACCTTTAGACTCCAGATCGCTGGGCTCGAGTCCGGGTGTGCGCATTTGTTTGCAATGACAAGGCTATGGTCTCGTTTCAGTTTATGCGTAACCTTGAATGCGCACACAATACTCTTCCATCTTGGCCAGGAGCGCCTGGATGGGCCACGACGGGTGAGCCACATAGACCAGAATGTCATCGGCAAACAGGGCCAGTTTACATTCTTTGCCAAACATTTTGAGGCCTATTATCGAGTTATAGTTTCGGATGATCTGGGCCAGAGGCTCCATTACCAGGGCGAATACCAGGGGCGAGAGGGGGCACCCCTGTCTAGTCCCTCTAGTCAAGGTGAAGGGTTGAGATGCCACACCCATAACCATGACTCTCGCTCTTGTGTTGTTGTAGAGTGCTTGTGCCCCCTTTATCCACCCCGGCCGTAAATTGGCTTTTTCCAGGACTTGGAGCATAAACCGCCACTCTACCCGGTCAAAAGCCTTTTCCGCATCGATCGAGATCAGGCAGGGGTCTACGTCACCTGCCTTGATCAATGCCATTAAGTGTAGAGTCTTACGAACATTGTCCATACCCTTCGTCCCCCTCACATACCCCAACTGATCACTATGCACCAAATGCGGGAGGACACAGATCAACCTGTTGGCAAGGATGCTGACGTATATCTTAGCATCCACGTTCAATAATGAGATTGGCCTTTAAGAGCTGCATTCAAGTCTATCCCTCCCCTCCTCATGTATCACTATGATTCTAGCCTCCATAAAGGAGGCTGGAGCCTGTCCAGTGGTCATCATATGATTGATCAAGAGAGACAAGAAAGGTGTTAGGACGCCTCTTAGCCTTTTGTAGTAGGCCGGGATGAAGCCATCCTGAGACGGTGCCGATCCCACCTTTAGGTTGGAGATGGCGGAGTACACCTCCTCTGCTGTTATGGGAGCGTTCAACCCATCTTGGTCCAGCGTCTGTATTGGGGGGAACGTCACATTGGCCATGAATTCTGCTATACTCTCATGGGAGGAATCGTACTCTGAAGTATACAGCCGCTCATAAAATTGAGCAAAGCAAGCTGTTATTTCATTTGGGTCGTCTAGTGTGGCACATGATAGGGATTTAATCTTGTTGACCACCCTTTCTGCCCTTTGCTTCCGCAGTTTGGCTGCGAGTACGGTGTGGGCCTTGTCCTATTTATTTATTTTATTTGTAAAGCGCTGGAACTAAGCACTGAGGCATGGACGCGTGAGACTGGACAGACAAACAAGAAAACACATGATATGTACAGTCAGATGTCAGAAACAAGAGTCAATCATTCAAATAGGCTTGTCTTCAGCATAAGTTTGAAGGCTGGCAGGGAAGAGCAAGATCTCAAGTCAGGCGGAAGTGCATTCCAGAGGCGAGGGGCTACAATAGGTAAGCAGCCTTCAGATACCACTATCAGTTTGGCTTTTGGGGTCAGAAGGTGACCTGATTTGTTGGATTGTAATATACGTCTGACAGTGAGCAAACCCAGCAGAGAAGAAAGGTAGGCTGGGCTTTTGCCAGAAAGACAGGAGTCAGCAATTCAGATTGTACGGAAGACAATGCGCTTTCTAATAGGAAGCCAAGGCAGGGATGTTATTGCTACAGATACATGGTCAGATTTGTGCAGGCCACAAACTACCCTGATGGCATTGTTCTGCACAACAAGGCGATTCAATTCCCTCGACATACCCCCTGTAGAAGGCAAGCACAGTAGTTTAAGCGGGACCTGATGATGGCTCGAGGCAGAGTGGCACCACTGCTAGCATCCAGGAGGGGGCGGATTTGCACCAGGAACTTCATATAATAAGAGGAGCAGGAAACAAGAAAACTAACATGAGCTTTCATTCTCAGCTCTTGGTCTAAAAGAACTCCAAGGGTTTTGACCGTTGTAAGAGTATTGAGAGAACATTCGACTACTTTGAAAGTTTGGAATACAGAGTCCAGTTCACTGAGTTTGTGTGCAGTGGCCACAATCATGATTTCTGTCCTTGAGTTGGTAAGTGCCAGACCATTAAGCAGCATCCACCTATGTATAAGATTGTAAGTGGAGTTGATTGTAAAGGAGTCACACACATTATGATTGCCAGTGTGGGTGTCATCAGCATAGTTTGCATAAATCACATGATTGGAGTCCAACAGGTCAAAGAGAGGCAGGGTACACATATTAAAAAGCATGGGGGATAGACATGAGCCGTGAGGTACCCCAGAGGCCAGAACAAAACCCTCTGTAGCAGCATTGTAACAATAGACTCTTGCTGTTTGCTCTATCAAAAAAGAGAGAACCCATCTAGCCGCTTCAGGAGAAAAGGCAGCCATTTCTTGGAGTCTGGTGAGTAACATGGCATGATCCACTAGGTTGAAAGCTGCAGCCAGGTTCAGAAGCATCATGATTGCTCTTTTACCTTTATCTGGATGTTGCAAGATATTGGTTTTCAGATCCAACAGCGTGGATTCCGTGCTGTGATGACATCTGAAACCTGACTGTTTTAGGCTTAGAACATTATGAAGGCCAAGAAAATCTTGAATTTGCTGGTGAGAGAACCTATCTAACATTTTCAGGAGAAATGATGTATTAGTTTTGGGCCGATATTTGCCTGCCATGGATGGATCTAAGGATGCTTTTTTTTAGCAAATGGGCAGTCCATGCTTGTTTGATAGAGATGGGAACATAATTTTCCCAAAAAGATGGATTAACACATTTGGAAGGCCAAATAAGTGGGCACAGGATTTTACAACGGCCAATGGGAAAATTTACCCTTTGCAGATCGTTGCAGTTACTTTTATTATCAGTGGGTTTCTGTATATTATAACTCTGAGTGACTTGCTCTATTGCCCAATCAAGTGTCCTGCGAGTTGAAAAGTGTTTAAAAATGGCCGCCTTATAGGAGGACATTTATAATGATCCTGGTCTTCCAGTCCTGCAAAGAAATTGAGGTACTCCGGAGAAAACATTGCAAACTAAATACAATTGACATCATTTTTTATTTCAAATGATGACATAATTTGTTTGTACAATTCCAAGTGCTCCCACACTGACTACTTAGCATTCTTATGGCATGGGGGTCATAAAGCTTTTTATGGCTTTATTTTGTCTAATGGATTCCTTAACAATTTTTTTTTCTGTTTTGCCTAACTTCTGTGCCTCTGGACCTGAGTCCATTCACCTTCAAAATAAGTGCTGCTGTTGGAATGCCAGTCCATGTCTTCTAGGTTCTCTCTAGCTCTCTGAGATTGGGAATGTTGTACAGAAGGTAGACCCCACGCCCCTCAAACTGAATGTAGCAAGATGATCGATAGTTCCAAGTGTTGCAAAAAATTGTATTTCCTGCCTCTGTCAGCTCTGCAGCTCTGGTCTCTCTGCTTCAAGATGTTCACTTACTATCATTGAGAGAAGGCATCCGTCATTTCAATATGGCCGCTTCACCCATCTTACTTTTTCTACTAGAGCAAGCTTCCACATAGCTCATCTATCTTGTTTTTTTGCGTATATAATCTCACTACTTCTCTGGTTACGTATCTTCTGTGTATATATTGTTCCTTCTAACTTGTACATGTGCTTACTCTTGTTTCTTCAGTTACATCTTCACTCTTTAAGTATTCTCATATTGTTTCAGTGCGCCATCGTGTCTTTCCTTATGACATCACTTTACACCTGTCAGGTTCTCTTTACAACTCCTCAATATTCAGTGGTGGTTGCAAATCTTCTGCTATCACGGATTTATAGTGCCTGGAAGGCCAAAACGAGCACATTAAAGACCAATGTATACCTTTTAGGTCAGAGTGCTTTGCACAGTAGAAAATATGTTAAACAGTAAATGTTTATCATAAATTATTAAAAATCTAGATTTAAATCCGAGCAGGAACTAAGTTCTGATTAAAATTAGGTTGATCAGTCATTTTGTAAAATAATTGGCCATTTTGGTGGAGACGGAGTCAGGCAGTTCGTTTCTAAAATGGTTGCTGGGCATATAAAATGGTGTATTTTTCTGCAAGTCATGTTGATATAAATATATAAATATATAAATACCCATAGAGTTGCTGAATTTTTTGGTGTGTGCTGTAGCCTGTCTGAGGGCTTGCTGTGAAGAATACAAATGACTTGGAAATTCAGACTGAGGGCCTCATCACGAGTTGGCCGGTAACGCCAGCGCTAATAGCGCCAAACCCACCAGCGCTATTAGCACCGGATCACGGGTTTGGTGGAATTGGAAATCCCCATTGAGCCCATTCGGGAATGCCCCATTCCCTATTGGGCTCAATGGGGAAATTTTGTGCTCTTACCGCCAGCGTATTTCCCGCCGGTGGTATGAGCACGAAATTTTCGGCAGATTTCCTCCCAGCTAAGAGCTGGGGGGAAATCAGCCGAAGCCCTGATTTGGCGGACCCTTAAATCCGGCGGTAACAGCGCTACCGCCGGATTTAAAGGTTACCGCCAAACTCGTGATGAGGCCCTGAGTGTCTTGCTGCTTCGCTGTTTGGTCTTCAGTGTTCCAGCCCTAATCCAGAGATGTCACAGCCGCAGAGAGGGCATTGGGCCCCCCTGTTCACTTGGCAACCACAAATAGAGACCTTTAGATGTCAAGGGGACATGAGATGAAGACTGCAAGAATGCCGATCTCTCCAGGGTCATGACAAACCGAGACATAAGGTATTATGCTGTCAGAGTTGGGAGAGGACACTTGGCGGGGCTGTGGGGGCAAGCTGCAGAGTGCCCGCATATCATTGCTGCTAGGAGAGGGCTCCCAGACCTCACAGCATAACAGAGCACAGGATGCTGTGACACCTATGGAATGGGGAGGATATATTCTTTAAAGGGTAACTTAGAAGGGTTTTTCTTTTTTTTGTGGTAATTTTGTAAATATTATGTGAAGGATTGTTTTAGTGTTCATTTTATGTAGGCTATGAGATGAGGAACGTCATAGTGTAAGAGATATATGGACGATGAGCGTTCCATAGCTTAGCCCAGAAACCTGCGTTCAGGAACGTCAGCAGAAGATATCTTAAAATATAAACAGGGTAATTCATAGAAATCGTCGCACAAGTGGCGCACGCGGCTGGTGCACAGTGTGCGCCAGCGGCAGTCTGCGCCAGCTGTTTGCTCCAAAAATCCATTTCCGCGCACAGCGTATTCATGGATTTTAACATCCATAACCAGCCGTGGCGCAGAGTGGCACACCAACCCTGCAGCAGCGCCAGTTACGTCCCCAACCCCGCCCCGTGCATCATGAACAGGGTACAAATCCCATAGATGGCGCACAGGCCAGTGGACCAGCATACAGCCCCCCAACAATGAAAATGTCTGTAAAACTACCTGCGCACCCCTCAGAATACACATACCCCTCTCGCAGTAGCAACATTGCGTGTAAAACTCCCCACGCACCCCTCCGAATACACGTACCCCGCTTGCACCAGGTAAATAGCGTCCAAAAAGCAACCCCCTTCGGTGTGGGCTGCCTGTGGGGCATGTCCAGGGTGGATTGGGTGCCTGCGTGTATTTGAGGAGTGCACAGGAACTTTCACACGCGATAGGCCCTGTGCAAGCGGGGTACATGGATTTCGGGGGTGCGTATGGAGAATCAAACGCGATAGGCCTTGTGCGAGCAGGGTACGTGTATTTCGGGGTTGCGCGTGGAGGACCACACACGATAGGCCTTGGGGAACGGGGTACGTGTATTCTGAGGGGTGCGCGGGGAGAATCACACGTGAAAGGCCTTGAGCGAGCAGAGTACTTGTATTTCGTGGGTGCGCGTGGAGAATCACACGCGATAGGCCTTGGGGAGCGGGGTATGTGTATTCTGAGGGGTGCGCGGGGAGAATCACAGGCGAAAGGCCGTGTGCGAGTGGGGTATGTGTATTTCGGGGGTGTGCGTGGAGAATCACACGCGATAGGCCTTCGGAAGCAGGATGCGTCTATTCTGAGGGATGCGCAGGGAGAATCACACACAAAAGGCTTTGTGCGAGCGGGGTACATGTATTTCGGGGTGCACGTGGAGAATCACACGCGATAGGCTTTGTGCGAGCAGGGTACGTGTATTTGGGGATTGCGCAACGAGAATCACATGCGATAGGCCTTGGGGAGCTGGGTACGTGTATTCTGAGGGGTACGCCGGGAGAATCACACGCAAAAGGCCTTGTACGAGCGGGGTATGTGTACTTGGGGAGTGCGTGTGGAGAATCACACACTATAGGCCCTGTGCGAACGGGGTATGTGTATTTGGGGGGTGTACGGGGAGTTTCACATGCGATTTAACTGTGTGAGCGGGGTACGTGTATTCTGTGGGGTGCGCAGGGAGTTTCACACGCGATTTCGCTTGCAGAGCGGGTTCGTGTATTCTGAGGGGTGCACAGGGAGTTTCACACGTGAATTGGCAGTGTGGGTCCTCCCAGGTGTGCCCTCTACCCCCTCCCCAGCCCCTGTAGGCAGCCCACACCACAGGGGACTACCATGCAACCTTGGTCATGTCCCATAGGCAGCTCATCCATCCTGGGCATGTCCCCCAGCCAGCCCACATGTCACCATGCACTAGTGAGCACCGACTCATGTGCCCCTGCACCCCCACCCATCTGGCATTGACGGGCACCTGCCAGCAGGCCCCGACTCATGTCCCCCTGCACCCCTACCCATCCAGCATTGACGGGCACCTGCCAGCAGGCCCTGACTCATGTCCCTCCAACATGTCATAAAAATGCACATTCAAGGGCCTCATGTCCACCAAAATCCCACTGCACACCACCCCAGTCTTGAGACCCAATCAAGTTTCCCATCCACCCCACACTGAAAGGCCTATTTCATGACACAAACCAAAAGTCAACTATGTACATCAACACATGTCTGTCACACACACACACTGGGTGCCAGTGATTGTCTAAACCAGGGGTGCACAACTGATTTTGACAGAGGGCCGAAAGTACCTTACATGAGGGCTATAGTGGGCCGAAAAGTAAATGTGGGCGGGGCGGTAGGCAGGGCGTGGCAGGAGGCTTTTTAAACCCCCAAGTTGTACTAAACACATGGAAAAAGAATGTTTTTGAGGGGTAACGATTTTTATTTGCATTTCAAACTTACATTTTGTACTACACATTTTCCAATGTTATAATTTATTTCTAATTAGTTATTGTATCTCGCCTGTTTAATTAACTTATATATATTTTATTGACCCTAGATTGGACATGCCGTTATTTTGGACTGCTACAGTTTGCTATTTGGGTTGCCCAAGAGGAGTATGGCCTTCGTTGAGTCAGGTTTCCTCAAAAAGCCAAAGTTGAACATCTCCTAACTGTGCCTGTTTCAGCTTTATTATTGGGTTCACTCTTGGAGTGCAACACTATGCCCCAGGGCCCCATTACCCCCAACCAAACACTATGCCCCATGGCCCCCCCAACCCCAACCAAACACTATGCCCCATGCCCCCCTCACCCCCAACCAAACACTATGCCCCATGTCACTCACCCCCAACCAAACACTATGCCCATGTCCCCCTCATCCCCAACCAAATACTATGCCCCATGTCCCCCTCACCCCCAACCAAACACTATGCCCCATGTCCCCCTCACCCCCAACCAAACACTATGCCCCATGTCCCCCTCACCCCCAACCAAACACTATGCCCCATGTCTCCCTCACCCCCAATCAAACACTATGCCCCATGTCCCCCTCACCCCCAACCAAACACTATGCCCCATGTCCCCCTCACCCCCAACCAAACACTATGCCCCATGTCCCCCTCACTCCCAACCAAACACTATGCCCTATGGCCCCCTCACCCCCAACCAAACACTATGCCCCATGGCCCCCTCACCCCCAACCAAACACTATGCCCCATGGCCTCCTCACTCCCAACCAAACTCCGCACCCCATGGCCCCCTCACCCCCAACCAAACCCCCACCCCCCAAATCAGCACACACAAACCAGCACCAATACAGACCCGAACCCTCACCCCCCAACTCAGCACACAGACAAACATGCACCCATACAGACCCGAACCCCCCACTCCCAACTCAGCACACACACAAACATGCACCCATAAAGACCCGAAACCCCCACCCCCCACCCCCCAACTCAGCACACCCTCTCAAGCATGCACCCATACAAACCGAACCTCCCACCCCAACTCAGCACACACACAAACATGCACCCATACAGACCCGAACCCCCACCCCGCAATTCAGCACACACACTAACATGCACCCATAAAGACCCGAACCCCCCACATCCCCAAATCAGCACACTCTCAAACAAGCACCCATACAGACCCGAACCCCCACCCCCCAACTCAGCACACACACAAACATGCACCCATACAGACCCGAACCCCCACCCCCCAACTCAGCACACAAAAAACATTCAAATCAAAACATTCATACACATCCGACAACCCCTCCCACCCCCGCATCTCAACATACACACAAAAAACATTCAAATCCAAACATTCATACACATCCGACACACCCCCCACCCCCGCATCTCAACATACACACAAAATACATTCAAAAACAAACATTCATACACATCTGACACCCCCCACCCCCGCATCTCAACATACGCACAAAATACATTCAAATCCAAACATTCATACACATCCGACACCCCCCACCCCCGCATCTCAACATACACACAAAATACATTCAAATACAAACATTCATACACATCCGACACCCCCCCACCCCCGCATCTCAACATACACACAAAATACATTCAAATACAAACATTCATACACATCCGACACACCCCCCACTCCCGCATCTCAACATACACACAAAATACATTCAAATACAAACATTCATACACATCCGACATACCCCCCCCACCCCCGCATCTCAACATACACACAAAATCCATTCAAATACAAACATTCATACACATCCGACACACCCCCCCACCCCGCATCTCAACATACACACAAAATACATTCAAATACAAACATTCATACACATCCGACACACCCCCCACCCCCGCATCTCAACATACACACAAAATACATTCAAATACAAACATTCATACACATCCGACACACCCCCCACCCCCGCATCTCAACATACACACAAAATACATTCAAATACAAACATTCATACACATCCGACACCCCCCCCACCCCCGCATCTCAACATACGCACAAAATACATTCAAATACAAACATTCATACACATCCGACACACCCCCGCATCTCAACATACACACAAAATACGTTCAAATACAAACATTCATACACATCCGACACACACCCCCACCCCCGCATCTCAACATACACACACAAACATAAAGCAAAACAAACCCGACACACAAACACAAACAGAGCACTTACCGGAGACGTGCTGGAAGGCTGGAAGGCAGGTAAGCTGGAACGCTGGAATCGTACTACGGCTGGTGTGGTCGAAGACTGAAATGCCTTCCGGCATCAAGCCTTATGGACCACGCCAGCCGTAGTGCAGGCCCTCCATTAGGAAAGTCTTTGTGCCTCGCGGGCCAGACAAAAGAGCATGGCGGGCCGCAACTGGCCCGCGGGCCGTATGTTGTGCACCATGGTCTAAACCCACATTGTGACATGCAGTAAACCAATGAGCGAATACCACACATGGAAGTAATAAATCAAAATGTATTTTTCACAAAATGAAGGTAATGGAATGAAAACATGAACATTATTTTAAACAAGAAAAGAAATGCATGTCCTAAAATGAAAAAAAGAATGAAGTCTCAATCCAAAGGAATCCAAAAGAAAGTTAGTCCAAACTCTCCGTCCACCAAAGCAAATCCAAAGGAAACGTAAATTGTAAAATCCATTGATCCATGGTGATTTAAAATAAATAATTTTTCAGAAATCCACAGTTCAACTATGTACAACGATTCAATCCAGGGTCCATGAGCCCAACGAATGAAATGAAACCTATAAAAAAAAAAACTACCTAATGAAGAACTATATACAAAAACGTGGGGCATTGTCCAAGCGTCCCAAAAGAAATAATAACAGAAAGGAAACCTAACACTAACTAACTACATACAATGGCGGTGGGCAAGTCCTACGGCTCACTCTGTGATGTCGTGGGCCAGGGCATCATCGAACTCCATGTCAATGTCACAGAGGCGGGACTCTGCCCTGGCCCCGAGGTCTTGCAGGGATGCAGTCATTGCCTTTTCCAACTCCCTGTGAGTTGCCTCAGGGCACTCAGCCCGCCTCAACGCCCGGCGCATGGAGAACTCCGACCTGACCATGGTGAGCTGCGGCTCTTCCGCCCGCCGCCGCTCCACATCTATCCGCTGGCCCAACCGCAGCCACACAGAAGACACTCCCATTCCAGGGTCCCCTTGCCCTCTGGCCGATGCCTGCCCCTCTGATGTTGATGGCCCCGAGCCATCATCGCTCCCACCTTGAGCCTGCTGCTGCTGCTGTCCATGTGCCCTGTCCGATGATGCCTGCACATCCTCCATCTGCTGTTCTCCAGTTGGTGGGGTGTCCAACCCTGCCGGTCCTCCGACTTCCGACTGTGGCAGGGATGGGATCTCCACCAAGCTGGCTGTGTTGGTTGGGCCAGGTCCACAGGGGGCCCTGAGGGAATCTGGGCCGGAAGACGGTAGGGAGAACGACTGGCGCATAGTCTCCACAGAGGAGGAGAGGTCCGCAAGAGTGCGTGACACATGTAGGAAGCCTCCGACCATGGCCCCTCCCAACTGTGCCACGTTGCCACGCAGCTCTTCGTGATGGCATGCGTGGTCCCCCCAGGATGCATGTATGTCATCATGAAAGTCACGCGTGCACAACGCAACACCAATCAGGACGGAGCCCATACGGTCATGGGACTCCTCGTCTGCAGGTAGTGGAGTGCCAGATGACGTGGGCCTCCCCCCTACCAGCGGACGGGCCTGGGACGGGGCATCCCTGCTGGTGCATGGTGGTGCAGTCGCAGGGTCAGGGACAGCGACATGCACAGGCCCCTCCGTGGCGACCTGTGCTGCCTCCTGCCCCTGGCCCTGGATTGCACCACTTGCACCAGTGGTACTACCCCCACCAGGCCCCATGTACGGCTCAGTAGAGGGCTCCTCCTCCTCTGTGGAGACCACCAACCTGGATGTCTCTGCACCGTCTTCCGCCATTGCAAGCCCCTGTGGGGGCTCACACGGCCCTTCCGCTACAGCCGTAGTGGCAGACTAGGCACCAGTCCCCTCACTCCCGGATGATGGCAATTCCTGGGAGGGTGACTGGGCCTTGCGTCGCCGCTCGGTGGACGCATCCCCGCCACTTTGCTCACAGCGCCTTCTCCGCCCTCTTCTTCACTCGACATTGCGTAGATGGAGACATAGATCACAAGCATCAGGGTACTGTACAATAGTCCCCTAGACAGGAAGCAATAACACATGAGTGGCACTGTCAAACGTCACTTCCATCCTGTCCCTCCACAACACATGGGTCAATGCAGGCAACACACATGCAGAAACAGGCACGGTGCATGGAATCAACATCAGCATCCATGTACAAGGGCCTCTATTGGCCTCACATGGATGCTGATGTTGATTGCATGCACCGTGCCTGTTTCTGCATATGTGTTGCCTGCATTGACCCATGTGTTGTGGTGGGACAGGATGGAAGTGACGTTTGACAGTGTATTGACATGAAGGTTTGGCTTCAAACTCACATGCATCATGGCTCATACTGATCCCATGCACACACATCACCGGAGGGTCATGCATCAGGACTCGTACACCACAGACACAGTGGAAGCAAGGGTGACTAGACTGCATAAGTGAATCAACACATCGCCACGGACATGTGTCATGCATCCATGGCGTTGCAAAGTCACACACTCGCTTCTCAGACACACAGACATGTACACCATACATGTACATGAGAGCAGCACCCATCTCCCACCCCCATCCATGTCCAAGAACAGAGACAGGCATGCATTCATGTGTGCATTCCGCATGCAGTTCCCCATGTTGCATTGGAACACATGCACCACCCATGTGGTTCACGCATTACTGGTCTCACATGCATTACCATGATGTCCCTGCACACACACATCCATACATGGCCTATGTAACACATACAGGCAAGTATGATTTTTGTATGTGTATTTGGGGAGTGCGTGTGGAGAATCACACACTATAGGCCCTGTGCGAGCGGGGTATGTGTATTTGGGGGGTGCATGGGGAGTTTCACATGCGATTTAGCTGTGTGAGCGGGGTACGTGTATTCTGTGGGGTGCGCAGGGAGTTTCACACGCAATTTCGCTTGCAGAGCGGGTACGTGTATTCTGAGGGGTGCGCAGGGAGTTTCACACGTGAATTGGCAGTGTGGGTCCTCCCAGGTGTGCCCTCTACCCCCTCCCCAGCCCCTGCAGGCAGCCCACACCACAGGGGACTACCATGCAACCTTGGTCATGTCCCATAGGCAGCTCATCCATCCTGGGCATGTCCCCCAGCCAGCCCACATGTCACCATGCACTAGTGAGCACCGACTCATGTGCCCCTGCACCCCCACCCATCTGGCATTGACGGGCACCTGCCAGCAGGCCCCGACTCATGTCCCCCTGCACCCCTACCCATCCAGCATTGACGGGCACCTGCCAGCAGGCGCTGACTCATGTCCCCCCCAACATGTCATAAAAATGCACATTCAAGGACCTCATGTCCACCAAAATCCCACTGCACGCCACCCCAGTCTTGAGACCCAATCAAGTTTCCCATCCACCCCACACTGAAAGGCCTATTTCATGACACAAACCAAAAGTCAACTATGTACATCAACATATGTCTGTCACACACACACACTGGGTGCCAGTGATTGTCTAAACCAGGGGTGCACAACTGATTTTGACAGAGTGCCGAAAGTACCTTACATGAGGGCTATAGTGGGCCGAAAAGTAAATGTGGGCGGGGTGGTAGGCAGGGCGTGGCAGGAGGCTTTTTAAACCCCCAAGTTGTACTAAACACATGGAAAAAGAATGTTTTTGAGGCGTAACGATTTTTATTTGCATTTCAAACTTACATTTTGTACTACACATTTTCCAATGTTATAATTTATTTCTAATTAGTTATTGTATCTCGCCTGTTTAATTAACTTATATATATTTTATTGACCCTAGATTTGACATGCCGTTATTTTGGACTGCTGCAGTTTGCTATTTGGGTTGCCCAAGAGGAGTATGGCCTTCGTTGAGTCAGGTTTCCTCAAAAAGCCAAAGATGAACATCTCCTAACTGTGCCTGTTTTAGCTTTATTATTGGGTTCACTCTTGGAGTGCAACACTATGCCCCAGGGCCCCCTTACCCCCAACCAAACACTATGTCCCATGGCCCCCTCACCCCAACCAAACACTATGCCCCATGCCCCCCTCACCCCTAACCAAACACTATGCCCCATGTCACTCACCCCCAACCAAACACTATGCCCCATGTCCCCCTCACCCCCAACCAAACACTATGCCCCATGTCCCCCTCACCCCCAACCAAACACTATGCCCCATGTCCCCCTCACCCCCAACCAAACACTATGCCCCATGTCTCCCTCACCCCCAACCAAACACTATGCCCCATGTCCCCATCACCCCCAACCAAACACTATGCCCCATGTCCCCCTCACCCCCAACCAAACACTATGCCCCATGTCCCCCTCACCCCCAACCAAACACTATGCCCTATGGCCCCCTCACCCCCAACCAAACACTATGCCCCATGGCCCCCTCACCCCCAACCAAACACTATGCCCCATGGCCTCCTCACCCCCAACCAAACCCCCTACCCCATGTCCCCCTCACCCCCAACCAAACCCCCACCCCCAAATCAGCACACACAAACCAGCACCAATACAGACCCGAACCCTCACCCCCCAACTCAGCACACAGACAAACATGCACCCATACAGACCCGAACCCCCCACCCCCAACTCAGCACACACACAAACATGCACCCATAAAGACCCGAACCCCCCACCACCCCACCCCCCAACTCAGCACACACTCTCAAGCATGCACCCATACAGACACGAACCCCCCACCCCCAACTCAGCACACACACAAACATGCACCCATACAGACCCGAACCCCTACCCCCCAATTCAGCACACACACAAACATGCACCCATAAAGACCAAAACCCCCCACCCCCCCAAATCAGCACACTCTCAAACAAGCACCCATACAGACCCGAACCCCCACCCCCCAACTCAGCACACACACAAACATGCACCCATACAGACCCGAACCACCACCCCCCAACTCAGCACACAAAAAACATTCAAATCAAAACATTCATACACATCCGACAACCCCTCCCACCCCCGCATCTCAACATACACACAAAAAACATTCAAATCCAAACATTCATACACATCCGACACCCCCCAACCCCCGCATCTCAACATACACACAAAATACATTCAAATACAAACATTCATACACATCCGACACCCCCCCACCCCCGCATCTCAACATACACACAAAATACATTCAAATACAAACATTCATACACATCTGACACACCCCCCCACTCCCGCATCTCAACATACACACAAAATACATTCAAATACAAACATTCATACACATCCGACACACCCCCCCACCCCCGCATCTCAACATACACACAAAATCCATTCAAATACAAACATTCATACACATCCGACACACCCCCCACCCCGCATCTCAACATACACACAAAATACATTCAAATACAAACATTCATAGACATCCGACACACCCCCCACCCCCGCATCTCAACATACACACAAAATACATTCAAATACAAACATTCATACACATCCGACACACCCCCCACCCCCGCATCTCAACATACACACAAAATACATTAAAATACAAACATTCATACAAATCCGACACATCCCCCCACCCCGCATCTCAACATACGCACAAAATACATTCAAATACAAACATTCATACACATCCGACACACCCCCGCATCTCAACATACACACAAAATACATTCAAATACAAACATTCATACACATCCGACACACCCCCCACCCCCGCATCTCAACATACACACAAAATACGTTCAAATACAAACATTCATACACATCCGACACACACCCCCACCCCCGCATCTCAACATACACACAAAAACATAAAGCAAAACAAACCCGATACACAAACACAAACAGAGCACTTACCGGAGACGTGCTGGAAGGCTGGAAGGCAGGTAAGATGGAACGCTGGAATCGTACTACGGCTGGCGTGGTCCAAGGCTGAAATGCCTTCCGGCATCAAGCCTTATGGACCACGTCAGCCGTAGTGCTGGCCCTCCATTGGTGCAGCACACACGCATTACGTGGCTCGTAGGAGCGACGTGGTGCGTGTGTGTGCTGAGCCAATGAGGGCCAGTGTTTTGTCCGGCCCGGAAGACAACAAAGACTTTCCTAATGGAGGGCGGCCGCGGGCCGCCCTCCATTACGAAAGTCTTTGTGCCTCGCGGGCCAGACAAAAGAGCATGGCGGACCGCAACTGGCCCGCGGGCCGTATGTTGTGCACCCATGGTCTAAACCCACATGGTGACATGCAGTAAACCAATGAGCGAATACCACACATGGAAGTAATAAATCAAAATGTATTTTTCACAAAATGAAGGTAATGGAATGAAAACATGAACATTATTTTAAACAAGAAAAGAAATGCATGTCCTAAAATGAAAAAAAGAATGAAGTCTCAATCCAAAGGAATCCAAAAGAAAGTTAGTCCAAACTCTCTGTCCACCAAAGCAAATCCAAAGGAAACGTAAATTGTAAAATCCATTGATCCATGGTGATTTAAAATAAATCATTTTTCAGAAATCCACAGTTCAACTATGTACAACGATTCAATCCAGGGTCCATGAGCCCAACGAATGAAATGAAACCTATAAAAAAAAACCTACCTAATGAAGAACTATATACAAAAACGTGGGGCATTGTCCAAGCGTCCCAAAAGAAATAATAACAGAAAGGAAACCTAACACTAACTAACTATATACAATGGCGGTGGGCAAGTCCTACGGCTCACTCTCTGAGGCCGTGGGCCAGGGCATCATCGAACTCCATCTCAATGTCCCAGAGGCGGGACTCTGCCCTGTCCCCGAGGTCTTGCAGGGATGCAGTCATTGCCTGTTCCAACTCCCTGTGAGTCGCCTCAGAGCACTCAGCCCGCCTCAACGCCCAGCGCATGGAGAACTCCGACCTGACCATGGTGAGCTGCGGCTCTTCCACCCGCCGCCGCTCCACATCTATCCGCTGGCCCAACCGCAGAACAGAGAAGACACTCCCATTCCAGGGTCCCCCTGCCCTCTGGCCGATGCCTGCCCCTCTGATGTTGATGGCCCCGAGCCATCATCGCTCCCACCTTGAGCCTGCTGCCGCTGCTGTCCATGTGCCCTGTCCGATGATGCCTGCACATCCTCCATCTGCTGGTCTCCAGTTGGTGGGGTGTCCAACCCTGCCGGTCCTCCGACTCCCGACTGTGGCAGGGATGGGATCTCCACCAAGCTGGCTGTGTTGGTCAGGCCAGGTCCACAGGGGGCCCTGAGGGAATCTGGGCCGGAAGACGGTAGGGAGAACGACTGGCGCATAGTCTCCACAGAGGAGGAGAGGTCCGCAAGAGTGCGCGACACATGTAGGAAGCCTCCGACCATGGCCCCTCCCAACTGTGCCACGTTGCCACGCAGCTCTTCGTGATGGCATGCGTGGTCCCCCCAGGATGCACGTATGTCATCACGAAAGTCACGCGTGCACAACGCAACACCAATCAGGAAGGAGCCCATACGGTCATGGGACTCCTCGTCTGCAGGTAGTGGAGTGCCAGATGACGTGGGCCTCCCCCCTACCTGCGGACGGGCCTGGGACGGGGCATCCCTGCTGGTGCATGGTGGTGCAGTTGCAGGGTCAGGGACAGCGACATGCACAGGCCCCTCCGCGGTGACCTGTGCTGCCTCCTGCCCCTGGCCCTGGATTGCACCACTTGCACCAGTGGTACTACCCCCACCAGGCCCCATGTACGGCTCAGTAGAGGGCTCCTCCTCCTCTGTGGAGACCACCAACCTGGATGTCTCTGCACCGTCTTCCGCCATTGCAAGCCCCTGTGGGGGCTTACCCGGCCCTTCCCCTACAGCCGTAGTGGCAGACTCGGCACCAGTCCCCTCACTCCCGGATGATGGCAATTCCTGGGTGGGTGACTGGGCCTTGCGTCGCCGCTCGGTGGAGGCATCCCCGTCGCTTTGCTCACAGCGCCGTCTCCGCCCTCTTCTTCACTCGACATTGCGTAGATGGAGACATAGAACACAAGCATCAGGGTACTATACAATAGTCCCCTAGACAGGAAGCAATAACAAATGAGTGGCACTGTCAAACGTCACTTACATCCTGTCCCTCCACAACACATGGGTCAATGCAGGCAACACACATGCAGAAACAGGCACGGTGCATGGAATCAACATCAGCATCCATGTACAAGGGCCTCTATTGGCCTCACATGGATGCTGATGTTGATTGCATGCACCGTGCCTGTTTCTGCATATGTGTTGCCTGCATTGACCCATGTGTTGTGGAGGGACAGGATGGAAGTGACGTTTGACAGTGTATTGACATGAAGGTTTGGCTTCAAACTCACATGCATCATGGCTCATACTGATCCCATGCACACACATCACCGGAGGGTCATGCATCAGGACTCGTACACCACAGACACAGTATAAGCAAGGGTGACTAGACTGCATAAGTGAATCAACACATCGCCACGGACATGTGTCATGCATTCATGGCATTGCAAAGTCACACACTCGCTTCTCAGACACACAGACATGTACACCATACATGTACATGAGAGCAGCACCCATCTCCCACCCCCATCCATGTCCAAGAACAGAGACAGGCATGCATTCATGTGTGCATTCCGCATGCAGCTCCCCATGTTGTATTGGAACACATGCACCACCCATGTGGTTCACGCATTACTGGTCTCACATGCATTACCATGATGTCCCTGCACACACACATCCATACATGGCCTATGTAACACATAGAGGCAAGTAGCTGACTACCAGCACACTGCAACATGCCCTGTTTCACACAGCAATGTATGGACACTTACCGCTCGACTCCGGACGGGTCTTCCTTCGAAGGATCTGGATGTGGAGCGCTGGGCTTATGCGTTCCAGGACCCTTATCTGGATGTTGGTCAGGCTGACCCGGCACCCCTCTGCATCCTCTGCCTTCAAGAGGTGCCGGGCCTTGCTGAGGGTCCTGGACCTGAAGTCCTCCCAGCACTTCCAGATGTGCTTGATGTCGCGGGTTGCCTCCCCCTCTGCGTTGATGGTAATCACTACGTCCTCCCAGATCCTCTCCTGTCCTTCATTGTCGGCGCGCAATGGTGTGAAGAGGGCATCATAATGCCCCAGAACTTGCTCCACCAGGATACCAAATTCCTTGTCACTGAAGCTGGTAGCCTTCTGTCTCTCTGCCTGCAGGTTTGGGTGGGCAACGGGGTCCTGGGGCTGGGCTGTGGAGTCTTCTGTTCCAGTATGGGTGGACACAGCAACTGGACCAATGCAGATGGCTGACGTGTAGGCACCAAATAGCAGGGCACGTGGGCAGCAGGCAGGCAGCAACAGATGGGAGGTGGGAGCATGCTCGGGAATCTGGGGGGCAGTAAAATGGCCTTTTGGGCAGGAGCGTGGTCTTCTGTGTGTTGTCGCGTGGCCAGCTTGATATGGAGTTATTTGGCACATGAAAAAGTGCACGTCAGCGTGTAATTCGAGGAAAGGCCCTTAGAGCATAATCACGTCTGTGACGTAACACGCACGGGCGTTTCCCTCAACACGGGTGCATAGTGGATCAGCACGTGAAAAAACCACACGTCTGTGTGTGAATGCGTGCAATCCGAGGAAATAGCCTAAGCGCATAAGTGACGTGATGCGCGCAGGCGTCATCGTCAGCACGGGTAAAAGGTGAGCGTGGCCAGCAGTTCACTGTACGTGCCTTTCGTGGAGACCGATGTGTGTGCTGCTACTTCGTGTTGTTTCGCGCACCATCACAACTTCACAGCGGATCAAGGACGTATCTCTTCTTTTGGCGGGGGTATTGGCTATGCGTGTTTTTCAACATCATGCTAGTCTGACGGTGAGTCGCGCACGCTATTTTTCCCACTGCGGGTGCCCCTATGTATCGCGTAACCATTTTCAAGGTCATAGTAGTCTGCGTGTCCCACGCGTACGCGTTTTTTGTGTTCCTGGGTGCCATCGTGTACTGCGGAAGGTTAATTCAACACACGTAGGATGCAGGGGTTGCGTGCACGGTTTTACGGCAGTTTTGGGGTGCCTGAGCATTGCGTGACCCATCATTTAATCACTGGGGTCACATACAGCCTTGCAGGTGCAGGGGTGCTGTTAACATCTTGCATCCCACCCCCTTCACCCCAATTGCCCAGGACAATTTTCGTGTACACTTCCCATTGGCACTTCTCCATCTGTGCCGCACTACTCCATCTGGGCCATGGTTGGGAGGCCATCAAAGGTGAGGGGTGCCTCAGCTGGGCGTACTACTCGTGGTGGGCATGGTCAGGGATGTGGCTTGGGTGACCAGGGAGTAGGGGGACTCCAGGGTGTCCAGGGTGGCTGCAGAGGGGGAAGAGGCAGGGGTGCGCCACTTCGGCACGATGTTGTGCCATGTGTTGGTGCAGTCATGCCACCACCCCCTGTGGTTCCGGGAGATGCAGCTTCTGCATCTGGCACTGGTGCCCATGTGACCCAGCAGTCCGTTTCATCGACTGCCACGGGCCCAAGGGTAGTGGTAGCTGCAGGTGCAGCTGTGGACACCACCACCCAGACTCAGGGTCTGCCAGCGCAGGCTGCGTTGGCACTTGAAGAGTCCCTGGAAGATTTCCAACAGGGCAGGAGGAACACCATAGGTGCATGCAGGGCTGCCCTGACTGAGACACGTGTCCCTGGGGCAGTAATGTCATCTGCTGCCCTGACCAGCCGGTTGTTGGCAAGTGCAGGGGCAGATGCAGCCAACAACACCCCGGTTGTGAGTCTACCAACCAGGACGATTGCGGTCAATGACCCTGCCACAGCGGATGTTGCTGCGCAGGGTCCATTCGAGGGCACCCAGAAGCCACTGACGCAAGTCAGGCCTTTGGTCGTCCTTCCACCTGCCACTCCCTTGGCTCAATCCACCAGTGCCACTGGCCATACTGATCAGGGCAGCATTTGCCAGCCAGGGTCTGCGCCACTATCCAGGAGGAGGAAGGTTGCACCTGCAGCACAGGCTGGGACCCCACACACAGCCACAACCTCCTGCACGTCGAGGAAGAAGCCTTCCTGTGCGCATGAACTGGACTTCCTTGTAGACTACGTGCGGGACCACAACCGTGACATGCTAGTGGGGCCTAATTGTCAAACTACGGCTGCCCATCGTGATACCCACTGGAAGCAAGTTGCAGAACATGTTAGTGCATTCGGCCTTGAGGTGCGCACGGCGCAAGAGTGCAAAAAGCGTTGGAATGACCTCAAATGCAGCGCTAAAGCAAAGCGTGCCTCAAATTACAACATGACTCTGGTGACTGGCAGTGGGCCGGCACCTGATAGGAAGACCTCACTCTGCACAAGTCACTCGTTGCAGATTTCATACCACCTGAATCGGTCGAAGGAGTAGGAGAGATGCCCGACTTTGATACCCAGTCCAGTGAGTGTTGCTGCGTGTTTGTCGAGGCCATGAGTGTTTTACTTGTGTGATGTGTTGTGCATGACTGTCACTACATGTCGTGTGTTCATGGTTCAGATGTGCAAGTAATGCAATGCTTCACTGATGCATGGCTGCTCTGCAGGATGGCGGACATGTGGAGCAGACGGGGACTGTCCTCATCACCACACTTGCACCCTACTCACATGCTGGTCACCTGGATGCCCCTCCAGTCCATGTTCCAGCTCACTGTCCCTTCTGCATGTAGCCTGGGGTGTCCTTCCTCTCATCACTGGGACTATGGGCCTCATCACGACTTGGGCGGAATACCACCGGCGGTATTAGCCCTACCGCCAAACTCCCCGGCGCTAATAGCGCTAGATCACAAGTTCGGCGGTAAAGTAAATCCCCATTCCCCATTGAGCCCATTCGGGAATGCCCCATTCCTCATTGGGCTCAATGGGGAAAATTCACGCTCTTACCGCTGGCGTATTTCCCGCCGGCGGTAATAGCGCAAATTTTCGGCGTATTTCCTCCCAGCTCAGAGCTGGGGTGAAATCTGCCAAAGTCCTGATTTGGCGGACCCTTAAATCCGGCGGTAATAGGGCTACCGCCGGATTTAAGGGTTACCGCCAAAGTCGTGATGAGGCCCTATGTCGTAGCATGACTGACGTGCATGTGTCCTCTGCCTGCATGCGTGTACTCCATGTAGGCATGCTCCATTGCCCCTCTACCCCCCCCTGCACCCCAATATCAACTTTGCACTGGTCTGCATCATTTTGCCATAATGCAATGGCCTGTTCATGCGTCCTGTGTACATGCTAACTTCCACCAGCCAACCTGCCAGACACATACAGTGGGGTACTTGATGCAGGCTGTCTCACTTGGACTGTGCAGATGTCAGATGCTCCGCAGGGACATGAGTGCCCATTCATGCTCCATGTGCATTCCATGCATGCCCCTATGTGTCCTTGACTGGTTGATCATTGTAGTACGTGTCCAGGGTGACCTATGTTTCATGGCATTTCATAAGCTTTCCCATGGCCACTGTGGCTCAGTCCTGCGTCCCACACATGTTTAGGGTGTGACAGTCTGTGTGGGTCACAGGCCTCAGCCTGTTTAAGGCCCACTGACTCTGTCCAACTGGTGTAGTGTCTTCTGCACACGTGGGTGTACTACTGAGGGTTCATCATGTGTCCTGCTTACTGTCCCATCATCATCTGCTGTGTTGTCAGTTGACTCAGATGATGCAATTGATGCTAGTCAACACTGTCTGCCAATACACAGGTCTCTGGTCATCCTTTTGATACCATGCAAGGCATCCCTGCATTTCCACTTAGGTAGAGGGGTGGTTTGCTTGTAGCCATGCAACCCATTGCATGCACATTGCACGTGATGCCTGAACTTGACCTTGCACTGCCTTCACATTTTATGATACACATCATCAAGTACTTGTAGATGTAGATAGGGAGTAACGTACAAATGTTCTGCACTGAATTGAGCCACTTCTGAGCGGTATAACACCCTTCTACATGCCTAATCACAGAAGCAATGTCAAGTTGACCCGGCATGCATGGCAGGTTCTCTTTTGTGTGTGACACGTCTGCTTCATGTGTTGGCTGTCTGTGTGTGTTGTGTGCTTCTAACATGTGTAGTGATCTTTTTTTCTCTCTACTTTTCAGATGATGACGCAATGGAGCCAGAGGATGGTGTTGCCATGCCAGGCACAGGGTTGCTATCACTACAGCAACGGCACAAGTGGGGGTCATGGGGTGGTAGACCACGAGAACCCACATGTGCTACAGACCATCTTGTCTTTGGCTGGAAATGGGTCCAGCCCAGAGGACCACTCTGACGTCCATGTCGAGTTGGATGTGCATCAGGTCCATACGTCAGGGGTGAGTGATTCTGATGTGGACACTCCTCTGTCCACGACACCTGCACGGGCGGTGCCAACCCAACGAGGACGGCCGGTCCTTGGGTCCCGCAGGTGTCAAGCCCAGCAACGCAGTGGCCACGTGCCACCGAGGTATACTGAGTGGGAGCAAGACATGACTGACAATTCAGAAAGCCAGGGGGCAGCAATGGAAAACATCGCTGTGAGCATGGAGCGTGTGGCCCAATTTGTGCTCCCCCCTGCTAGGCAGGTGCTTCTCCAGCAGCGGGCGGCACAGTCCACGGCCCGCTCGCTCAGGCTGGGCATGGCGGCCTCAGACAGGGCACGCAAGGCTGAAATGTTGTCTTTGCTTCAAGCAATTGCTGCTCACGCAGAGGCACACATGGAGGCCCTGAGGGCTGAGTATGAGTCCCTCAGATCCACTCTGGGTGTCCTCTTGATGTCCCAGAGGGCGCGGTCAGAGGAGAGGTCTGAGCAGCTTGAGCGTACCATCTCGGCTGAGCTACGTGCTTGCTGGGAGGTGCATCAGTTGTCCAGCCAGGCCTTGCAGGAAGAACTCTGTGTTACACGTGTTACCTTGCAAGAGGAAGCACGCCTATCACGGGAGGTTCTGCATGCAGACCTACGTGTCATTGCCGCACAGAACCAGGCTCACCCATCCAGCAGACTTGCTGCCGACGAGGGGCAAGCTGCGGCTAGGCATGGCCAGGCTCCTGTGCCATGTTCTCCTTTTCAGGATGAGCCAGACTCGGACGAAGAGGTATCTCCCACACAGGTCGTGCTGTGCAGGCGTTGAGCCCATGGAGGTTTTTTTTTCTTCAACATCTTCGCATGTGGGTGTTGAGCTGCAACCTGTACCTCCCCCCTCCTGGGTGCCTCCCCCCTGGGTCGTATGTGGCATTTTTGATTTATCTTTTTAGTTTAGTTAGTTAACATTCGATTTGATAGTTAGTTTAATTAGGTAATGTAGGTTTTTTATAATTAGTGTAATTAGATAATATAGTTTAAAATTGCTTGTCTATTGTGCTTTCATGTGACGGTGTGGTGCTTTGTGTCTTTTGAAAGCATCCACTGTCTGTTCCAGCTGGGCCCTTCAGGCTTGTCTCATGTATGTGTTTGCAGCTTGGGGTCCTGACTCACACAGGCCACTCCTGCTTCCCTTATCCATGGGCTCGCAAGGATGGTTCGGTGTTACAGTTTATTTCACAAGGGCTTTGGACTGTCATATCGGTGGCCTGTCTGCTGCTGTACTACTTGTGTTAACACCCTTAGTGGGGATTGTAGGGGTCTTATCGACGGCATTTCAGCATTAGAAATGGGTGGTTTCAGGAATCAGGTGTCCATTAATTGCTATACATTGTGTTATATGTTTATTTTCTTTAATGTACATGTGCTTGATGCACTTCATGCTGTAAAGAGTGTCCGCCACCCTTTGCCTGTCAAAGTCACACTGATGGTGGGATGGAATCTGATGAACGTCTCTGACATGGTCCAGTCACAACCAGCATGAAGAGACACACACAGGTGACTTTCCTGCATTAATGTTGTGTTTTGTTCCCTTTCTGTAGGAGAATGAGCCTCCAGACCACCTTTGCCGGCAGACATGGGCCGTGTATGTCTGGCAGCTGGCCACGTCCGGTGGTGCAGACATGCGCATGTGTGCGCTAGCAGTGCCACAGGACTTGTGCTCATACATCCAATAGAAGCAGACGTGTTTCCAGGAGCTCCAGGCAAGGTGAGCAGCACAAGGGGCACACACCACAGCCAACCTTCCACTAGGCCTGTTGCACATGCATGCTAAGTAGCGCCACTGACGGTGAGCTTGGACAGTTATTGGTGTTGAAGCGCACAGTACAGCTAAGATGAGTTGGTGGACACATGGCAAGTTGCATTCCAAGTTGTCAGGGGCACATGCAGGGGCTGTCGCACATATCCTCCAGTCCACCATGCTCCATTGAAGCAGATGTATAAACCCATTAGCGTTCAAAGCCTGAAAAAATAGAGCTGCGCACAGGGAGACCCAGCGAGGGACAGACTGGTGTGCACTGCATATCATTTGCATGTTCAAATTGACACATTCACTACCTTGTTTATTTGGGGGATGCCAGAACACTAATTGTACTGAAGTCGTACCTCGCTATATGCGTGTAGCTGCTTACCCAGGGACCATTGCATGATGTGTGAATCTTGACACATTGGTCTTCCATTTGCCACGCGCCCACGTGCATCTGACTTACTGCATTGGCAGTGTATGAACCATCACGGGGGAGTCTTACGTATGGGTACGAAGCAGCAGACAAGAGTGTTTGTTTGTGGAGGATTTACTTGCTTTGGGGCATGTATAGTGGTGTGTGTGTGTGTGTTATGGACACACACAGATTAGTAACTCTTACTATCTTTGCAGCATTGAACTGCTCCTGTTACCGGACCTGAGAGTGCGCAGGCAGGAGGACAGCACTCACCCCAGAGATAATTCTCTTTTACTTCCATTTAAGTCATTTGGTACAATGTGCATAATGTACATGGTTTATCTGATTGAGTATGTGTTATTGTGAATAGTAGATTTTTGTCTTTTCCCTACTTTCCCTTGACAATCCAACTCCCCTCTCCTGCCCCTCTTTCCGGTTATCCAGAATACCAATGCCTGTACAGTCAACATATCCCTGACCCTCCTTCCCCACCGTGGTTTCAGAGGCCTGTGTAAGTTTGACCTTGCAGGCGCCCAGACCACGGAGGGGGTGGTTGGTTTGTGCCACTTCTGCGCGTGGACACCGGAGCAGCGACACTACCCATCAGTTGGTGCTGCATCATTGTATATTATGTAGCAAACATGGTACACATCCTGTTGTAGCATTGTTTAAGTGTGCTAACTTGGTTGTTCCATCATTGTGCTTGTACATGTGCTTTGAAATTGACTGCTACTTCAAGTCATCTACTGGAGACTCTTCAAGTGTTTTTTGCTGCTTACAGGCTTTTTGCCTGGCTTGTGTGTTTGGCTCCTTTCAGTTCTCTTCGATTTGGTATTTTTGCTAGTCAAGGTGGCCTCTGAGGGTGCTGGACACTATTTACATGCAAGGTGGTAGATGGAGACAAAGGGGTAGGGTGATCCTGTGGCCAGGTAGACTTCAAGGAAGAAGGCTGTATACCCCAGACACAGTTGTTCAGTAGGTCATGGTGATATCTGAATGAGGGAGGGTGTTTGGTGGTTGGACAGTTGTCTTGGCCTACAGTGTGATGGGCACCCTGGCATTGTTATTGTGGTATCCTATGTACATGATGTGTTCCTCTGGTCAATGCCTGTTCCTGTGTTGTGTTTACCTTTCAGGTGTGAGGGGATTGGTGTGGTTTGACATGCTGGGGGGTGCACATGGGCATTGTTCACATGTGATGTGTAGCGGACACTGATGGTCACTTGATTGGACATGCATGTATTGAGTACATGTCCCTACTGACACACACAGTCGCACTATGCTCCACCACATGTACATCCACCCTTCCATGTCCAAATGTGCACACAGTTTGCCTTCTGGGGACCACTGTGTCCCTGCAGCACATGATCTATGACCATTTGTGGATCCTGTACATGCGTCAATTGTTTATTTATTTATTTATTTTGTCCTTTTCATGTGATGCTCAAGGTGTGTCTCTGACACAATGGCTGGTCACTATGCTGTGTGCTGAGCAGTGTGTTGGAGGAGATGCACACAACACACGTATTCAGGAGTAGGGATTTTGCCTTGGCCAATGTGTATGTGAACAGGCATTGATTGATATGTTCATGCTACAACTGTTGGAATGCATTTGGATATGACTTGTTTTGTGTGGGAGGTTGTTGGTCAGTCATTTCATCAGATTCCATGACAGGTGTCATTGTGTGAAGCCAATTTATATTTATCACATGTCACTTCGTATATTATTGGTAATGTGTTGGCCTTTTGCTATTGTTTGCCATGTCATTGTGTGTCAAACAAGGGTGATGTGGTTTAGGAAGGTTTGGATGACATACCAGGGATTGTGATGGCCTGTTTTGCAGGGGTGTGTGATGCATGTGTTCCTTTTGGTCACACACGATTGTTCATGTTTTAGTAGCTAGGGATGCACACAATGTAGCACTTCCATGGCAACATTCTCAGGGTGGTAAGGTTGTGACAATTGACTGTCTCTTTGTCATCATCGATTGTCACCTGGTATGTGCCAGGCCTGTGTGCACTCCGCAGGTGTGGGAGTTTAGGTGAAAAATGTAGCCACAAGCTGGGTCCGGGCTGCCTCGCCATGTGCCCTATCCCCTCCCATGGGCAGCGCCTGTGACTGTGGTTGGGGATGTGGGGGCACCACCATGTCCACTGGTACACCCTGCCGTGTTGCAACATTGTGCAGGACACATGCTGCCACAATTATCCTGCACACTACTGGAGGTGCATAGAGTAGCTGCCCACCAGAGCGGTCAAGGGAGTGGAAGCGTGACTTTAGCACTCGGAATGTGCGCTCCACTATGACCCGGTTGAAATATGGGCAGCATTGTATTTTACCTGGGGTGGTGTGGTGGGATTCCGGATTGGCGTCATCATGTGGTTGCTCAGAGCGTAGGCACTGTCTCCTGCCTGTAGAGGTGATAATGGTTGTGATTATTGGGGTTTGTGTATTTGTCTGTGCGTGACATGCATGCATGTGCACGGGCATTTGTACTCACCTAGGAGCCATGTGTCACATTGCTGCCCTGCTTCCAGAGCCCGGATCAGGGCGGACATTCTGTATATGAAACTTCCATGGGTGGACCCTGGGTAGTTTGCATAGACAGAGGTGATGATTCCCTTTGCATCGCATACCACCTGCACGTTGATGGAAAGCCAGTGCTTGCGGTTTCGACAGGTGTGCTCAGTGGCCCTAGGTGGACGTAGGGCCACATGGGTGCAATCTATGGCACCGAGCACTTTGGGGAAGTGTGCCACCCTGTAAAAGTCCTGGACTAGGGGGCTCAATGCTTGGGAGCAGAGGGTGGGGGATGTAAGGTCATCGTCCCACTCCCTGACCAGGTCTAGGATGATACGAGGTGGAAACCTATACCTGCTGTAGTCCTGGTCGTCAGGCATCTAAAAAAGGCTAGTCCGGGGGGAGAAAATGCGGGCCCTGGCTATTCTCTTCCTCCTGCGATGTCCAACGATCAGTGCTGTGACAAATGGGGCATTCATCGTAGCTGTATATACGTGTTTGTTGTTTGCGCACACTTTTATACTGTGCGCAGGGATGCTTACGCCTGCCTTCCTGTGGCGGACGTGTTGACGCCTGTGCGCGTCTTTTAGAGTGCGCTTGTTTCCCGTATTCGAATCCATGAATACGAGTTCACGTGCGTGTGGGCGTTCTGTGTATTTCCCTGCAGTACTTCCCCAGTTACACCTTCTTTTTCATGCGTTGTTCCCCATTCCGCGTGTTACGCCCCGTGTCCCGCCCCCTTTTTGGTGTGTGCGCCGACGTTGTGCGCTTACCCTGTGCACGTCGCGCTCAGCGTTTGGGTTGTTGCAATGACGTGTGCGCCCGTGTGCGCCACGCACGGATTTGGCGCACAACCAGTGGAAAACACACGCAGGCCCTTCCTTGAATCGCACGTGTGCACGTGCGCTTGCTTTTTCACGCTTGCGCCACCTTGCGCTGAGATTTTCGGCGCACGTTTGTTCCATGAATCGGACCAAAAGTAGATCCATAGGATACGAACCGACAAGTCTGTTAAAGAAGATATTTTACAACCCCCCTCAGGGGTCAATTAAGGGACATAAGAGAAAGCCATGAGGCGCATGGCTGAGATTTATGTGATCCGGTCAGTATTGTCTATATGTATTGTGTGTTATGTGGTGTGTATTGAGTATGTGTTTATGTTGAGGAATTAAGAACATTTTTACATTGAGTTAAGGAAAATTGGCACCAATC
The DNA here is from genome assembly GCF_040938575.1 of Ambystoma mexicanum. Classification (NCBI taxonomy): domain Eukaryota; kingdom Metazoa; phylum Chordata; class Amphibia; order Caudata; family Ambystomatidae; genus Ambystoma; species Ambystoma mexicanum. The sequence goes on along the minus strand of NC_090929.1, from coordinate 202,190,853 downwards.
CAGAAAAATAAAGTGATCAAAAATTGAGAAAAAGGGATGTAAAATTGGGCTACAGATGAGATTGCACCTGTGTAAATTTAGGTTAAAATAAATATTACACGAGATAATGCAGAAAAAGTTAGAAAATGTGGTCATTTTTGAACCTGTGTAAAAACCAGAACCTAGTAGATACAGGGTTATTTGTTGTATTTACAAATAATAGCCAGTTAAGCTACTCAAATAACTTTACACAACAAAAAACACACTTGGTTTAGAACAAAAAAAGCCAAGATAAGATTTGACAAGAAATAAAAAAGGGTGGCTTGGGCTATTTACAGCCAACTGCGTAGCCTACAGAGGAGAGGGTTGTAACTCTGCCAATACATTCCCTTCTTGTTTAGAGGAAGTACAGCTAACAAGATCGCAGTATATGAGAATATTGCAGAAAAATAGATATTTTCTTAAAAACTGAAGCACGTAGCTAGGCAGCTGGCCAAGATAGACTGTACACAGTAGGTAAATGACTGCTGCATTGCTGGAAGCAGACACAGGGCCTCATTAGGACCCAGGCGGTAAGGGGTTTACGCCGGCGTAAACCATGGCGCCCCTTCCGCCTGAGTACGAGTTCCCGTAGCGCCATGGTGATTTTTACGCCTGCTTTTTGCAGGCGGAAAAATCCATGGCGCTACGGGACCTTGTTGTTAATTACGCCACCGTAATTTACGGTGGCGTAATTAACGCCTTCCCCACTCCCATTATGCCCTATGGGGCCAGAAATGGGAATGGGGAAGGGTAAATGGGGATTGGGGACT